>NC_050079.1:32082467-32423347 GCF_009764565.3 Dermochelys coriacea | reverse complement strand
AGAAGGGTTTCTTCAGGTATGTTGGCAACAAGAAGAAAGCCAAGGAAAGTGTGGACCCCTTACTGAATGAGGGAGGCAAGCTAGTGACAGAGGATGTGGAAAAAGCTAATGTACTCAATGCTTTTTTTGCCTCTGTTTTCACTAACAAGGTCAGCTCCCAGACTGCTGTGCTGGGCAACACAAAATGGGGAAGAGATGGCCAGCCCTCTGTAGAGATAGAGGTGGTTAGGGACTATTTAGAAAAGCTGGACGTGCACAAGTCCATGGGGCCGGACGAATTGCATCCGAGAGTGCTGAAGGAATTGGCGGCTGTGATTGCAGAGCCCTTGGCCATTATCTTTGAAAACTCGTGGCGAACGGGGGAAGTCCCGGATGACTGGAAAAAGGCTAATGTAGTGCCCATCTTTAAAAAAGGGAAGAAGGAGGATCCTGGGAACTACAGGCCGGTCAGCCTCACCTCAGTCCCTGGAAAAATCATGGAGCAGGTCCTCAAAGAATCAATCCTGAAGCACTTAGAGGAGAGGAAAGTGATCAGGAACAGTCAGCATGGATTCACCAAGGGAAGGTCATGCCTGACTAATCTAATCGCCTTTTATGATGAGATTACTGGTTCTGTGGATGAAGGGAAAGCAGTGGATGTATTGTTTCTTGACTTTAGCAAAGCTTTTGACACGGTCTCCCACAGCATTCTTGTCAGCAAGTTAAGGAAGTATGGGCTGGATGAATGCACTATAAGGTGGGTAGAAAGCTGGCTAGATTGTCGGGCTCAACGGGTAGTGATCAATGGCTCCATGTCTAGTTGGCAGCCGGTGTCAAGTGGAGTGCCCCAGGGGTCGGTCCTGGGGCCCGTTTTGTTCAATATCTTCATAAATGATCTGGAGGATGGTGTGGATTGCACTCTCAGCAAATTTGCGGATGATACTAAACTGGGAGGAGTGGTAGATACGCTGGAGGGGAGGGATAGGATACAGAAGGACCTAGACAAATTGGAGGATTGGGCCAAAAGAAATCTAATGAGGTTCAATAAGGATAAGTGCAGGGTCCTGCACTTAGGATGGAAGAATCCAATGCACCGCTACAGACTAGGGACCGAATGGCTCGGCAGCAGTTCTGCGGAAAAGGACCTAGGGGTGACAGTGGACGAGAAGCTGGATATGAGTCAGCAGTGTGCCCTTGTTGCCAAGAAGGCCAATGGCATTTTGGGATGTATAAGTAGGGGCATAGCGAGCAGATCGAGGGACGTGATCGTTCCCCTCTATTCGACACTGGTGAGGCCTCATCTGGAGTACTGTGTCCAGTTTTGGGCCCCACACTACAGGAAGGATGTGGATAAATTGGAAAGAGTACAGCGAAGGGCAACAAAAATGATTAGGGGTCTAGAGGACATGACTTATGAGGAGAGGCTGAGGGAGCTGGGATTGTTTAGTCTGCAGAAGAGAAGAATGAGGGGGGATTTGATAGCTGCTTTCAACTACCTGAAAGGGGGTTTCAAAGAGGATGGCTCTAGACTGTTCTCAATGGTAGCAGATGACAGAACGAGGAGTAATGGTCTCAAGTTGCAGTGGGGGAGGTTTAGATTGGATATTAGGAAAAACTTTTTCACTAAGAGGGTGGTGAAACACTGGAATGCGTTACCTAGGGAGGTGGTAGAATCTCCTTCCTTAGAGGTTTTTAAGGTCAGGCTCGACAAAGCCCTGGCTGGGATGATTTAACTGGGACTTGGTCCTGCTTTGAGCAGGGGGTTGGACTAGATGACCTTCTGGGGTCCCTTCCAACCCTGATATTCTATGATTCTATGATTCTATGGTTCTGTTGAAGTTACTCCAACAAGCTGTAATTACAAGCTAAACAATTAATTTATCTTGGACACCAAGGTCCATGATCGAGTGACACAAGTTCACTTAAAAAAAGTGTACCTTGGATGTTGACATCCTGCAATTAGCTAGCTAAGTTAAGAGGCAGGATTCTCAGCTGGTGTAAATCAGTTTAGCTTGATTCCAGTGGAGCATGGACAATTTACCTCATTTGTGAATCTGAGTTTATAATTGGCCTCTGAATGGTGAAAGTGAATTCAGCAATACCATTGGTCACCTTTGAATTGCCACAACAATAAAGAATTGAAGAAAATATTCCTGAATGTAATGATAAACAGAAGAACATAGCTCAATTGTGTTGAAAATAAAGTAGATACGTATGCTATGTGATTTTTCCACTATGTAATAATGGAAACATGGTAGGAAATTAATAGTGTACAAAAGAGTACAACATTAATTCACAGAATTAATGATATTTTCCCCATTGATGTCTCACACTTCCAAACTCATGTAAAAACATACTGTTTTCCTTGTGTTGACTTTAAAAGGATACATTTTTTTAAAATCAGGAAATATACTGGAAAATGATTCTAATGCCTCTTCCTGAGATACTAGTTATGATACTTTGGTCGTTACGAGGGAAAGAAAGTGCTGCATATTTGTGAATGGTAAAAGAATTTTGAGGTTTCTGGTTAGCTCTAAATAGGCCATCAAGGATGAGTTGTTCCTTAATAGCATGATTGATTATGTCATGAAAAAATATACTTTACCAGACGGATAAAGCAACCATGCAATTACCGAATTGAACTGTGCTGAGAATGTATTCCTTCTTGCCAACTAAAAGGGAAAGCTGGTAAAAATGTCCTGGAATTTAAAGCTGCATTATGTAAGACTGAATTCTGTTTGCCAATGCAAACCTATTTTGTTGAATAATTTGTACTGTAAATTTATCAATAGTAACAATGTTCTGGTGACATTTCTTAGGAGAGTTCCTAAGTCAACTAGAAAAGGAGTACTTGTGGCACCTTAGAGACTAACAAATTTATTTGAGCATAAGCTTTCGTGAGCTACAGCTCACTCTTGCTTGATTTAATTTTATAGGATAGTTTGGGACAATTATTTTCCAGGAAAAGCAAGATGATGTTTGTGGTGTTTGCTTACCTCTGCTGTGCTACAGGCACCTGAATTTCAGCCCACACCAGAGATAGTCAGACATTTGCTTGAAATGATATGAGACTCTTTTCCCTCATTACTTACTTGACTTTGATTTAGTGAGTAATTCATCTAAAAACTACTTATTCTTAGATTCCTTGAGAAATAGAAGTCCTGCAATTTATTCAGCCTTGTAAAATATAGTGATAACTTGATGATTTAGGAATGTCTCCAACTCCCATCAAAGTCAATGGGAGACTTTCCATTGACCTCAATGGGAGGTGATTCAGGCTCTCAGTCCAACCAACTGGTAAAAACTTCCTTTTCTATTTACATACAGTTTACATCGCCACAAAAATATATAATGTTGTCTAATACCTTGGATTCAGGGCCTTTTATAGATTATTTTTATAGATTATAATTGTGTAATTCATCAATCCTATCAAAGAGGAGCGGCTAACAGGGGAGTTTGGCGAATGAGTTCTCTAGGTGAAGGAGGAGCTCTTACGTGACTCTTGGGGTAAACTTGTTGTCTGTAGCGTTGTATCTGTGTTTGGGTGTGCTTGCGGCTTGACTGAAATATACTGTGTGCTTTGTTTGTTTGTTTGTTTGTGGGACCGTGTGTTGACCGTGTGTGTGCTGAGCCTAGTGGCCTGCTAGGCAAGGCTGAGAGCTGCTTAACGAGGCTGTGATCCCGAGGCCTTTTAGCACCCATCAACCCTTAACCAGGGGTTGGGGCTACTCAGGGAGACCAGGGCTTTAAAAAGTCCACTCCTAAATGACCAGAAGAGCTAGCAAACAGGAGCGGCTAACAGGAGTTTGGCGAGAGAGTTTAGAGGGAGAGTGTGAGCAGCTGCTAGAACTCAACATTCTTTAACCTTAAAAGCAAAAACACCCCCTTGATGTAAACAAAACAACAACAAAGGAACCAGTTGCAGGAGTAAAAAGAGAATGGTGGCAGAAGTCCAGCAACAGAGTTGGGGCTACCCAGTTTATTGCACCCAATGCAGCATGTATGATTACCTGCCCTATGGGCAGGTGGCATATGTGTGTATTCAGTGTAAGGAGTTCCTGATCCTCGGAGACCATGTACGGGCTTTGGAGACCAGAGTGGCTGAACTGGAGGAGCTGAGGGAGACAGAGAGGTACATAAATGAGACTTTCTGGGACACAGTAGAACAGTCCCACCCCTGGTCTGCTGTTGAGGAGGATGAAAGTTCCAGAAAAAGAGAGCATCTAACTAGAGCAGATGGAAACAATCCCATAGTTGGGACCCTCTTTCCAGATGATGTTGTGGTATCCTCTCGCACTGAGGATACCTCTCCGGAGGAGGGAACTCCAGTTATTACAAAGAGACCGGTATTAGTAATGGGCAATTTGTTCATTAGAAACCTAGATAGCTGGGTTTGCGATGACCGGGAGACCCGCATGGTGACTTGCCTCTCTGGTGCAAAGGTATCTCTCAAGACATCTAGATAGACTTATGTGTAGTGCTGGGGAGGAGCCGGTGATTGTGGTACATGTAGGTACCAATGACATAGGGAAGGATAGGAGAGAGGTCCTGGAGGCCAAATTTAGGCTGCTAGGTAAGAGATTGAAATCCAGGACCTCCATGGTAACATTCTCTGAGATGTTCCCAGTTCCACATGCAGGGCCAGTTAGACAGGTGGAACTGCAAAGTCTCAATGCGTGGATGAGACGATCATGTAGGGAGGAGGCATTTAGATTTATTAGAAACTGGGGAAACTTTTGGGAAAGGGGAAGCCTGTACAGGAAGGATGGGCTCCACCTAAACCAAAATGGAACCCGATTGCTGGCACTTAACATTAAAAAGGTCGTAGAGGCTTGGGGGGAAAGCCGACAGGTGTGGAGGAGCACATGCTTCGGACATCCCTTAGGGGAGGATCTATTAATAGAGAATCTCTATGTCCTAGTGAGAACATTGAGGATGGAAAATGATAAAATACAGACAGGGTCTGATCAGAAACAATCAAATAAAAAAGAGTCCAATTCAATTACATAGTGAAATGGCAGACAGCTAAAAGGAGACAAGTTTTTGAAGTGCTTATATATCAATGCTAGAAGTCGAAATAATAAAATGGGTGAACTAGAGTGCCTCATATTAAATGAGGATATTGATATAATGGACATCACAGAAACTTGGTGGAATGAGGCTAATCAATGGGATACAGTGATATGAAATATATCGGAAGGACAGAACAGGTCGTGCTGGTGGGGGAGTGGCATTATACGTGAAAGTGTAGAATCAAATGAAGTAAAAATCATTAATGAATCAAAGTGTACCATAGAATCTCTATGGATAGAAATTCCATGCTCTAATAATAATAATAAAGTGGTAGGGATATATTACCTCCTGACCAGGATGGTGATAGTGTCTGTGAAATGCTCAGAGAGATTAAAGAGGCTATTAAAATAAAAAACTCAGTAATAATAATGGGTGATTTCAATTATCTCCATATTGACTGGGTACATGTCACCTCAGGATGAGATGCAGAGATAAAGTTTCTTGACTCCTTAAATGACTGCTTCTTGGAGCAGCTGGTCCTGGAACCCACCAGAGGAGAGGCAATTCTTGATTTAGTCCTAAGTGGAGCACAGGATCTGGTCCAAGAGGTGCATATAGCTGGACTGCTTGGTAATTGTGACCATAATATAATTAAATGTAATATCCCTGTGGCAGGAAAAATACCACCGTGGCCCAACACTGTAGCATTTAATTTCAGAAAGGGGAACTACACAAAAATTAGGAGGTCAGTTAAACAGAAATTAAAGGGCACAGTGCCAAAAGTGAAATCTCTGCAAGTTGCGTGGAGACTTTTTAAAGGCACCATAATAAAGGTTCAACTTAAATGTATACTTAAATGTTCAACTTAAATGTAAAAAACATAGTAAGAGAACCACAAAAGAGCCACCATGGCTAAACAACAAAATAAAAGAAGCAGTGAGAGGCAAAAAGGTATCCTTTAAAAAGTGGAATTTAAATCCTAGTGAGGAAAATAGAAAGGAGCATAAACACTGGCAAATGAAATGTAAAAATACACTTAGGAAGGCCAAAAAGAATTTGAAGAACATCTAGCCTAAGACTCAAAAAGTAATAGCAACTTTTTTTAAGTACATCAGAAGCAGGAAGCCTGCTAAACAACAGGTGGGGCCACTGGACGATTGTGGTGCTAAAGAAGCACTCAAGGTCAATAAGGCCGTTGCGAAGAAACTAAATGAATTCTTTGCATCCATCTTTGCAGCTGAGAATGTGAGGGAGATTCCCAAACCTGAGCCATTCTTTTTAGGTGACAGATCTGAGGAACTGTCCCAAATTGAGGTGTCATTAGAGGAGATTTTGGAACAAATTGATAAATTAAAAAGCAATTGATAAATTAAACAGAAATAAGTCACTGGGACCAGATGGTATTCACCCAAGAGTTCTGAAGGAACTCAAAAGTGAAATTGCAGAACTACTAACTGTAGTCTGTAATCTATCATTTAAATCAGCTTCTGTACCAGATAACTGGAGGATAGCTAATGTGATGCCAATTTTTTAAAAAGGGCTCCAGAGGTGATCCCGGCAATTACAGGCCTATAAGCCTGACTTCAGTACCAGGCAAACTGTTTGAAACTATAATAAAGAACAATATTGTCAGACATATAGATGAACAAAATTTGTTGAGGAAGAGTCAACATGGTTTTAGTAAGGGGAGATCATGCCTCACCAATCTACTAGCATTCTTTGAGGGGGTCAACAAGCATGTGGACGAAAGGATCCAGTGGATATAGTGTACTTAGATTTTCAGAAAGCCTTTGACAAGGTCCCTAATCAAAGACTCTTATGCAAAGTAAGCTGTAAACTGTAAGCAAAGCTGTAAGCTGCGACGGGATAAGAGGGAAGGTGCTCTCATGGATTGGTAACTGGTTAAAAGATAGGAAACAAAGGGTAGGTATAAATGGCCAGTTTTCAGACTGGAGAGAGGTAAATAGTGGTGTCCCTCATGGATCTGTTCTGGGACCAGTCCTATTCAACATGATCTAGAAAAAGGGGTAAACAGTGAGGTGGAAAATTTTGCAGACGATACAAAATTATTAAAGATACTTAAGACCCAGACAGACTGCGAAGAGCTACGAAAAGTGGGTGACTGGGCAACGAAATGGCAGATGAAATTTAATGTTGATAAATGCAAAGTAATGCACATTGGAAAAATAATCCCGACTGTACATATAAAATGATGGGGTCTAAATTAGCTGTTACCACTCAAGAAAGAGATCTTGGAGTCACTGTGGACAGTTCTCTGAAAACATCCACTCAATGTACAGCGGCAATCAAAAAAGCAAATAGAATGCTGAGAATAATTAAGGGGATAGGAAATAGGATAGAAAATATCATGTTGCCTATATAAATCTATGGTATGCCCACATCTTGAATACTGTGTGTAGATTCGGTCACCCCATCTCAAAAAAGATATATTGGATTTGGAAAAGGTTCAGAAAAGGGAAACAAAAATTATTAGGGGTATGGAATGGCTTCCGTATGAGGAGAGATTAATAAGACTGCGGCTTTTCAACTTGGAAAAGAGACAGCTAAGGGGAGATATGATTGAGGTCTAAAATCATGATTGGTGTAAAGAAAGTATATAAGGAAGTGTTGTTTACTCCTTCTCATAACACAAGAACTAGGGGTCACCAAATGAAATTAATAGGTAGCAGGTTTAAAACAAATAAAATGAAGTATTTCTTCACACAATATACAGTCAACCTGTGGAACTCCTTGCCAGAGGATGTTGTGAAGGCCAAGACCATAACTGGGTTCAAAAAAGAACTAGATAAATTCATGGAGAATAGGTCCATCAATGGCTGTTACCCAAGATGGGCAGAAATGGTGTCCCTAGCCTCTGTTTGCCGGAAGCTGGGAATGAGCGACAGGGGATGGATCACTTGATGATTACCTGTTCTGTTCACTCCCTCTGGGACACCTGGCACTGGCCACTGTCGGAAGACAGGATACTGGGCTAGATGGACCTTTGGTCTGACCCAGTATGTTCATTATGGTCTTATTTTAAACAATATTTTACATTAGGATTGGAACAAAAACCAAAGTCACAAATTCAGCCCTGGCCCTTCAATTCTGTGGGATTTCAGGCAGGGGTTCTGGAACAATTTGTACAGTGGGTGTGTTGAGAGCCATTGAAACAAACTGTAAACCCTGTATATGATGGAAACCAACAGCATCCCCAGCACCCTTAGTTCCAGCACCTATGATTCCAGGTTCTTGATATTTAGATCCAAACTGCAGCCTCTGACTTTGGATCCAGATTCGGCTACACTTGTCTGGGCCCTAATTCCAGTTTGAATCCAGTGTAATTTTTATACGATACTTGGACACCCAAATGGGGAAAATATAATAAAATCTAATTTCCTTGAAATTTCTTCAGTGTTGCAGAGATGAAATCAAGCAGATATTGTGATGATATTTCAGGCAGTCCATTTTCTAGTGACATAAGGAGAACTCTGCCAGCAAATCCCTCTCTTTTAGCAAAGAAATCTATATTTAGCCATTGACTCCAACAGTCATATGAGGAATTGGTACCCAGAGGGTATGTCTACATTGCAGGTAGGAACAAGCTTTCTAGTCCGGGTAGACAAACATGCGCTAGCAAGGCTCAAGCTAGTGTACAAAAAATAGCTGTTTGGACATTGCGGCTCTGGCAGAGACTGGGGCTAGCCACCCTAGCTCAGACCCAAGGCAGTGGTGGGCTACCACCCAAGTCACAACATCCAAATGGATATTTTTAGCGCTCCAGCTTGAGCCCTGCTAGCGCAAGTCTGTCTACCCATTTAGGGAAGCTCACTCCCAGCAGCAATGTAGACTTATGCTGAAAGTACACCAGTTACTTAAAGAACTTCCTCTTTGGTGTGGGACTCCAGCACTTAGAGAATTCTGTCCATCACTTATAAACTCCACACCTAAATCATTATTGGCGTCAGTCATGATCCAAGAGCAGTGACAAGGTAGGGAACCTGTCCAGGAACTTGGGAAAATGCAAACAAGATATTTTTGGGGGTCTGACAGGTTTATTTGGCTGAATTGCTCTTGAATGTTACTGAGGCATGCAGTCCCATCAGCCTGGTTACTCAGTTTTCGTGTAACACTGGGAAGAGATCATCAACACAATTAACCTGTGCTCCAGGCACAGTTTGGTGCCTAGGTACCACAGATGGTGCCACAACCTTTTCACAATAATCATAAGCACAAAGGGAAGATGAGAAAATAAAAAAGCAAGTTATCTGTGATTGTCCTTTACCTCCTGGTATTCTAAAGGGATACCACGGAACTGTAATTGCTTTGTGAAAATATATGGTAATATTTCTTGGATGTGTGCAAATCCCAATGGAGAGTCCCGCAATGTGAAATGGTGCTACTCAGAATATAACACATTTTGTGTAATGTTCCTCTAACTAAGGCTATGCTAATTTATCACTCAACTCATACATTTGATTACGAAACACACATTTGCTGACATTTTAACTCTCAGATAAAAACAAGTAATACAATGTATTATTTTATTTATTTTTATTTATATATGGCTTTCACTCAAAGATCTGAAAGTGCTTTACATTTGAACCCCATTTTGCTGAAGGGAAACCCAAATGTGCAAAGTCTGTGACTGCATGTGCAAAGTCTGTGACTGCTGGCATAAACTGGGCACTCGTATACATGCCAACATCTAGTGAGAGACACACCTGATCATTATAAATGACCAATTATTATTTATGTTATCCAAAGCACCCACCATGTGCCAGATACCACACAAACGTAAGGGGAGGCATGGTCCCTGGTCCCAAAAGCATACAATTTAAAAGATAATCTGCCTAATGGGCTATAAACATCAGCCACACGGGAGACAAAAGAGTTTCCCCTCCCTTGGGCCGACAGGAGGTGAGCTAAGCTTGCTTCACCTGTAATTTGCAGCCCATGGTAAATTACTAGCTAGGCTGCAATAAAAGTGAAATTGAAATAATAGTAAAGTGGGATGAAGTGGTTAATGTTTGTTAAATATCCTGATCATGGACTTTGGTCCTTTTGTCAACACCCACTATTTTACAGGTTGCATTCCTGATAACTCATTTTATTCAGTGAGATAAACAAGTAGTAAAACCACTGTCCATGGAGTCCAATGTGTTCTAGACATCTTGGAGATTAGAAAGCAATTTTATTAGTTAATTACAGTTTGAAGAGATCGGTTTATAGCTGTAGAAATCAGGCCCAGTAGGAATAAAGAGTCAGTTGACCTGGGCTCTGAGACTGGCTGCCACAGCTTTGGGTTTTGCTTAGCAGTGTGGACATAGCCTAAGTTTTTGTGAACTCTGTGGGTCTGTATTATTTTATCTGGGATTGCATCATTGGCCAGGAATTGACATGGCATATCTCAGTGACCCGGCTTTTGTAGGTTAGGTTAGGTAAGGTTTAGGGAGCACAAGGAGCTGACATTTACAGAGATAAGGGTTGTATAAAATCCTCCATTATCAACTACTAGTACTTCTGTAGCATAAGTGGTTTTTCCCTGCCAGTGTACTTGCTGAGGATTCTTATTGGGTTAGAGGTATTGCCATCCAATTACGCTTTTTGATTCTTTAAAAATTCTAATAGTCACCCTGTCCTAACTGCCACAAAGACAGCAATGGTAAAACTAAAAGAAAAGGAGTACTTGTGGCACCTTAGAGACTAACAAATTTATTAGAGCATAAGCTTTCGTGAGCTACAGCTCACTTCATCGGATGCATTTGGTGGAAAAAACAGAGGAGAGATTTATATACACACACACACACACAGAGAGAACATGAAACAATGGGTTTATCATACACACTGTAAGGAGAGTGATCACTTAAGATAAGCCATCACCAACAGCAGGGGGGGGAAGGAGGAAAACCTTTCATGGTGACAAGCAGGTAGGCTAAAAAAAAAAAAAAAAGAAGGATTCTGGGTGGACTCCTCCTGAAGGTCGAAACAGCAGCCTGGATTTCTACATAGACTGCTTCCGCCGACGTGCACGAGCAGAAATTGTGGAAAAGCAGCATCGCTTACCCCATAACCTCAGCCATGCAGAACACATTGCCATCCACAGCCTCAGAAACAACTCGGACATCATAATCAAAAAGGCTGACAAAGGAGGTGCTGTCGTCATCATGAATAGGTCGGAGTATGAACAAGAGGCTACTAGGCAGCTCTCCAACACCACTTTCTACAAGCCATTACCCTCTGATCCCACTGAGAGTTACCAAAAGAAACTACAGCATTTGCTCAAGAAACTCCCTGAAAAAGCCCAAGAACAAATCTGCACAGACACACCCCTGGAGCCCCGACCTGGGGTATTCTATCTGCTACCCAAGATCCATAAACCTGGAAATCCTGGACGCCCCATCATCTCAAGCATTGGCACCCTGACAGAAGGATTGTCTGGCTATGTAGACTCCCTCCTCAGGCCCTTCGTTACCAGCACTCCCAGCTATCTTCGAGACACCACCGATTTCCTGAGGAAACTACAGTCCATTGGTGATCTTCCTAAAAACACCATCCTAGCCACTATGGATGTAGAAGCCCTCTACACCAACATTCCACACAAAGATGGACTACAAGCCGTCAGGAACAGTATCCCCGATACTGTCACGGCTAACCTGGTGGCAGAACTTTGTGACTTTGTCCTGACCCATAACTATTTCACATTTGGTGACAATGTATACCTTCAAATCAGCGGCACTGCGATGGGTACCCGCATGGCCCCACAGTATGCCAACATTTTTATGGCTGACTTAGAACAACGCTTCCTCAGCTCTCGTCCCCTAATGCCCCTACTCTACTTGCGCTACATTGATGACATCTTCATCATCTGGACCCATGGAAAGAAGCTCTTGAGGAATTCCACCATGATTTCAACAATTTCCATCCCACCATCAACCTCAGCCTGGACCAGTCCACACAAGAGATCCACTTCCTGGACACTACGGTGCTAATAAGCGATGGTCACATAAACACCACCCTATATCGGAAACCTACTGACCGCTATTCCTACCTACATGCCTCTAGCTTTCATCCAGATCATACCACTCGATCCATTGTCTACAGCCAAGCGCTACGATATAACCGCATTTGCTCCAACCCCTCAGACAGAGACAAACACCTACAAGATCTCTATCATGCATTCCTACAACTACAATACCCACCTGCTGAAGTGAAGAAACAGATTGACAGAGCCAGAAGAGTACCCAGAAGTCACCTACTACAGGACAGGCCCAACAAAGAAAACAACAGAACGCCACTAGCCATCACCTTCAGCCCCCAACTAAAACCTCTCCAACGCATCATCAAGGATCTACAACCTATCCTGAAGGACGAGCCATCGCTCTCTCAGATCTTGGGAGACAGACGAGTCCTTGCTTACAGACAGCCCCCCAATCTGAAGCAAATACTCACCAGCAACCACACACCACACAACAGAACCACTAACCCAGGAACCTATCCTTGCAACAAAGCCCGTTGCCAACTCTGTCCACATATCTATTCAGGGGATACCATCATAGGGCCTAATCACATCAGCCACACTATCAGAGGCTCATTCACCTGCGCATCTACCAATGTGATATATGCCATCATGTGCCAGCAATGCCCCTCTGCCATGTACATTGGCCAAACTGGACAGTCTCTACGTAAAAGAATGAATGGACACAAATCAGACGTCAAGAATTATAACATTCAAAAACCAGTTGGAGAACACTTCAATCTCTCTGGTCACTCAATCACAGACCTAAGAGTGGCTATACTTCAACAAAAAAGCTTCAAAAACAGACTCCAACGAGAGACTGCTGAATTGGAATTAATTTGCAAACTGGATACAATTAACTTAGGCTTGAATAGAGACTGGGAATGGATGAGTCATTACACAAAGTAAAACTATTTCCCCATGGTATTTCTCCCTCCCACCCCACCCCCCACTGTTCCTCTGATATTCTTGTTAACTGCTGGAATTAGCCTACCTGCTTGTCACCATGAAAGGTTTTCCTCCTTCCCCCCCCTGCTGTTGGTGATGGCTTATCTTAAGTGATCACTCTCCTTACAGTGTGTATGATAAACCCATTGTTTCATGTTCTCTGTGTGTGTGTATATAAATCTCTCCTCTGTTTTTTCCACCAAATGCATCCGATGAAGTGAGCTGTAGCTCACGAAAGCTTATGCTCTAATAAATTTATTAGTCTCTAAGGTGCCACAAGTACTCCTTTTCTTTTTGCGAATACAGACTAACACGGCTGCTACTCTGAAACCAATGGTAAAACTGTCACTTAGGAAAGTGCCAGCTAGGGACCGCCACAGATTTGTCTGCCAATTGATTAGGGAGACTGTCAGAAAGTAATAGCCTGAAAAGTAAATTGCATTATGTTCAAAGAGACACAGATTGTCATAAGAGCAGTGGCGGTGTGGATAAATCCTTAGTGATGCTAATAGCTGCCATCTCTCAGTTAAGTGGGAATCACTTTATTAACAGTGTCTTGTCCTAGCTTTTTAAGCAAGCGTGTGAGTGGCACAGCAAATACTGGACATACATAGTGCTGCTCACAGGGTGTAGCCTGTGCTGTGTGTAGCACTAACTGGGGAACGCTAACAGAAAAGAAAATATCTGATATATTCTGCTGGTGGTTGAGATGGCAGCTGTATCTCTGCACAGAGACCAGAGAAAATAAATGTGATTGACTGAGATCAGACTGCTGCCAGGGCCCTCCATTGAGAAAAAGGAGGGAATGGAGGGGTAATTGGCATGGATAACCATGGTCTACAGCCCAAAAAGGGTGTGTCTAATTGCAATGACTGTATGGCCACTGCCCTGGGCATCCTGCAAGCCTGCCTACATCTGGCAACAGGTGCACAAGGATGGGAGGAGCACAAGCTAAACCATTAAAAAGAAGTGCAATGAAAACTAGGGTTCCTTCTCTTTCCAGCTCTCCCCTGGTAGGGTCTGTATTGCATAGGCAGAATGCTTCAATCCACCACTCAGTCGCTGCAGCCGGGCACTCCTTTCCGCACAAAGTGTGCCTAATACATGCACAGACATAATTTAGCCCTGTGTACACGTGTGTGTGTGTGCAGGGCAGGCTGGTTTGAAGCATAATCTAAATAAGCATCACAGCTCTTTTCCCAAGAATTGAATCAATATGTCTGCTTTCCATCTCAAACATGCTCTCAGCCCATACATGGTACTTTATATATCCAGGAAGAAAAGGAGTACTTGTGGCACCTTAGAGACTAACAAATTTATTTGAACATAAGCTTTTGTGAGCTATAGCTCACTTCATCGGATGCATTCGGTGGAAAATACAGTGGGGAGATTTATATGAACTCTCTGTGTGTGTGTATATAAATCTCCGCACTGTATTTTCCACCGAATGCATCCGATGAAGTGAGCTGTAGCTCACGAAAGGTTATGCTCAAATAAATTTGTTAGTCTCTAAAGTGCCATAAGTACTCCTTTTCTTTTTGCGAATACAGACTAATACGGCAGCTACTCTGAGATACATATCCAGGATAGCTCATTTATATAATTTTAAATCAAAATGTGGTTACAGTAAACCTAACCAGTTTAGCACAAACCCCGTGGAGTATCTGAATTTTAAACTTAACCAATAATTAATAATACCAGAAAGGAAAAACTCTGATGCAGTCACCTATGTATAGGACATGGGGTATAACTAGTTTCTAGAGAGAGACCCTGTGAACTCTGGGCAAATATTTTCAGTAAAAATTTCTTTCCTTGCACACCAACATGTATGAAAGTCACATCTACTAAATCTCTCTTGTGAATGTTTTATCTAATTCCAGTTTTGCAAACACTTTAAAGGGTTGTATTTTTGGTAGATTTCCAGTTGTCTGGTACAAATCCAGTTGTTCTTTCATGGATGAAATCTGAACAAGATGGAGGATACTGCAAGGAGTGGGATTACCATTCGCTTTAATGCTCTGGTCTATAACTAGAGGGACAAAGTAAATTATACTCCAGATTAGTTTTCCCCCACCCTGTTTTTTATTTTTCCTCTCCCCCATTACAAGTTTCTTTGGGTGCTTGACAAATCCACAACTTCTGCTAAAGCTCTTCCTTGTCTGAACATTAAATGCATGTTTCTGCACAAACTGCTAATTCCTCTCTACCCTGCACTTGGGTGATATGCCCAGATTATGCTGGCCTAATGCCTGGGTTTGTGCATGTTCCTGGAACATCCCAAAGGAAATCCCACACAGCTTTTCCTTTCTGCATCATCCAATGGTTGTTAAAAACTTGGGTTATTTTCCACCTTCTCTATAATGTCTGTGAGATCCTAGTTAAACATGCTATTGATATATTATTCCGTTTATAAAAGCACTATTCACGATCTGAAGCATGCGGAACAATACGTAGAAGACCCATACATAACTTCATGACCAAAGACAACACTGGAAGACTTACATCTGCCATTATATTCTACATCATCTCTGTAATTATCCTTTCAGGCAAAAGTGTGCCAGGATAGCTAGGACCTACAGCATGCTTGTGCACTATCCCACACCCAGTTCACATCCTGTGCCAGTCACAGAGATCTGATAATGGAAGTATGTAATGTGCCATTTCTTTATGTACAGAGGGGACTCCCATAAATAGCTGCAACGAGACTGCGGACTGCTGCCAACACATTGAATAGAGGCAACGCTTCTTGATCAGCCAGAGCAGAGTAATGGGGAGGTGATACCATCTTCGGAATGCAGTAAGTAAATACCTAGCTGGTAGACATAAATTGTTCCATTCCAAGCCAGTTAGCACAGTGGAATATGCTTCTAATGGTATGAATCTTTATTTGAAGTGGAGTGAAATTTCTGTAAAAAGACGAAGATTTAATTGAAATAACTGAAGATGTCTGCGACTTTCACGCCATTGATTATTTATTAGTTAGCAAATGCCCCTTGTGCTGTACATATATGTGCCATTTCCAAATATAAAATATTATACACGCCCTCTCCCAGTGATTTTACAAATCTAACCACCAGTGGAGATTCACATTTTATGTAAGGTTTTACTGTATTTATATGGAGATTTTACAATTTGGAGATTTGGAATTATTTCCTGATTTGAACCTGTTTCTTGATGACATTTGAATAACTGAATTCAAACTCATCATCCATTTATTAGTGTTTGAACCTGCTCAGTAGCTGTAGACACTGTTTATCATCTGTCAAAGAGATCCTTCACATCTTTCTATATAGGAGAGAAGTTGGACATCAGATTTAAGATGATTTCAACCTTAATGAAAGTTTCTGGGTTTCCTTGACTCTCGGCAAAGTTAGAGCAGTATACTTTTTTGTTGGCCAGGGATTAACAAGTAAAAGAAAAGTAATATGACAAGAAATGTCATAGCCTAGAGCTAGGTACATGAGAAGAGGAGAAATCCAGCAATTAATTTGCTAAGGACATCAAATAACTCCTTTAGATAGATGGATGGATGGAGAGTGGAGAGTGAGAAAGGAAGAAATTATTGATATGAAATAAGAAAAGGGAAGAAAAGGCAATCTTTTGCTATATGTTAAACAAATAAGCAAAAAAACTTAAATCCACAGATAGTTCCTTCAAAACTAAAGTTGTGATAGTGTGAGTTAAGTATTGAGATAACATATGAAGAATTGTAGAAAAAATGCTGAGTTTAATTAATGTTATTTTCTGTTTCCCCTTCCACTTTTTGTCTATCTTGTCTCTTCAGACTGAGCTCTTGTCTCTTACTCTGTTTGTTCAGTGTCTAACCTAATGGGATCTCCATCTTGTTTGGGGCCACTTGACGCTACTGGAATAACAATTAATAATACTTCCACCACCTTCATGTGATCATCTGGCAGCTCAAGTATATTAGACTCAGTATCTAAGGTCATGTCTACACTACAAAAGTACTCTGATTTTACAGAAGTTGATTTTTGGGAACAGATTGTGTAAAGTCGAGTGCATGTGTCCACATTAAGCATATTAATTCGGCAGTGTGCATCCATAGTACCGTGGCAAGCATTGACATTCTGAGCGGTGCACTCTGGGTAGCTATCCCACAGTTCCTGCAGTCCCCACTGCCCATTGGAATTCTGGGCTGAGCTGCTCCAATTCTCCAATCCAATTGTGCTCCAATACCTGATGGGGCCAAATTTGTCGCGGATGGTTACGGGTAAGTGTCGTCAGTCAACCCTCCCTCCCTCTCTCCGTGAAAGCAACAGCAGACAATCATTTCGCGCCCTTTTCCCTGGATTGCCCGAGTAGACACCATAGCACGGCAAGCATGGAGCCCGTTCAGCTCACTGCAGCACTTATGACCATTGTAAACACCTCGCACATTATCGTGCAGTTTATGCAGAACCAGCACCTGAAAAACCAGGTGAGGAGGCGACGGCAGCGCGGTGATGAGGAAATGAATACAGATTTCTCTAAAACCATGGTCCCCAGCAATTTGGAAATCATGGTGTTACTGGGGCAGGCTCATGCCATGGAACACTGATTCTGGGCCCGGGAAACAAGCACAGACTGGTGGGACCGCATAGTGTTGCAGGGTTGGGATGATTCCCAGTGGCTCCGAAACTTTCGCATGTGTAAGAGCACATTCATGAAACTTTGTGACTTGCTTTTCCCTGCCCTGAAGCACAAGAATACCAAGATGAGAGCAGCCCTCACAGTTCACAAGCGAGTGGCAATAGCTCTGTGGAAGCTTGCAACGCCAGACAGCTACCAGTCAGTAATCAATTTGGAGTGGGCAAATCTACTGTGGGGGTTGCTGTGATGCAAGTAGCCAACACAATCATTGAGCTGCTGCTATCAAGGGTAGTGACTCTGGGAAATGTGCAGGTCATACTAGATGGCTTTGCTGCAATGGGATTCCCTAACTGTGGTGGGGCTATAGATGGAACACATATCCCGATCTTGGGACTGGACTACTCTGGTAGCCAATACATAAACCACAAGAAAAGGAGTACTTGTGGCACCTTAGAGACAAACAAATTTATTTGAGCATAAGCTTTCGTGAGCTACAGCTCACTTCATCGGATGCTGTAGCTCATGAAAGCTTATGCTCAAATAAATTTGTTTGTCTCTAAGGTGCCACAAGTACTACTTTTCTTTTTGCGAATACAGATTAGCACGGCTGCTACTCTGAAATAAACCACAAGGGGTACTTTTCAATGGTGCTGCAAGCCTTGGTGGATCACAAGGGATGTTTCACCGACATCAATGTGGGATGGTCGGGAAAAGTTCATGATGCTTGCGTCTTCAGGAAATCTGGTCTGTTTAAATGGCTGCAGGAAAGGATTTACTTCCCAGACCAGAAAATAACTGTAGGGGATGTTAAAATGCCTATAGTTATCCTTGGGAACCCAGCCTACCCCTTAATGCCCTGGCTCATGAAGCCGTACACAGGCACCCTGGACAGTAGTAAGGAGCTGTTCAACTATAGGCTGAGCAAGTGCAGAATGGTGGTAGAGTGTGCATTTGGATGCTTAAAGGGTCACTGGTGCAGTTTACTGACTCGCTCAGACCTTAGCGAAACCAATATTCCCATTGTTATTGCTGCTTGCTGTGTGCTCCACAATCTCTGTGAGAGTAAGGGGGAGACGTTTATGGCGAGGTGGGAGGTTGAGGCAAATTGTCTGGTCGCTGAATACGTGCAGCCATACACCAAAGCGGTTAGAAGAGCACAGCAGGAAGTGCTGTGCATCAGAAAACTTTGAAAACCAGTTTCATGACTAGCCAGGGTACTGTGTGACACTTCTGTTTGTTTCTCCTTGATGAAAACCCGCCCTGTTGGTTGCCTCTAAATTCCCTGTAAGCCACCCGCCCTCCTGCCTTCGATCACAGCTTGCTTGCAAAGGAAATAAAGTCACTATTTTTAAAAAAACATGTATTCTTTATTAATTGATTATAAAAATAGGGAGATAACTCACAAGGTAGCCCAGGTGGGATGTGGGAGGGAAGGAAAAGGCCACTTTAAAACTTCTTGAATGACAGCCTTCTGTTGCTTGGGCTGTCCACTGGGGTGGAGTGGTTGGGTGCCCGGAGCCTCCCCCCCTGCATTCTTGGGCGTCTGGTTAAGGAGGCTATGGAACTTGGGGAGGAGGGAGGGCACTTAAACAGAGACTGCAGCAGCAGTCTGTGATCCTGCTGCCATTTATGAACCTCCACCAGACACTGGAGCATGTCCGTTTGATCCCGCAGTAGCCCTAGCATTGCCTCATGCCTCCTCTGATCTTCCTGCTGCCACCTCTCCTCACGTTCATTGGCCACTTCCCTGTACTCTGCTATTGTGTCCCTCCACACATTCTGCTGAGCTCTGTCAGTGCCGGATGACTGCATGAGCTCAGAGAATATTTCATTGCGTGTGCGTTTTTTTCGCCGCCTTATCTGAGATAGCCTTTGGGACGGAGAAGGGAGGCTTGAAACATTTGCAGCTGGTGGAGGAAAAAAAGGGGAGTGAAGTATTTAAAAAGATACATTTTACAGAACAATGGCTATACTCTTTCACGGTGAACAACACTATTCACATTACATAGCACATGTGATTTTGGTACAAGGTCGCATTTTGCATCTTATGTTGAGTGCCTGTGGCTTTGGTGTTAGAGATCACACACACAGTGCCGGGCAACAGAATTCGTTTTCCTGTTAACATGCAGCAGCAGAAACCAAACTAACCACCCCCCATTCCAATTCTCGGGGATGATTGCTTTACCCCTCACCCCACCACGTGTCTGGTATCAGGGAAGATCCCTGCTAGCCAAATGCAAACAGCTCAGCACCAATGCCCCCACCCCACCCGCGTGGCTAACTGCAGGGAGAAATTCTTTTCAGACACAGGCAAACAGCCCAGTAGGAATGGCCACCTCTGAATGTCCCCTTAATTAAATTCCCCTATTTCAACCAGGTTACCATAGACTATATCACTCTCCTGAGGATAACACAGAGAGATAAAGAATGGATGTTGCTTGAATGCCAGCAAACACCAGGACCATATGCTGCCAGGCTTTGCCATGCAATGATACCAGGTTACTTGCTACTAGCATGGTGTCGTAAAGTGTCCTACCATGGAGGACGGAATAAGGCTGCTCTCCCCAGAAATCTTCTGCAAAGGCTTTTAGAGTACCTCCAGGAGAGCTTCATGGAGATGTCCCTGGAGGATTTCTGCTCCATCCCCAGACACATTAACAGACTTTTGCAGTAGCTGTACTGGCCACGAATGCATCTCAAGTCCTCAGGGCTACTTAATCATTAAAAAATGCTTGCTTTTATAACATGTATTATATTTAAAAAGGTACACTCACCAGAGGTCCCTTCTCCAGCTTCGTTGGGAGGGTATTTCAGTCAGGGTGATAAAAAGATCCTGGCTGTCAGGGAGAACAGTGTGCTGTGTGCTCTCCTCAAGCTCGTCGTCCTCCTCCTCATCTTCCCTGTCTGCAAAATCCTCAGACATGGCAGAGAGTACCCCATCATCGGAGTCCATGGACAGGGTGGGGTTGTGGTGGCAGCCCCCCCTATAATTGCATGCAGCTCAGCGTAGAAGTGGCATGTCTGGGGCTCTGTCCCGGAGTGTCCATTTGATTCTTTGGTTTTCTGGTACGCTTGTCTGAGCTCCTTATGTTTCATGCAGCACTGTGTTGCATCCCTGCTGTAGCCTCTGTCCCTCATGGCCTTGGAGATTTTTTGAAATGTTTTGGCATTTTGTCTTTTGTTTTTCCTCTCCCCATACAGCGATCAGATCCAGTACCTCCCATTCAGTCCATGCTGGAGCTCTTTTTCGATTCTGGGACTGCACAGTCACCTGTGCTGATAAGCTCGCCTGGCCAAACAGGAAATGAGATTCACAAGTTCCCGGGGATTTTCCTGTACACCTGGCCAGTGCATCTGAGTTCAGAGTGCTGTCCAGAGCGGTCACAATGGTGCACTGTGGGATAGCTCCCAGAGGCCAATACCTTCGAATTGCATGCACACTAACCCTAATTTGAAATGGCGATGTCAATTCAGCGCTAATCCCCTCGTTGGGGAGGAGTACAGAAATCGGTTTTAAGAGCCCTTTATGTCGAAAAAATGGCTTTGTTGTGTGGATGGTGCAGGGGTTAATTCGATTTAACACTGCTAAATCCACATAAACTTGTAGTGTAGACCAGGCCTAAAGGTTTAGAATGGCATTAAATTAATTAAATAGGCTTCTAGCACTTTTTATCTCAAGGAGCAGTAGTAGTTAAATTGTTCACTGCAGTTCATTAAAGAGGACTACATTTGTCCCTTGGTGAAACTCCAAAGAAGTGAATGGAAAGATTCCTGTTTATTGACTGAAGCTGGATCCAGCTCTGAGCATGGGCATCAGAATTACGCTCATTAATAGGACTAAAACCCATGTCATAGCAGAGATAACTATAGTAATCAGACATTAATTACAGGCAGGTTCAAAGTAGTTCATTGTATGTTTTCCATTCATCTAGAAAACATACTGTCTTATCTATGGGACTCTCTCAGTGTTATGCCTCTGCAATATCTGGGAGCTATTGCTCAAGATCCTAGAGGAAACTTTGGACCCATTATACTCGTTGAAACAGGTTTTGGCCTTTGGCTTCTTTAAATCTTTTCCACAGCTCAGTGTTAGATCAGAAATGCTGTGAGTGCTGGAAAAAGCCTGCAAATGTGTTGCCTTTTACTCTTGATACAGTTGTCATTCCTGCCATTCTTACTCAGGCACATTTCCAACTGAAATTAATGGGGATCCTGCAGATTGCTGTATACCTATGGATGTGCAAGATACTGAAGGTCCTCTACACCTAATGACTTCAACAGGAATGGAAGGCCCTCTGCATCTTGCAGGAACAGACCCTGAAACAACAAAGCACATGACAGTGTCTTCATTTCATAGATATTAAGGTCAGAAGGGACCATTATGGTAATGACTTTGCACTGATACACCATCTCTCATTCAAGGATATCAAAATGCTTTACAAATAATAGTTCACACTGGGCCAAATCCCACTGAGCATCATGGGCACACTAGCAACATAGTATCATATCCCCAATAAAGTAAAGTAACTGCACAGAATTAATCTGTATTAGAGTTGGGAAGAGAAGCTGGGATTCCAACTCCCTGATTTAATAAACAGACCATGCTTAGGCTTTGTCTACAGTAAAATTTCAGTCCCCCAATGCTAAATAATCAGAAGTGATTTGGTTTAGAGCTCTGCAGTTTACTCCCAATAATAATTAATAATTAATAATTAATTAATTACTTAATAATGTAAACCCCAAGAAATAGGCATGCAAACAAAGTTATCACTTGGTCTTGTAAAACTTAAGACCATTCAGATCTAAATTATTTATCTAAATTGAATACTTAAGCACTTTTATTAGAAACAACGTTTTTGTACTTACGACAAGTGTTGCCTTAAAATTGACTAATTACAGGGGGTGAAATTTTCAAACGCTCCAAAGTGATTTAGGATTTTAAATTCCATTGAGTTTGAATGAGCCTTAGGCTCCTAAGTCTCTAAGTCATTTTTGAAAATGGAACTTGGGGTCCTAAATTACTTGGGTGCTATTGAAAATGTTACTCACTGTCCTAATCCTTCAGTCTTTTGCCCATGTAACTCCCACCAGTTTCAGTAGGAATTTGCTCAGTGCTTGATTGATATGGAATAAATTTGAATACATCCAATTAGGTTGTTTCCAAATTGCTGTTCCCACGTATGTGTAAATAATATTTATGATTTATGCATGATAGCACTTTTCATCTTCAAATGCTGAACATATATTCATTTATTAATCCTCACAATCCTGTGGTTACTCAATTTCCTTTTATTCTCATCCTTATTTACAAATAGGGCAACCAAGATAAAGATAAACGCTCCCTTAGGGCAAAGGAGGGAAGTCAGTATCAAAGCTGGAGTTAAACTTGGAAGTTGTATCTCCTACTCAACAGCCCAAGTGTCTCTTATTAAGATATTTTTAAGCTAAAGAGAAAGATGACACTGATTCTTTCCAATGACAGGAGAATTAACAGCTGATTCTGGGCCAAATTCAGACCCAGTCTCACTCTGTGGCTTTTGATAGATGAGTTTGTCCCCATATGGAAGTCTGAAGTAGTCATTGGCCCAGCTGAGTAAACCAAAGCAAAATGGCTCAGTTAGCAGGTAAACAAGTTTGAGTCCTAAAGGCCAGATCCTCAGCCAGTGCAAATTGGAGTGGCTCCATTAAAGTTAATAACTCACGCTGACGTTCAGTGGGAGTCCTGCTCAATGCAGTGTTGGCTTCAGTGGAGCTACACTGATTACCCCCACTGGGGATCTGACCCTCATTATTTGCTTATGACTGTTTGCAAAAACCCCATTTTGATTTTTCCAGATGTTGGAAGACACTATGCTATGTCTGCTTGAGTGGCTGTTTATTTTAATTGTTTCATTTTGCACTGCTGCCTTTATAGAGCTGAAAAATCCTGGTCCCCAAGAGCAAATCATATTTGTGAATGTAATAAATGGTAATGTACCTGGAGCCGGCAATGACTGTACATAGTTTTGGAAGATATATAATATAATTAGCAGTTGCTGTGAGTTGCCAGATGACAATGAGGCAAGATTTATGTGCTTGCTTTTTACATAGGTATGGTTTAGTTTGATAAGTACCGTTCTGAGATAAAAATGAATACATAATGTATTGGCCAATCCTTTCCCTGTGATCCTGAAATCTATATTACCTCTTTGTTCTAATTATATAAAATTAGGTTGCTTTCCCCTTTTGTCTCTGCTTTGATTACCTCTTTAACTGTTCCCCTGTCACCTTGGCCAGAGGGGTGCAATTATTCCTACAAGTTCAACCTCTTGCATTTGGGAGGGAGAGATTGTGTAAACTTGTTGCCAGTAGTGGTGGCTGGCTGAATCAAGCCATCTGCAACTTGCCTAACTTCTTCAGTAAAGGACCCTGAAAGGCCTTCGTTGTTTAGGTAAGAAAATGACTGAGCTGAAAGGACGAGTGAGCTCTTTCTGTGCTTTATTTGCTCTAATATCTCCCCATTGTGTCATGGTACCAAACCTTGTTATTGGGCTGCCCAGTATACCCCCAGGTGCTCTAAAGACCCCATATGAATGGGTCTATATGACTCCCCCCAGTAGTCCCCCATGGGGAAATGGGTTGGTCACCTCCACAGAGGCAATTGACCTGCCCCTAAGTCCACCCTCACTCTCTAGGCCATACAAGAGCTCTCCATGGCTGTTGGAATCTGTGCTAGTGGACAGGTTGGGTAAAAGGGAGGGAGAAGATGGGTTCCCATTGGCCTGCAGCTCCGGCAGAAAAAAATACCTCCAAAGCTCTCTTCTGGCTGCATGAGCCCTGTCAGTGAAGTTCCACTTGGCTTATCTCCCAAGACTGGAGGGTGGGTTTTGCAGGAGACCCCAGAGTCTGGTACAGAGCAGATACTGCATGGGTGGCTCTGGATTCCATAGACCCAATTGGATCCCTCTGAATTCCAAGGTTTGTAGCCAGCCCCACCAAAACTCCCCATGCATCCTGATAAAACAGTTGAGAGGAAACCTGTGTGGAAAGAACCTCACAGAGACTTCTTCCTCTTTAGCACTCTCGTTAGAGATCAGTTCCTATGCTGGCAAGGAGGAGGGCATAGCATAGAACAGCTTCATTGTGTTTAGGGTGCGAACTCCCAGCCATGCATTCTTCACATCTTCCTTCGCTGTGGTATTCGAAGCTGTGCTTTAGAACTGAGCTTCACAGACACAGAATCTGGGAGGGGATCTGTGAAGCTCTTGTTCTTACTCACAGCCAGCTGGGACCGACACAAAATAAAGCAGATCTCTGCAAGCTCCTTAAGCGCTGAGTGATCACAGAACACCACACCTTCCTCTGTGTAGTTAAACCAGACGGATTCTGCTGCCTTTCAGACCACCTGTCCTCATGAAGGGGATCCGAATTTGCTCCTTCACCTGGCTCTAGCCATGAATACTTCACCCCTCAAGAATGTGAATGAGCACCAAAATAACAATAAACAAACCTACTACTAAGCAAATGAAAGCCCATTTGTCTGAAACATCCCTCATTAGAGTGCTCGCTGTATGAGGAATACCCTTTAACCTGCCAGCCTTTGACTCTATTGTACTGGTATTTGTGCAGTTCACTGGTTAGAAACAATACTAGATGGACTCTGAGAAACTCTTTGAAACTTCAGTCTCTTCATGGCGGTGCTCATTTAAAATGTGAAAACAGATTATGTGCTGTGCAGCAGTATAGGTCTCAGTTAGGTAATGATTAAAATACCAAACAAGATCGGCCAATAATAATAATTAATAAATAATAACTAATAATAAAAGATTTAATAGGAAATCTTTTGCATTACAGCCTTGCAGTTTGAACAATTTAAAGATTCACACTGAAAAGCTCCCCGTTCCCAAAATCAGAGGGGGGCGAGGAATCCAAACGGAATTTAAAGACACATATACCATTTAAGTTACTACTGAGCTGCTCCCTGAAAAAAAAAAGAAAAAAAAAAAAAGAAGGGGCATATTTTGGAATTTGGTTTAAAGCAGACACTAGTGTACAGTGTGCTAAGCCATTGTCAGTGTGGACCCTGGGTCTAGTTTATTGAAGTTGTAAGGCATTTAAGGCTTGTTTATTGTGCCTAATTTTTATAAAAGCTCTACTGTTTTTGCCATTAATCATTCAAAAACACTACAGTTTGAGGCCCTGATTAGCACCTGGTAATTTTCATATGATGAGTAATCCCCCGAATCCCAGGTCTTCATGAGATTTGGATCAAACGCCATTACCTAGAGACAAAAAAATAATAAACCTAACCCAACATTTCCCAATTAGCTATTTAATAACATTGGTCTTTTAAAAATCTCAAATAATGTAGGACTCAGTTCAAGTTATACTGAAGACTTTCCACTGATCTCGTGAGAGTTGGATTGCTGCCTTACTGAGAAAAAATTGAGAGATTAATGGCAAATATAACACATGAATATTTACCAGAATATACCAGTTGCTCTTTCATTTGTTACAAGGCTCTGGCATAAGATGCCTTAGGAGATCTGTCCTTTACTGTAGACCAAAGCTTTTATATTTTACATACTTTTTATTGAAAAAAAGAGTAGGGAATTTAAGAAAATACAAGCCATGTCAACATAGTTCAGTTTCTTGACATGTCATCCTGGCTCAGTTCTCTCTGCCAGAGCCTGCAGAAGGCCCTATGGCCAACTTGTCGGTTCTCATCTGCCTTTCTGTTCCTACTGGGTATTTTATTAACACTTTTTTAAAAACGTTTTTTATTTATCTTGCAGTCTATATGCTGAGGCAGCAACCGGTTTGTTTCTCTGTTTTTTTCCTTCTTCCTTTCCCTTCTCTCTCGCTCACTGTTGCATGAGAGTGAGGTTAGGTCTTCTGGCACTGGAGTCCACAGATCACGGCAAAAGGGATTGTTGCAGTTTGCATAAATGCAGTGTTACTCGAAAAGTATAGACTGCAACTGCTTATTGCAGTTCTGTGGAATGGCCTAAATTAGGCTCTGTATCTTTCTAATGACATTCATTTATGCAACTGTTTTTTAGGAAATGGGAAGGGACATTAAACAAGAGCAACCCGGGGTAACTTTCTTTTAATCTTTGACATATGTTTCTGAAATTCTTATCTGTCATACTCAGGGTGAAATCTGTTATCGAATTGTCAGTGGATTCAGTGGATGTTGGTGTTTGGCAGGTCTGGTCCAAGTGAAATGTATGAATTGGAATAAGAAGATACAATACCAATTTAATGCATTATTTCTTCACATCTAGACTATATTTTGTGTTCATTCTCTTAAAACCTGCATTCTTGCATAATTGAAGGCAAACCTGTCTAAAAGGATGGAATAGCTTATGCCATGGCCTTAAGTAAGCAGTAGTTTGCAAAGAATATTAAATAGCAAAACATGGAGGACTAGATTGTGGTTGGGACCCTACACATGTGCAGGAATATGAAGCCCCTTACATACATGCTTGTATGGGCTTTTGCTTACTCTTTCTCCAGAGCACGTGGGTGGAGAAGGCAGAGCCTTGGTTCATACCCCCTACTCACTGGCCTAAACAACTGAGCTAGTGCATGGGATGTTGTAATATGCTTTTAAAGGTCATCTTTAAATTACTAACTCCATCCCCCCAACCAAAACAAGGGAGGGAATTATGACTCCAAGGTATGCCTCTGAGACTCAGTGCCTCCCTGGGTTATTCCTTGGTTGATGCACCTGACTCATCACCATTTCCTCAGGGATTTGTCTAAAGCCTTGCAGATGTGGGCTTCATTCAAGCTTGATTTGAAGGGAAGAGCTGCTCACCTATCCGTACCTTTCTCTAGACCACACACCTTACTTTTACACTTACAGTTACCTCAGGTAAACTCCACTTGACACCCACAGCAGTGAAAAATCTTTGTCTGGAGATGCCCTTTTATATCTGTTCCACAGCAGTAGAATAACAAGGTAGTTCTGGCCATAGCCCTTTCTCCAGGCCTACGCCCAAGACACCGCCCCATATAAATGAAGTTTAAACAAGCACCTGCCCTAAAGGGTAGGAGGGATTCCCAGATTTACCAGCTCACCACACCCCAATCACAGGGCTACTTTCCTCCAGGCTCTGTCTGAGCAACTGGATTATTTCCCTGCATGAGATAAACAGCCTCTGTGCTGTAGTTTGTACCACTGAGCAGTAACGCTCTCTTTTTAACATCAGGAAATCAGGCAGTAATGAACCCTATCCCACTGTCCAAAACCAAAGGATGAGGATGAGACTTAGAATTGTGCACATACGTGAAACTATTGATTTATCTTCAGCTTGGTTCTCAAAATGAGAACAGAACCTTGGCTTGAAACACCCACATGTCTCCAACACTCTTGGATGTGATGCCAGAAAAACAGTGCCTTACCTAAAATGCAGAATGACAAATTTTTAGACATCCCTGGTGAGAGCTGTCAAGGCTTCATCCTTTGACTAGGCACTCCTTCCAGCAAACAGATCCTCACTCAGCTTTCTATCTCTAAATGGACACCCTCAAATTTAAGGCTATAGTTAAAAACACAGAGTGGCTTACCTGTGGAATTAATTTTGATTATTTAGACAGTTATGCTTTTTTCTGTTGCTTATTAGTTCTCATGCACTAGCACAATGCTGCAATATTTGGATTGCAAATGATGCCAAGGAAAGTTTAACTCCAAACCAAGAGTGCTGCTTTCACTGGCATTCATAAAAATAATCACTGAAACATTTCTGTTGCTCATATATTTTTCTTTAGAAACTTAAGTTTTGGGTCAACTCAACCTGACAATGTTTATCTAAGTAAAAGAGTGCTACAGTTGTGGGAAGAGGAGCTGGCCTTTAAATTAGAAGGAGGAGGATTAGATTAGAGTTTGTCTAGGAAGACTAAAGCTTCCAAAGCAATAGATTGAAGGGTCTCTTCCTATTCCCATTGAAATAAATGGGAGTTTTGTCATTGACTTCAATGGAACTAGGATCAGATCCTAAATTAGTATTCTGTATTACTTCATAGTTCTTACTCACATCTGGCAGTCCTAGTTAAATATAGTTTTAGCTATATAGCTAATCAGTGGGGTTATTTAGAAATGACTCAAACCTATATGCTGTTAAAGACTTAAATGATTTACTGGATGTCTAGATACCTATACTCCTGGAATTAACCTATGGGATATAAATCCCTGAAACTCGCAAGCAGTTAAATAAGTACTAAAAGAAAAAGGCCAATACACATCTAATCCATTCCATGTTAAGATATACAAAGGAACAACATTGGAAAAATTCATCTTCCACACTGAATAAAGAGTGATTACAAATGAAAGCAAGAACATTACCCAGACATATAAGAAACTAGAGAAGTAGCATGATGAAATAGAGAGCCTGATAATTGCTGAAATAAAAGGAAATCACTGTAAATATTCATTCATGTTTTAATGGATCTGCATCATCTGCACAGCCCTTTTATGCTCACTTTCAAAAAAATATTCTCCTTCAACCTAGTTCAATGCCTGGATAACATCTCATTAAGAGGAGACATGCAAAGCTTTCATAAGAATATCCAAAACTTGAGCAAGGGTTGCTAAAATTTGTGATGCTTTTGGAGTGAACCATGGCCAGTTTCTGAGCAAACTGTGCTGAAATGTTTGAGTTGGAAGCTAATGGCCTGATCCAAAATCTACTGAAATCAATGGAAAGACTCCCACTAACTTCAATGGTCTTTGGATCTCAGTGTTGCTCTGTGCTTTCCACTATAGATGGGCTTACATTGTAACTGCAGTTCTGAACACCCCAGACTTTGGAATGTTCAGATCCAGATCCTCAGCTTCAACATGCTGATGCTCTTCCACCTTCTGCAGTCCGCTGACCAACTAAGTTTCAAAGGAGTGAAGGACAACTGTAGGAAAACTACTGGGGACAAAGCTTAGTTTTAAGTGACAGAGCCCACAATGCTTTATTCCTGGTACAAAATCATGCCCCATACAAAAAAATATTCACATGATTGTTTTGGATGAAGGGTTCTTTGCATAGTTAGTGCTGAAAAGGGACATGTATTGACTTGGTAGAGGGCTTGGGACTTTAGGCACCAAGTAACAGATATCTTTTTTGGAATGCATCCGATGAAGTGAGCTGTAGCTCACGAAAGCTTATGCTCTAATAAATTTGTTAGTCTCTAAGGTGCCACAAGTACTCCTTTTCTTTTTGTAAGGGTCATCGTATTCACTGTGGCTATTGTCTGGGAAGTGAGTAGGCTTCCATTTTATTTCCTGCGCGGTTCAAAAGGGAGCCAGTGGGCCACTGTTTCTTTTCGAAACTCCTCATAATGGTCTACTCATCCCTCTGTGATTGATTTCATAAATATCTATTGTGTGTAGGATGGGGGTGCCAAGGAAGAAGAAGAATCTATGAACAATCTTATACCACCTTTGCTGTACAGTACATCCTAACTATCTTATTCCTTCAGAAATCCAGGCCTGACCCAGTGACCCTTCCAATAATACCCCTTGTTTGACTTATTTGACATGATTACTTATGTGAGTCATGACCACTTCCATGAATAAGGGTGGCAGGATTGGGCTCTGCAGCAGTGGCATATTAATGTGACCTTGTGCAACATAATGACTTTTAGCTCTGATTTGGAATCAGTGGATACATTACTTTGATCATTTAAGAAAATGAACAGAGGCAGGTAATTAATTGTGGTTAATAAGCATTTGGCCAGTATTTACAAGTATGAGTCGATCATGGATATTCTGCCTCTGGGCCTATCTTTGCATAATTTTCTTTGTTTGGTAACATAATGTGTATTCCTGGCGCCAGAGAAGAGTCATGTAATCCTTTTATGGTGGAACTTGGGTATTTACTAATACCCAGTTATAGTCTGTGTGTTTGCTGCTAGACCCTGCCCATGTACCCATACTGTATGTGTGGATTAGGTGTGCACCAAAAGCATTGCTCCATATCAGGAGCAAGTGATTCCTTGGCTACACGCACTGCTTTGAAGCCATGCATGCACCAATCCATTCCAAATGTCAAGGCAGTTTTATGTGTCCTGCCATCCAAGTGATGATTTATATTAGCAGCTTGTAGAGTCAGCATTTCCTTTGATAAATCCTGTTCCAGGATATATATTGTTGTAATTTAGAAGACATTGAACTTGCCACACTTCAGGATGCCTGTCCACATTCACTGTATCCGGGGCATTATTTACTGGAGATGGGATATTTAACCCTGAGGACATGCAGAGAAGTCATCACTGGCCCCAGCATGTCTTGAGTAGTTGATAGACCAGACCAGCAAAGCTTCACAATATCTTTGGTGGAAGTGTGCATTCTAAATGCAGACTGTACTCCTCCTATAAATACTGATGAGAGCAAAGTAAGAAAAACGTTAATCTCTTCGTGCATTCCACAAGAGGTCGTCTTCTTCCAGCCATAACCCTGGGGAAGAAGGCTGTGCTTTTTATTTCCTCTAGTAATAAGCACAACAAAAACTTTGAAGGATAGAAGGGGAGGAGAATTGCCTTGGAGTGGCTGTTTTAATCCATGGAATTTAGGCTACTGCCCATAAATCTTCTTGGGATGGAGGGATGGCCTAGGTCCTTCTAAGCACTTTGGGTAAAATTGTGCCCAAAGCTTTATCACAGGGCTTTGCACTGAGGTGAATTTAACATTACTTCCAGGAGCTATATTATATATTTTAAGGCCAGAAGGGACCATTACGATCTTCGTGTCTGACCTCCTGCCTAGCACAGGTCCAAAGAATTTCACCCAGTGAGTTTTGCATTGAGATCAAGAGCTTGTGGTTGAGCTAGAACATGCAGTTTAGAAATCTTTAGAAATCTTAATTTAGAAATCTTAAAGACTCCCAGTGATGAAGAATTTGCCCTGAACACTTTACTGTCTCTCTTAGGTTGTCCTCCTTCCAGATCAAAAGACCTGACTTACAAAAGTTAGTCTCAATTTAAGAAGCAGCAGCAAACTGCAAAAGTGTGTTCCTTCAAGACCATCACATTACCTGAGATCCAAACTAGCAGGTGGGTGTTCCTGGATTTACCTTCTACAATGCAGTGCACAATTTTTTGCAGAATTTTAAAGACACGATATATTAAAAATGACATTATGATATCTGGAATTAATTTTTTAAATAATCTGAATGAAGTTCATAATTGTTATAGATTATACAATAAGTATATACTTCTGTTCTGGCAGTTGAAGATAAGAGGCAGTTTAGTAAATGAAAACTTAGCCACCGCTTGAGAGGTGCACTCAATAGAGGTACATTACACATACAAAGAGCAGCAGAATCTATGTTTTTTTGTTGTGCTTTAGTCAACTTCAGTGTAATTAGAAGATCTGTGACATCCGCTATGATCCTGGTTAACCAAGTAGACAGCATGTGAGCCTCCCCTTCCAATTGTATTTTGGTTCTCTGACCATCAACTCCTGACTACTCAATGAAATGTGGTGTTGCCCAAGCTGTGTTGGGACTTGGAATACAAATGTATATTCTAAGGGAAGAAAGAGTGCCTGGGCTTCACTTGAGCATGGCCATTTTTAGTATGATAACACTTGTGCACACTGGTCTGAGACCCTTTCAAAGGGACCACTCTGGTGTCAGTGTCCTATGTAAGGTCCAGGTTAAAGACACATTGAAAATAAACCCCCATTTGCCCCAAGTGTATCAAATGGATTACTTATTCAGCCACTACTGGTAATTGAGAACATTAAGTAACTATTGGCATTGATCATGCTCCTTAATAGTTTTTTATCTGGAGTTGTCTTATCAAAGTTCATAAAGAAAGCCTATAGTAAGTGAGCAAGGTGAAAAACATCTTATCAACTGGTACCAAAGTTAATATTTGTCAGTTTATTTAAGGCTTTGCCTATGGTTCAGAAGAATAATTGCATCAGGAGTCATTAGCCTTTAATATATTTAACTGTTAAGCCACCCTGAATTTGTGAATGAGCCAGATCCTCAGCTGATATAAATCTGTGTTCCTCCACTGACTTCAATAGGCCTAACTATTCACCAACTAAAGACCATTGTAACCTCTTCTGAGGTTGCTGATGTTATATCTGTACCTCACACCGACTCCTGGAGATTAGAACTGGGGAGGAAACATTTTTCCTATCCTGTGAAAATGTTCAAGATTTTGGAAAAAAAATCCCAGATCAGGATGAAAAACGAAAATCTCAAATTTTTGCATACCAAAAATCAAAATTCTGAGTCTTTGGAGATTTATTCAACACCTAATTATCCCTGACCTTTGGAGAAGTTTTGATTCAGATTCTCTCCCTCTCCTGTGTGCACCCATGTATAGACAATTCAGTGCCATTACAAGTTGCCATTACAAGTTTTAAAGGTGTCCTTTATGCTTATTTTAGCACATACCTGGAATGCCAGATGATGCTAATTACTATCAAATGGTAAAGAATTGACAACATGGTACGTATGCACATGTGTGTATGTATGCATGCATGTGTTTGTATACATACACAAACAACTTAGAGTCTGTCTTCACTGCAGTAGTAGCTTGAGTAATCTACTCTCAAGTTAACTCCGCTCAAGTCAGCCTCATTTGAGGAGAGCAGCTACATTGCAAACTAACACTCAACCTGTGCAGAGTGATTGCATGAGCAGAACCAAGTAGCTGTGTCCCCACTGTATTAGTAGCTCAGTCATCAGCAGTGTCTGAACTTCAGGCTATACATCCTGATGGGCCAGCTAGCTTGAATTTAAAGCACCAGCTAACTTGAGCTGGGATTTTTGTTTTTGTGTGGAAGGGAGTCAGGAGAAGGGCAACACTTGAGTTATACCTTGAGCTAACAGTGTAGTGAATACAGGGCCTTTGAACTGTTTGGAGACATTCAAAGAGTTCAAGTAAATAAAGTTTACTGTAGATTGTTGACCATCCAGATAGAAAAACAAATAAATAAATAAAGCTGCACATGCAAATAGCAAAGTAGGAGAATAAATCTCCCATTTCCATACAATTTCAGGTGCTGTGTCTTTCCAAGATAATGTATGTATTTTAATAAAAATCCTACCTTTATTCATATATCAACCTGCTTGCTTGGAAATATATTCAGAAAAAACAGACCTAAAATCAAGGGAAATTACGGGTTCTCAGTACCTCTGAGAATAATGCACCTGGGGTGAAATCCTGGCCGCACTGAAGTTTATGGCAAAACTCCCCAAGTATTTCAGGTTGCGGTGGGGGGGGGGGGCAAACAATTATTCAACTTTTCTGAAAATGTCACTTTATGAGGTGACTCATTCAAATGACAATGATCAAGAATTCTCTCAAACCTCACTCATTTCCAACTTTAATTCTTGCTCCCCATATCAGTCCCTAAGTCACTGATTTCACTCTCCCTACATAATGGTTTTCATAAACATTAACTAAAGGACACACCTGACACAAGTGTATACTGGCCTTTTCAACTTTGAATAGCCAATCTCCAACTGGCTCATGCCTAGGCTATTCACATTGGAAGAGGAAACCTCCTTACACATAAACTTCCTTCTACAGCTAATCCTCACTCCACAAAGAAACTAACTGAGACCAACATATCGATATGGTCCAGTTTCAGCTATTCATCTACAGAGAGGGTTTGACACAGGTGCTTTGCTGCCTTTTTCCTTTTAAATGGCCTGGAATGAAGTGACTGACCAATACACCATGCTACCAAACCAGCAGTCCCAAAGCAATTGTTCTTCTACTTCTTTCCTTCAGATTGAAAAACCAGCATGTTCTAATTTTACATCCCAGTTTTGTCCTTTCTCCTATCCATTTGCTAGAAGAGATAAATCCAAAGTACAAGTGGCTGTTGTGGCTCTTTATTTCTGCCAATAGCCAATTATTTTATTTTATTTTTTTCAGGAACAAAAGGTACATTCCTCCTTTTGCATGGTTCATCTGTTGTATGGCCCACAGTGTTCCTTTAGGCAAATAGAAGTAGGCTGTGACCCAGCATGCATGAAAAGGTTTAATATATTTCCCCAGACATTAAGGAAGGAGGGGGGATCATCTTTCTATCAGAAAAAGATGATCTTTTGAGTTAACTGATTGAGCAGGAGTCGGGGCTTCTGGGCCAGACCTTTTTTGGTATATCCAGTCCATATGGATTTCATCTCAGAGTTTAGATGGGAAAACTACATTATGTGACACGGGGTAGGGGGAGAGGCAAGACTCAAGTACAGTGCAAATACTTTTCATTTACTTGCTGAATCATCCTGAATAATTGTTAATGTTATTGGAGTTGACCTACTGATATCTCTGGTTAGGCCAAGGCACAATCCAAAAGACTCTGTTCGAGTTCTTGCATACACATCTCTGCCAAAGGACTTCAATCCTCACTTACAACAACCTTGTTTTTCCATTACCAAGACTCTCCTGAACAGACACGGCCAAAGGGATGTATTAACACACATGTCCATGCCAGAAAGTGCAGTATGTATCTGTAATCTGGAAGTGTGTTCATTATATAAAAAATGATGGCTATAATGGGGCTTGTTTTTCAGCAGAGTAAATACACACCCCTTGTTTAGTGTAATTTAGGTCACTAATTAATTAAATGTGCTATAACTAGCTGGTGTTTCTCAAGTTTAAATTCTTCCTTTGTGATCTTTTGTATTTCTTCAGCCTGCACCCATTTTGGTCCAGCTCCGGTCCCATAATAATACCTTATGTTTCTTTAGATGTTTTTGCCAATTAAATATAAGTAGCCCCCTCATCCATAGTGGCTGCTAGTAAGATGGTTCCAGTACCAATATAATAATGATCATAATCATTTTCATCCCACTTCATCAGTGAAGATTGCTTCTCATGTGAAAGATTTTTTCCTCTCATTTTTCTGTATAAGACCAGATTCTTCCCCTGGAGAGCAAGAAAAAGCAGGAGGCTGCACAGGTGTTGCATTGCCTCCACTTCTCCAACCTGCTCATGACTACATGCATGTCAAAGTGTTTCAAATTTTGACAAATTAAAAAAAAATCTGAAAAAATGGCCAACTATTTGTGAAAAATGTCACCCATTTTTGACCCACTACAGAGCTGATAGGAATTTTTTTTAAAAAAATTGAGACATTTCCCCAAATTTCCCTCTCACCCATTTCCCATCAATTCTATGTAATATGACCCCAGGGTGCCACATGTGGCAGAGGTGTCCTTTGATAGGAGGAAAAGGGATTTCACAAATCTGATTATCCGTTTGTGACAGGTATATGCACAAGTACTAAGAATATTCTAATATGTGAAGCTCATTTCAAAATCCAAACTTTTGATGCAGTTAAGGAAAAAATGAGGCCCAAAGATGCGACTTTCAGGGGTCATCGTTATACTGGCTTGAACGTGAATTGAGTCTCTAGTGGTTTACAGAGGATGGGCCTCAGAGGGCTGATCAGAGACAACCAGTTTGTGGGGCTGAAGACAAGAGGCCTAAATTGTATACTAGTGCTGGTCAAAATGTTTTAGTCAATAACATTTTTGGTGAAAAATGCTCTTTATTTTCTAAATTAACTTTTTTTTAGAAAAAAACTTCAGTTGTTTTGAAATTTTCTGGCTTTTCAACCAAATACTGAGAGAACTTTTCACATTTGAGAACTGGATTTTTTTTAATATTCAGTTTTTAATGAAAAAAATGAGAATTTTATTTTTTAAAAGTTCATTTCTGATTGATTTTTTTACAGAATTACCATTTTCTGACCAGTTATATTGAACACTTTTCTTTTCTGGGCTAGGTATCCCCTTTCTGTGGAAAATACCCAAGGGAAAGGAAGACAATGTGGAGAGGGTCTCTTTGTGGAGTTTTATGCAAACCATTCCTCTAGTGATGAGATGAGTTTCGGAAGGCACTGGTTTTGGAAACTTTGTCTCTTCTTAAGTAACCATGGTGAAGGAGCCCTTCATCTCTGGTCAGACTGGAACCATCCTTCAGGGAATACTATTTCTCCAGTGCCTCCCTTGCAGGAGTCCAATATCAGCCCCCTCTCTCCGCCATTTACCTAGAGGGAGGTGATACAGCATTGAGTTGCACCACTTTCTGCCTGAAACGCCACACAGGAACTCCTGGACTCAGCAGGGGAACGGTGAGTAACTTGTTATCCTGCTTTTATCTCTCAGCAATGGCTTGGCCAAAGTTCTGCTCTTGGTATCTTTGCTGTGCCCCATACACTGCAGGCAGAAATAATGTTGGGTAACTCTATACAGAAGTTTGGTTTAATAAATCCCTCTAATAAGTGCAACAAAGGAACAGGAAAAGGAGCTCTTTAGTGACTGAGCCAGCTTAAATGAGGAGAATGCTTTACAATTAACAATCTAGTGCTTCCCATCACATGCTTTGCTTTATTAAGGGCAAAGCGAAAAATGTTTTTAAAGCATACAGATAAATCTTTGTTTTAAAAGAGTCTGCAGATTCTATTATAACGAGCCGACCACCATCAACGATCTAGAGGCCATACAGCACTAGGTCACTTACACAAAATGGATGCCAATATTTTCTCAGCAAACTCTCTATTGATTGCATAAATACAGTACAGTACCCATGAGGTAGTGTTGACCTGTCACATAGTAAAGATGTGGCGAGCCCCATAATTCATTACCAGTTGGAAATAGAACATCATTGGAGAGATAAGGATAACAATGACTTTCCATCCAATGATAAATTACTAGCAGCTGCATTATTTTCCCTCACTTATATATGACTCTCTTTATTGAATTTAGCTTGAGATAAATAAATGATCTGCCAGAAGCCTGGTTAATATTACTTCTCTGGGACCCATTTTAGGCCCAACTAGACTTTTGCTGATAATATCTTTAAGCTTTTCAGTACAGAGAGACATAACATTTGTTTCTGACAAGAACCCTATGTTGCCTTATCTATTTCATTTGAGAGGCCGTCGACCTCAACTTCTTTAGTTAAAATGAGAGCTTTACTGTAGAGACTAAGTTCTTGAACTTGACTCTTCACTTACAATGAGATTATATGTCCTGGTTGTAAATTTGAAGCCACACATGACATACAGCTATTCTTAGCATTTCCTGTTGATCACAAGGTGGTATTGATTGCCCTGCTTTTGAATCCTTTTCCTATTGGTTTGAAGGCAAGATATTCCATTTCTTTTTTCCCTCACAGTAATCTGCAGATTATTCAATGTACATTTATATTTTATTTTTGTTTCTTCCTTTTAGACATGACAGTAATTTTTTAAAGTGTCCCCCGCCCTTCACCGCAAGAAGAAGATAGCTTAACAAACGTATAGACTTGATTAAAAAATTTAAAACCATATGGCAACAAAAACGCAACTCTTCCTACGTATCAGCATGCCAAGGAAGGTCCTTGAGCTCTTGAAATTCTCTTTCTTACCATTAAAAATGTATCTGCTGCATCAGTGCTTTTGATCTTTGCAGACATAGTTGAAGCAGACAAGGGGGGAGGAGCAGAATGGAGGTGTAAGGCTGAGGTGTAATCAATCTTCTTTGCAGCCCTACAGTAACTGTTTGGATACCTTGAATGTTGTATTTTTGTTATTTCTGGGAAGACCTATCTTTGGGTTATAGATTAAAATCAGACAAGTGGAATTTTTCATACCATGAGAATTAGAGAAAATTAAACCTGACAGTTCCTGATAAATCCTCTCATAAATAAATTAGCTGCTGGTGGTAATATAAGTCCAGCCACCATTTGATTCCCATTCTCGAGAATATAGAACAAGTTCTCTGTTTTTTAACTTGTCCTCCTCCTCATTATTATTATTATTTTATTATTATATGCACAACAGTAATTCCTGGAGGTCCCAATGGAGAGTGGGGCCCCACTGTGCTAGACACACAGTAAAATTTATCTCATAGAGCTTACAGTCTAAAGAGACAAGACAGATGAAGATGGGAGAAAGGAAATGTTATCATTCCCTTTTATCTTACAGAAGGGGAACTGAGGCACAAAGAGGTAAAGCAATTTGCTCAAGGCCATGTGGGAAGTCTCTGGCAGAGCTGGGAATTGAACCTACATCTGAGCTTCTGTAAAGTTCCTTATCACAAGACCATCCCGCCTCAGCATTTCTTGGAACACGTGTTATTACACTCCCCCTTTCCCCCCCACGCCCTGGGCAAAAGTGATAAGATAAAATGGAGCAATAGCAGTAAATCTCCACTGTCTGATGCTAAAGCATCTTGCATAGGTTTGTATAAGTGAAGCTATAAACTGTGCACATTAACTCTAAGCTGAAAGACTGCCTGTGTTGAAAAAATAGAGTATTGGCTCTTTGTCTGTGATAGGAATAGTTTTTATCTGTCCTGATCACTTCCCATCACTCCGTAAAATGCAATATGTTGCAAAATGTTCCTTTTTCTTATTTTCGAAAAAGAGTCTTATTCATCCAATCAGAAAACAGAGTAGTCACATGGCATACATATCTTACCATAACTAACCATTTCCCATAGGCTTCAAATGTTCACAACAAATGACTTGACCTTCAGATTAAGACCTTGTGGCTGTAACTATTCAGAGCATAATTTCAAATAATGAGTACATTCACCAACCTAGCAAACAGGAAGATGGCTGATGTTTGTCAAACAAATTATTTGCTGCTGGCTAATAATAATGCATTTTCCATTGATATAGTGCCTCCATTCTGAGGATCTCAGTGCACCCTGCAAATCCTGTGATGATATTCACACACACACACACACACACACACACACACAGAGCCCAAATGAAGAGGTTGCAGGCAGATATCTCTATAGAAGACTTGTGGAGAGTGTGGGGTGGGGTAAGGTGGAACGGAGGGGGAGGACTGCAGCATAGCACCCCAATATTACTGAACCCCAGAGAAAGCTGGAATGGTGGTCTCTGCTGCTCTGCACTTCTTATGGGGTTTTTGAGCCACTGGATCCAGCAGTCCTGTCCCCAGACTTCCTTGCCAAGGCCTCTTTATGGGCTGGCCTATTTGGGACAGGAGAGGAGACAGACTGTTTTTGGGATACACAGAGGGCATGTCGAGCAGCCTATCCTCCCACAGCCATGCCAAAGCAATCCCCCCATGAGGATGAAGTGCAGAAGGTATTGTGTGTGATATGTAACCAATGAATTTCACTCATTAATGAACTGATCCTAATTAGAGCTCTGCAGGTAGGTAAATGCTATTCCCTCCTTTGACAGAGTGGGAAACTGAGGCATAGCGTGATTCAGTGACTTGACCAAGTTCTCACAGAGACACTGTGGCACACCTGGGAATAAAATCTAGATCTTCCCAGCCTTAACCACACGACCATGCTTCCTCCCTATGCAGTAACTGCTGGTTATTCTTTAGGCAGTAAATCCATTTTACCAAACAAACAGTATATATCTATCATCCTGTACTTTGCATACTAACTAAGATTAATAATAATGCATGTGTAGTGAATAAAAATCCTTACTACATGTTAGTATATTGAAGGGAAGTGGTAATAATATTCCTGTGTAAGGACAGTATAACATGGTGCATTATTTGTATGACAGTCTAATGCTGTTCTTATGGCTCTTATTCTGAGTTGCCATTTTGAGTAATATCCATATGCATAACATGCCATCATCAGCAATTCAGCCCACAGTGAGGTGAAGGACTCTTCCATACATTTCCCCTCCACTCTGGTGAAGAAGTTAGCTGTAATTTTGCCACACAGGTCATAATGTGTTGCCAAGGACATACCACTGCAAATCAACTCAGTTTCCCTTACTCCTTTTGAATTTATAGGAGAATATAATCCATGGTGGTTGGATTGTTGACCCCACTACATCTCAGATAAGGTTCTTTCTCTAACATCATCAGAAGTAATACAGCTCAGGCACTGGCATTTGCAAACTTCCATCTCCGTGCCTCAATCTTGACCTGGTGGGACCATATTTAAGGTAATCCAACCTCTCAGCCTATCCTTGGCCACTCTCGTAAGACTACCAAGAGTGCCAGCTGTGTTGGCCATGATGGTGATGTGGACACCTGGCCACAGGAACTGGACCGAGACCAACAGTTCATTTCACATAGCCCACTGAGCAAGTATCACTAAGAATACCTGTGCCCCAGGTGTGATGGGCTCTGTGTCCCAGTACCAATCCCAATAGCTATCTACACTGCTTTGTAAGTGGAGACCCATTCCTGGAATCTACTTACTAAAAATTGCTTGGTTAAAAGAAAATGTTGTCCCTGGGCAATAAATTCCTGAATGAAAATATTTGGCTTGACTTCGTTGTCACATTCCCAATAGCCAAAGTCCCCATTATGCACTCTAGTAACTTTTCCCCCCTTGCATTCATCTAATTGAAACATGACTTCTTGTTCACACTTTCTATTAAGAAAATCCCACCCTGTCTGGCTGCAACCTTGTTTGCCAATTTCTAGGGGGTGGCAAACCTATATATTTGCACTATAAACCATGAAGGAAAAGCCTTATCGGCTGTGGTACGTCATGCTCAGTGGGGCCAGTGCATGCAGTTCAGTAAGAACTACAGTAGAACTTCTTATAAACATACCTGATGTTACTTGCGCTGTGGTAAACTACCAGAAAGACGCAGGTGTTTATATTTACAGACTAAATATTTATCTGAATTAAGTGGTGGCTCAGTGGGTTATTCTAATTAAGCAATATTCTAACATGGCTTGATTCAGCTTGAAATTCCACCTCTGCAAAAAAAGCTTAGATAGACCATGTTTTGAACAGTTACAGTCTTCTATCAGCCTGAATGGTGGTACAGAGATATAAAAACATTTTGATGATGTAAGAGCAAGAAACCCTATTAAGGAAGGCTTTCTTCCCTTGTAACCATTATTGCTGAACAAGTCATTCTGATGATTTACCTAGTGAGTCCTAAGTGTCCTTATAAATGTAACCCCCATCCACCCACCTACCTACACTTTTTTTTTCCTGAGCAGATGGAAGTCTGAAATGGAAGAGAATAAAAACATCATTTGCTGGAGTCCTCAATTAATCACAATCAAGTTTGTGCATGTTATACTCTACAAGGGTAACAACAATGAAAGGCAGGGAGAAAAGGATGCTTTCCCGAGGCAATGATGAAGACACAAAAGCAATAAAGGATCATACTTCACAATAATGTGGAGATAGATGACAGCACTAAATAAAAATGTTCCTTTAAACGTACTGTAAAAATAAAGATGTTTGGATAGATTTATCAGCCCTGCTACAAACTCAAAATCCAGGAGAAACTATGGGCCAAATTCATCCCTTGGGGAACACTGCTGACTCCATCACTTCCTCTAGGGATGATTTTGGCCCAGTATTTTTTCTAATTGTTTAAAAATGACTTCATTTATTAAAGAGCTTTTTTTCCCCTTGTTTTAAATGGGACAGGTAAGTAAATATAACATTAGACAATCCCTTCATTTGACATGAATTATCAGCTATTGTACATCCCTTACCTCTTTTATGACTGAACCATCTATCAATAAATGTATGGAGGGAAAAAATGCTCAGCCTTTGCTGTGCCTGGGATTAGTATGTTACACATCTGATCCCATGAAACAACCATGTTGGGTTTTTTTTATCCAGTTTTTTATAATGGCAAATCCTGTTAGCTGAAAATAATCCCCAACACCCACAAAAATCCTAGCCTGCTAGGCTTCTAAAAATTCAAAAACTAGTGAGATTAATTTCTGGGGTCTAATTCAACCACTCCAATGGGTAGTCTCTAAAGTGCCACAAGTACTCCTTTTCTTTTTATAAAACAATGTGTTTGTAAAATCCATTGCAGGCATATAGCAGGATACTGCTTGCAGAATGCCATTGGGACAATTTTGGCAATGGTATCAAAGCCATTAGTTTTGGATATGTGTTCACTGGATGTTCAGAGCTGTACATTTCCAGTCAATTCATTAAGGGTTTTTTAAATTACAGAAAGCGCTTCATTAATTGCTTTGAAAAAGGAGAAGCAGCAAATATTGGACCCTGTAAGTGCATTGAGCATAGAACTCCCATTGATTTCAATGAGAGTGCTGCACTAGGGGCCTGACCCAAAATGGTTGACTTCAATGGGTTTTGGATTAAGCCCGGGGAGTGCCTGCATGATCCAACTCTTGGTAATTGCTAAATAATGCCACACTTGATTAATCCAGTTTTTTAATAGAAAGCAAAATCATTGGGTGCAGTTTTGAAGTTGAACCATACATACCAGCCTCGCAAATTTTTGCCTGCTCACCACATTAGTTTTTTAATGGTCAGGTACAATGTTTTTAGCATGTTGCAGAGTAGCAGCCGTGTTAGTCTGTATTCGCAAAAAGAAAAGGAGTACTTGTGGCACCTTAGAGACTAACAAATTTATTAGAGCATAAGCTTTCGTGAGCTACAGCTCAATTTGTTAGTCTCTAAGGTGCCACAAGTACTCCTTTTCTTTTAGCATGTTGGTTATCATCAATCATTGTTGTAAAAAAGAAGTCAAGGATATTTTGGGGAAATGAATAATATAATACTTATCTGCCTTGTAGGGTGCTGTGAGGTTTACTTCATTCCTGCTATTAAAGTAGTTTGAGATCATTGCTATACAAGTATAAAGTTCTGTGATAAGGTGAGGTGGTGTAATATCTTAATTATGCATTTGTATTTGCTATTTTTACCATGCTAGCTGGAGCCCCACTAGTGCAAATCTGTCTATTTGGGCCGGGAGAGTAAACCGTACCCTATAGGGCATTAGAAAACTCCAGTCTGATGTGCACATTCTCATTTTCTTCAATATGTCTTTCCAAGCTCAACATGAGTCAAGTATTCTTGCTTTACCCTCATTCCTGCACCAACCCAAGATGCCAGAGATGGAGTATTTCAATGGATTGGGCTAAAACACAGCACCAGTAAAACAATTTGGGGGGGGGGGCAGAGGAGATTCTGAGTAGTGTTTACACCAATAACTGTAATGGTAAAAAGCAAGTGTCTTGTGCCCTCCTTGCAATCAGCACAACCCACATGATCCCTGATCAACAACAAATTGATTTATTTAAATAAAAATAATGATCTTCCTCTGCCCTCTGCCCCGAGTCCTAACTCTGGAATCCCATGCAACTCTAATCAGCACATTTATATACTGATTTTCCTTTGCCCTCCCTTCTCCCAGCCAAGAATCCCTCCTTGATCCCTGAGTAATAAGAAAATGATTTGTGCAAACAAAAATAATTACCTTTCTTTGCTCTCCACCCTCCTGTCTGCATAATCTCACTAGCTGCATGTTTAACAAATTGATTTATTTAAATAAAACAGATGGTGATCTCCTTTTAACCTCTGCAGTATATCTCTCCTGAAAATTCATATCACAAATTCTCATATTGCAAAAAGGACAATTTTTTTAAAAAAGACGCTATACCTCCCCATCTGACCTACCCATGAGAAACCTTGCTTTCTCTCACTGAGCCCAACTAACTAAGAAACCTTCTAAACCTGGGAAGTTCTGTCAATGGGGAACAGACCTAGGCCATTCCAAAAAATGAGTAAAGTAAATCACATGTACCTTTATCCCAATGCTCTGTGCCAATCACAGCTGTTAAATCAACAGAATAGCTCTTTTGTATGAAGGATCCATACAAAGGAGATGCTTGCGTTTCTAACACACTGTAGCCACCATGTGTGTTTTTCCAGTAGGAAGTTCCAAAGCAGTAACAACCCCAACTCTAAACCCAGTGGACAGCTTTCCACAGTGTCCTTAATTAGTGTGCAGGTGTGCAATTAAGGTGCGCTCTCATGCCTCACATAAAACACTAACTTAGTGTCACCTAATACCAGCATGCTCAGTGAGAAATGCCAGCAGCAGATACCACTCTGCCATGTGCAAGCCTGTCAACTTATTCATCAGAATTCAAAAATCTGTCAGACACCCCATTAGGACCCGATCCTGTTGTCAATGAAGCCATTTGTAAAACTTCCATTGGCAATGGGGGTAGAATCTGGCCTAATAGCAGTTTATCAGTTTGTCCTTGGAAAGGGGAGGGCAGTAGAGTAAGGTAAGTGATAGCATAAGGCTCACGTTATTTAGATCAGTGTTTCTCAACCAGCGGGTTGCAACCTCTGTGGGGTGGAGGGTGGGAGGAGAGGGGTAATCACAAAAGTCAATCAGGAGATCACGCAGAGAAAAATCTTGCTCCCCCACTCCCCACACACCCTTACCCTTCAAGGTCATGCAGTCTCTGTCAACCTCTTGAAACACTAACATAAATAAATGATGTAGGCTTTGTTGATATTGATACATTTTTTTACTCTTAATTTTATATGTAAAGGGGTCATGAAGTGTTTGAATAAAGGATCACCGAGCTGAAAAGATTGAGAAGTACCAGCATTCTTCTGTTCTGACAGAAGCCTTATAATTATATAGTTGGTTTTTACACCAGAACTTACTTGGACATATGCACTTAGAGTTAGACATCTCCCAATCTGCGTTTGTTAATTCAGTCTGCACAGAGTTTTGAGGTCTGATCCAGTTCTGTTTTATATTCACGTCAGTAGAGTTATTCCTGGTTTTGCAAAGGATAACGTGAAACCAGAATCAGGCTCTAAATGGGTGCAAAAAAGAAGAGACAACGAAAATTCTCCTTTAATAACTTGTACATACAATTGCAGCTGCAAAGTTAGAGGCTACTTTTGAAAATATGGCCCTGAAACTTGGATAGCCTGAGAGGACACTTTGAGCAAGTTTTCCTTTTACAGAGGTGTCAGGATTAGCAGAACATGGCAATGGTGATGGCAACAGGATTAAGCAGCAACCCTAATGGTATTGAACAGTGAGCAGAAAGCTACTTTGCATAGCATGTTTGACGGCAGGTGAGCCTTGCTGAGTTCTTACAGTAAGCAAATGCAGGTGCGTATTTCCTTTCCATGGTCATCCTTGCATGCCTTTCACATCATTTTACACTCTCAGGACCCAGTGATGTACTTACAGTATGAAGGTTAAGACTTTCATTTTTTAGATCATTAGTGGATACAGACAACCAAATCAGTTAGTAACATGGAAAGAAGGCAGGAAATTAGGAGACAGAAAATGTACTTTAGTGCAATACAAAGAAGCATTGAACAGTATCATATATATCCTCAACTACTTTAATTGCCTCTAAGTTTTCATCATTGTACTTCTATAAATGAATATGACTGTCATCCAAAAAGTCTGTTGGGCATTAAAAGGCATTTAAAATATCTGTGGTTTGGTGATTCTCTCCCTGAGTCCAGGTCCCAATATTATCAGTATGAAATGAAACTATATAGTTATGTCTTGCTTCATTAAAATGATTAATTTTTTTTTGTTCAGATGCAAAGGTTAATTGCAGTCTGTTGGAATGACAGAAACAATGCATCATCCATGACCAAATGGGATTTTAAATTGCCAGGAAAACTTCTCCTTTAAATCTGATGGAGCTCAGATCTCTCTTCATATAGCTTCATTTTCTATATATTTTTGCAAGGCTGACTATGTGCTAGTAGGGGCTGAACCTGAAATGTTCAAGGTTTCAGTTCACATCAGCACTCCCAAGCCTGCATCCTTATCCAAAGCTTGTGCAAACTTGTTGGGACTAGAAATTGCCCAGAAAATATTGCAAGAACAGTCTGTTGTGCTCCTTCTTGGTTCCAGAATGGTGAGAAATAGCAGTTATTTCATATTTCCCCTTCTGTTCGTTGCTGAAACCAGAAGGCAGAAAGGAAGAAAAGAAATAAGCAAAGTGACAAAGGTTGGGGTCAGTTCTTGTTTTAGCTAAGTAGGTTTGCCTAGACTGATCCTGAGAACTATTATAGATCTCAAGTAACATGGGTATAAATACAAAGAAGCTGTATGTCAAGGTATTGTTATTGCATGTAAAAGTTATTGACAAAGAATTCTAGCAGTAAGAAGATAATAAATCACATGATAAATTATAGAGTCTGCAGTCAATAGTTGTTTAATATGATGCAAATTTTAAGTGAAATTTAGAGCATACAACCGTTCCATGTGTAGCCACTTCCTCCTGCTAGGTGAATTAAACATGCAACCAGAGAACATAGCAATGAATTATATTCAACCTCAGAAATGCTTTAGAATGTCTTCAAGAGTGTCTGCCTGCTCCAGTGATGGATTATAACTTAGCATGAGATCCCACAGGCACAGCAAGGTATTTATGTAGCCTTCTGATTGCCCAGACAGTTGGAACAAATGTTTAGTCAGTGCTAACAGAAATCAGAGCATTGCTGGTCCTCCCCCCGCCCCCCCACTTCCCAGTTGCTGGAGTATTATAAACTGCCAAAGCAACAATTGCTGGAAAATAATTTCCAAAACTACTTACAGTGACCGTTACTGACAATGGATAAAAGAACAAGAAGTACTTGTGGCACCTTAGAGACTAACAAATTTATTTGGGCATAAGCTTTCATGGACTAAACACACTTCATCAGATTTCAACTATTTCCATCCCACTATCAACCTCAGCCTGGATCAGTCCACACAAGAGATCCACTTCCTGGACTCTACAGTGCTAATGAGTGATGGTCACATGAATACCACCCCATACCGGAAACCTACTGACCGCTGTACTTATCTACATGCCTCCAGCTTTCATCCACACCACATCACGTGATCCATTGTCTACCGATAAATACAACCGCATTTCCTCCAATCCCTCAGACAGAGACAAATACCTACAAGATCTCTATCAAGCATTCTTAAAACTACAGTACCCACCTGCTGAAGTGAAGAAACAGATTGACAGAGCCAGAAGAGTACCCAGAAGTCACCTACTAAGGGCAAGTCCAACAAAGAAAGTAACAGAACACCAGTAGCCATCACCTTCAGCCCATAACTAAAACCTCTCCAGTGCATTATCAAGGATCTACAACCTATCCTGAAGGATGATTCCTCATTCTCACAGAGCTTGGGAGACAAGCCCGTCGTCGCTTACAGACAGCCCCCCAACTTAAAGGAAATACCAGCAACCACACACCACACAACAAAAACACTAACCCAGGAACCTATCCTTGCAACAAAGCCCATTGTGGTTGCTGGTCCACATATCTGTTCAAGGGACACCATCATAGGACCTAATCACATCAGCCATACCATCGGGGCTAGTTCACATGCACATCTACCAATGTGATCTATGCAATCATGTGTCAGCAATGCCCCTCTGCCATGTACATTGGCCAAACCAGACAGTCTCTGCACAAAGGAATAAATGGACACAAATCAGGCATCAAGAATTATAACATTCAAAAATCAGTCAGAGAACACTTCAGCCTCCCTGGACACTCAATTTCAGACCTAAAAGTCGCAATTCTTCAACAAAAAACTTCAAAAACAGACTCCAACAAGAAACTGCAGACCTGGAATTAATTTGCAGACTGGACACCATTAAATTAGGCTTGAATAAAGACTGGGAGTGGATGAATCATTACACAAACTAAAAACTATTTCCCCATGCTAATTTTTCCCCTGCTGTTACTCACAACTTCTTGACAACTGTTTGAAATGGGCCATCTTGATTGTCACTACAAAAGTTTTTTTTCTCCTGCTGATAATAGCCCATCTTAATTGATTACTCTCCTTAGAGTTGGTATGGCAACTCCCATTTTTACATGTTCTCTGTGTATATATATATCTTCCTACTGTATTTTCCACTGCATGCATCTGATGGAATGGGTTTAGCCCATGAAAGCTTATGCCCAAATAAATTTGTTAGTCTCTAAGGTGCCACAAGTACTTCTTTTTCTTTTTGTTGATACAGACTAACACAGCTACCACTCTGAAACCTGACAACGGATAGTTATTCCACAAGTATTCCCATTGACTTAAATGGAACCATTGGTAGAGCAAAGTTCTATTCAATGTAGTAAAGGTATCACAATCTGGCCCAGTGTTTGAAAGGTAGGAACAACTAATTTACTGCTCTGTTTTGCAATGAGTGTACAGTTCAAAACAGATGTCCCCCAAAAGTTTCAGTAATGTCACAGAATGTTAATGGAGCAGGAGAGAGACTGGCTGCCTTGCAGGAATTCAGGTAAGCATACTTGTCAGGTATCATCCATGTAGATTCATAGATTCATAGATACTAAGGTCAGAAGGGACCATTCTGATCATCTAGTCCGACTCCTGCACAGCTCAGGCCACAGAATCTCACCCACCCACTCCTACGAAAAACCTCACCTATGTCTGAGCTATTGAAGTCCTCAAATCGTGGTTTAAAGACTTCAAGGAGCTTAGAAGCCTCCCTCAAGTGACCCGTGCCCCATGCTACAGAGGAAGGCGAAAAACCTCCAGGCCTCTCCAATCTGCCCTGGAGGAAAATTCCTTCCTGACCCCAAATATGGCAATCAGCTAAACCCTGAGCATATGGGCAAGATTCACCAGCTAGATACTACAGAAAATTCTTTCCTGGGTAACTCAGATCCCATCCATCTAATATCCCATCTCAGGGGATTAGTCTTATTTACCCTGAATATTTAAAGATCAATTACTTACCAAAATCACATTATCCCATCATACCATCTCCTCCATAAACTTATCGAGTAGAGTCTTAAAACCAGATAGATCTTTTGCCCCCACTGCTTCCCTTGGAAGGCTATTCCAAAACTTCACTCCTCTGATGGTTAGAAACCTTCGTCTAATTTCTAGTCTAAACTTCCTGGTGGCCAGTTTATACACATTTGTTCTTGTGTCCACATTGGTACTGAGCTTAAATAATTCCTCTCCCTCTCCTGTATTTATCCCTCTGATATATTTATAGAGAGCAATCGTATCTCCCCTCAACCTTCTTTTAGTTAGGCTAAACAAGCCAAGCTCCTTAAGTCTCCTTTCATAAGACAAGTTTTCCATTCCTCGTACACATACATACACATGTAGACTGTGTGCCTTGAGTTTGGCTTTGAGCTTCATGTTTGAACTAACCCACAGTCTCAACAAGGAAAGCAAATACTGAGCTTCACATCAGATGCCGAGAACGTCAGATGATGTTGATTTAAACCAAACATTAATCTGCCCAGATTTGCTTGGCACTGAGCCAAAATTCACTCAACAGGTTGGTGAACCCTAGCAAATCCTTCTAAGAATCTGCTTTGTGTTTTGAGTTTGTACTGTGATCTGAAATCAGCTGAGTTTCATGTGGGTTTGATGTGCAGGTTTTGGAAGGCTTAAGGGGACAAATCCAGGGAAATACTGATATTATTGTATTTGCACGAAAGATTGAGGTAGCTGTACATTGTCCCTCTTGGCACTCCTGGATGCCAAAACTGGACAATGATGTTGATACTCTCAGTATGATTTTAAAGAAAACAAGCACAGTAAACTGGCTTCTTGTATTCTTGTTTCAGGAGAAGGCATTGTTTGAGCTCTAGGAGATGCTGTAGCGTTGCATCATAAATAAGAGCATCACTGAGCTCAAAAGCATCATGCCCCTCTTTCCTGGCTTCTTATGATTGTTTCTAAACCTGTACTGCATGGAGAAGTTGTGGGGTTGTAAAATGTTCGGGTATGTCCAAAGGTATATCAGCACCTTCCATATTAATTGGTTTCAGATAATTATGTATTGCTCGAAAGTTAATAGCCTTTCAGAACAGGACTATGTTTTACTCATGTGGGTGGGCAACTTATGTTATGACTGGGTCCCTCATGACATCTGCATTCATAATATAGATGGGACTGGAGAGTCTGCATAGCTAAATGTAAAATGTTTGGATGTTTTCAATGACAGCCTTACTGTCACAAATATAGGGCATTCCTTGATCCTGATCAGGTTGGAAAAACCATGAGAAGTGACATTTTCTATCAGTTCCATTTCCAACCCTGGCTGGAATCTGGAAGAGTATGTGATGAAATGCAGATGTGAGAAAATGGGGAGGGGGGGGAGAATAATTAATTAGAAAATTAAGAATTTCAAAGTGTTTGGGAACATTTCTAGAAATGGGCAAAAAGGTGAATATTTGGGGGGGGGAGCAGACAGAAACTAATTATATTTTCTACACCAAGGAGGAAGCTTAAAGGCTTAATTAGGCTCAATAGAGTAGTAACTGGGTGAAATGTAATTCCTTGTAATATACAGGAGGTCAGATTAGAAGATCTAATTGTCCCTTCTGACCTTAAACTCTATGAATGTTACACAAAAGAACTAAAATTCATGGTTCCTAAATATAATAGGTAAGAACAAATGTAACTCTTTGAGTGTCCTCTAATATCCCCAAGGTTCTACTCCTTCCAGCCAGATGAGCAGATTGTAGTAAAGCAGCAAATTGAATTGTCCTGTCAGTCAGTTCAAAAGTACAGTAAAAGAGAAAAGCACTTTTGTTAATAATAGGCTGAAGCTGACATCTTTGTTCCTCTATTAAACAGTTGTGTTTGCACCTGCTTGTATCACTTCATTTTTCCACTAAGGTTGTCTAACTTATTTAACTTGACAGACTGAGCACCCCTCAGAGGTCTTTGAGATTCCAACCAACATTGGAAGTGACAGCCCAGATAACATAGGTAATCATATAGGACCTTGTGGGACTGCACTGACTACTTTTTAATTGATATTTCCAAGTTTCTCTAATACATTTATTTCTTAATTATATACGCAATGTCATACATGGTAGCTAATGATTACTACTAATTTAAGTTTGCAGGCTAGGAGGGAGTAATGAGCTATAATATTCCTCACATTAGTCTCTGGGTCTGAAAAACCCATTTCCCTCATTGAAATCATGATTATTTTTAAAATTAAGATTTTCTAACAAAGCAAAAAGAAAAAAAGGTGCACATTAAATCCACTTCTTCCCAAATAAAAGAAGGCTTTATGAAGTTAAGGTACTAAATTAGGTAAGTGTTTTTAATTAGCTGATCATTTCAGAAAGCTCATAAAACATTTAAATAACTCTGAAGTTATGTATATTTAAGCAGTTTAATGGAGAATTAAAGTCTTAAGTGGTAAATTTGAAATGTAAATACAAAAGTCTATAGAGGAATGTTAATTGCTTTTTCTAAGTTTCCCACCTGGACTGATATGTTATAACTCCCAATACATTTTGTATTTATAATAATAATGGGTTGGATTAGGCCCAGATAATTCCTTTAGGTGTTTAACTTCACAATTCTGCAACAAACATGGAAGTTACTTCCAAAAATAATAAGTAGAATATAAATATTCTAGAATAATATATTTCTGGTTTAAACTCTCAGAATCCAGGGAATTTAGGGACAAATTCACCACAGGAACTCTGCCAAAACCCACTGAAGTCAATAGATACCCATTGGTGCCTTCTTTCAAATCCCTTGATTTCAACATCTAACTGCCTTTTAGCACCATCAAACTGACTTGCACAGGCAGAAAAATTTACCCACTGGAAAATACCATTGAACGTATGTAAGGAAATATCATGCCAAGAGATGGGATTAGCACCCAGATGAATTCTCATTTGCCTATAGGAAATTTGGGAATTTTTTGCTTTTCTTCTGACTTCACTGGATTAAATTAAAACCTTATTTGAGAGTTTAGTACCTCTATAATGCTTGAAGCTAATTAAAAAAAAAGATATAATAGCTGGGTTTAAAAAGGATGATTTGTGTATATAAACTGATCACTCAGTGTTAAACTTTGGATAGCGAGGAAGAATCCACAGGAAGAGGGGAAGTGGAGAGTAGTCTGTAGGTGACCTTACAGAGCTTTCCTGGAACCATTCCCGTTGCTAGGCATTGTTTGAGGGGGCCATGGAATTGGGAGACTGTGTCCCTTCCAGTCAGTGGATCTGCAGATAAGGAGTTCCCTCCTGCCTTCCGTACAGAGATGGGAACCTCCCTGTATGGACAACTACTGTGCTACTAGGCTCCAATAGGAATGGTGCTGCTATTGTCTGGGTGCCTATGTGGCCAGGTGATAGCAACCAAGAGGTAAAACCTGAAGGGCGGGTAATGTAGCTCATAACGGTGTGATGTTCCAGTGGATTTCCAAAATGAACCCTGGGGGATGGTGTCATGGAGAGTAGCTCCTCCCATGTTTTACATCCTTCTGCACTTTCGCTGACACCATAATTCTCTAAAAAGAAAAGGAGTACTTGTGGCACCTTAGAGACTAACAAATTTATTAGAGCATAAGCTTTCGTGAGCTACAGCTCACTTCATCGGATACATTTGGTGGCATAATTCTCTGTTCAGTCTGAGCTTCAGCAGAGCTCCACCAATGCTTGGAAAGGAGAAGGAGAATGGGGATTTCCGGTAGTCCTGCCGTCTCCTTGTGTGCAGGCATAGGCAGATCAATACATGTAAGATTCCCATTATACACAGATCCCAGGAGGGATGATCTGGGCCCATATATTTGCCTTCTCTGTGCCTTTATTTCCTCAGCAGTGGAATGGGGATAGTAGCACTCTCTTATCTCCTGGGGTGCTAGAAGGGTTGATTATTTTTGAAGACTTTTGGGATTCTCAGATGCAGTGTGCCTTAGTAGTGAGATGTGTTATTATAAGGATAAAGAATAATTTTGCTGCCTCACATTAATGGTTAATATCTGCACCACAAAACCTGCTTGATCACATAAAGATTCTACTAAGCATTTAATCCTAATCTACAGGCTGATGCATATTCATTTTATTTAGAATATTAATTTAGTCCTCAAAGGTTAATCCCTCTCAGGTTTGTAATTAGATATAGCAGTGTCTTGACATCTCTGAGCTCACGCACGTTGGAATGGGTTTTCCTAGTGGTCAGGTCTGTAACTGTAACCCATTTTCAAATTCAGCCAGCAGTCATAGAATGCAACTTGGCATGCTAGAAGCCCTGGCAAGTTCAAAGACTTTGCATCTAAGTAGAAAAAAGGAAATACAAATAGATGAACAAACCATAGAATGAGTTCTAAAATTCTGGTTTCATTCATCCACTGGCAGGTTTACTCATCTTCGTTAAATGTCAGAGGAAAATTGGAGCACCCCAGACTAAGCATCTTTGTGTAACTTTTAAATATAAAAACATCAGAGTTTAAAATTGTATTCACTAGTAGGAATGCTGCCATGTGCTGTTTCAGTATTTTTGTTTATTGTGATATAGAAATATCTGATTTTCCAATCTGTAAACTAACTATGGATGTCCTGCTTGAGACCTGGGGCCTGATTTTCAAAGGTGCTCAAACCATAGCTCCTGTCCACTGGATCCATCCCCTTTAGAGGAAGGGGCATCAAAAAGAACAGTGGCCTGTGTGTGCTCTGCGGCTCTGCAAATCAGGCCCTAAGTGTCTCAGATCTGGCCCCAAATTCAGAGGTCACTTTAGAAAATTTCATCTTTATGTGAAATGATGATAATATTCATCTCAAAGATATACTATGATGCTTCATTAATTAATGGCTCAGTCATTACACTAATTGAATCTATTTCCCCATGTTAACTATCCTCACACCTTCGTGTCAACGGTCTGAAATGGGCCATCTTGATTATCACTTCCTGCTGATAATAGCTCCTCTTAATTAATTAGCCTCTTGCAGTTGGTATGGGTACTTCCACCTTTTTATGTTCTCTGTATGTATAAATATCTTCTTACTATATGTTCCATTCTATGCATCCGATGAAGTAGGCTGTAGCCCACGAAAGCTTATGCTCAAATAAATTTGTTAGTCTCTAAGGTGTCACAAGTTCTCCTGTTCTTTTTGCTGATACAGACTAACATGGCTGCTACTCTGAAACCTGTCATTAATGAATGGTTATAAAGCATTTTGAGATCCTCAGACGGATGGTGTAACCTAAGTGCAAGGTATCTGTATTATTGTCTCAGCCTTTGAAGCGGGAAAGAACAGTTGGTTCATCATTGTTCTGTTCTCAACCTCTCCCTGCTGAATGGTGATGAAAGCAATAAGATATGAAAGGGTGTGTATTGAACTAAGGGCATTGTTTTACCTCTGATGTATCATTAGATATAAGGCTGCTTTTAGCTGTAAACACACAAGGGATGAGGAGAACCATGCGGACATGCATTGTGTCATGTTTTAATGCACTTACTGAATGGCTCTATGCAAATATCACCAGGAAGGCTGAGATTTCCAAAGGTGCCTATGGGAGTTAGGCAGCCAACGCATACTGGCTTTGGGTAGGAGTTCAATGTCTAACTACCATAGATGCCCTGGAAAATTGCAGCCTGAAACATTAAATCATTCAATGAGTTGTAATAAAAAATAGTGTTCTTATTCCAATTGAAATTGCTCCGTACTTTAAATTATCTATTAAAAATAAAGAATTATAAATAAAGTATAACATGATTGTAGAGTTCCCATTTGTAGGGCAGCCTATAATTAGGCTCTACGGTATTGGCGGGGGTAAACTTGTGCCTCACTGGTAAGAATTATTTTTCCCCAATCTTCAGGTGTGGGAGCACAAATAAAATTTGGTGGCATGGAGATGTTCTAGCTCCTTTGCCAAATGTTTGTCCACAATGCAGGCCATGACCTTTTATATTTTAAGTTGAAATGGCTTTGAAATGGAATCTTATCTATGGAGGATGTGCATGTGGAATAACTTCCATAGTGTTTCAGGACACAATAGAGGGGTAAATTCTGTCCCCATTCACCCAGATTTGAACCAGAATAACTCCACTGGCTTCAGGAAGGGTACTCTGGATTTACACCAGAGTAACTGAGAGCAGAATTTGGCCCACAATACATGTAATTCCTCCTAAATTATATTAAGCTTCCATACTTTTCTGAGTGCTGCAGTAGATTATTATGACTCCAACAGATGGTTCCACTGAGTAAGTAATATGCATTTTTAAAAACTGGGTGAATGCCTATTTACTTTATATAGTTGTCTGTAAAAGCTCTGAAGGCCTCATGTAGTCCATTAAGTAAACAACTAGAAATAAAACACACACTCAAAATTCTTTAAATATGCATTATCCCATTAAATTATAATGGTTGGAAGGAGCTGTGGTGTTTGGGAAAAATTATACATGTTTCTTAACAACTGTCCAAATACATATTTACACATACTTACAAATGTACACAAACCCATCTCAATATGAACAAAAAAGCGTTATTATGCATTCCTCTAATGTAGTATTTTTAGTAGCTTCATCACTATAAGTAGCCAAAAGCCACAAAAAACATCAGGAGAAATGCTGGCTGGCTTTGAACCTACAGGTCTGGGGTCCTTAAAGACATAAATTATGTCCCTCTGACTCACATATGAAACAAATGATCTCAGGTGGCTTCAGGGGTAGTGGCAAAACCCTGGAGGTGGAGCTAGCTCATTAGCAGGATTTGTCCATCTGGTGACCGAGACTGGAACCATGACCCCCATCGGCTTGCATAGTAAGTAGCTCTACCAGATGAGACAAAAAGGGCCCTGCTCTGGCCAAGAACTTTGTTAGCTGGAACTTGGGCTTTGAATACATTCACTCTCATTGTTGGACTTGCTCTTTGTAAATACATGATTAGTTACATCAAAACACGTTAGGGTTTTTGGCGACTTAGAATTTGCTGAGTCCCTAAGGGCTTTCTCTGGTTTCAGATTTTGTGTATGGATGTAAATATTTGTATGTTACTAGAAAGACAGATTTTCCTTTAGCTTGGAAGCTTTTCAGAACAGGGACCTGGCTTTCCTGCATGCCCATGTTGTTATAAAACACTAACCCGTTTAGAATCATTTTAAAGAAGATAATAGTTCAAACAAGACCAGACTGGTGGTGTATCTCCTTGGCTGAAGGTGTACCTTGTCTGTGGAACTGCCAAGTTGAGAGGATCTGGCAGTCTCTGTCTGTCTTGTCTTTAGTTCATGTTGTACATGTCGGTCTGTCTACGGGGGTGGGTGGGAATTTGTATGTAGGCTGTTCAGCTGCTTTCTCCATCATCCCTTAAAGCGGAATAATGCACTGGCCAACCAACACTTGGGCTCTGTACTGCTGCCAAGAATAAGGGCGTAAGAGAATACTCCCCTTGATTATAAAGTTCTGGAATCAGGTTCTCTCTTGTTGATACAGATTATTTGGTTAATGTTGCACCTCCCTGCTCTATCCTGGCCCAGGGAGGAGTTGTGCTGAAGAATGCTGGGATTCACTGAGAAGGGGGAAGAAAGCAGTAGTGCAAGCTCTCCCTTTGGGTTTCTGCAGAAGAAGGTTATATTTTTGTTCTGCAAGGTGCTCGATGGGACTGATCCATTGCTCACTGATATCAATGGAAAGATTCTCATTGCCAGTAGATCAGACCCCACAGGAGCTTAACCAATACAAACCACATGGGGCACTCACCTCAGCCAGCAGAACACACTATTGGCCTGTGCTGGCCAAGTGATGTTTCCCTACCATCATTGCAAACCTTTCTCTGGGTCCCCTTCTGCCTATAGAGCTCCTTCATCAGAGTCTATGCCGGGAATCAGTGTGGTCCTTAGGATGCCTCTATTTTTGGTCAGTTATCGGAAGCCCATGCTAGAAGCATGTTTCTATTAACTGATTACAAAGTTGTTTCTCTTTGCTGGTCTATTCTTTTATTCCAAAATTGGCAACTGATAGGTGAAAATATGTGACTGTTTATAATTACAAAATGCTGTGCATTTCTGTCTTGTGACCCATAGCGTTTAGTTGGTATCAGACATTTGGTTCATTCTTGACATAATTCAGTTTCATGACACATTTTGGTGTAATATTAACTATGTTAATATTCATTACTGTGTTGATTACCATGGGATCATATACTTGTGCGTGCCTCCAAATTGATATTCAAGTGCACACCCGGGCATACAAAAAGCTGCAATTGATTTCCTCTGACGTTTTTACCCAGCTTTAAATAGCATCAGTATACATTTATTTTTTCCCAGCAGATTCCTTATTTGAGTGGGTTTGAACTCCAACATAAGCTTCATTGCAAGAGGATTCATTCTTACAAATGGGATTCACACTGTTTCCAGTACGGCTTCAAGTATTTCCTGTACTTACAACCAAAGTCTAAATACAAATCTGCCTCCCTAATTTTACTTTAATTTCCTAGTTTGCATCTGCCATCTCATCAGAGCAATCTGGCTTTGCAGTGCACTGAGGAAACTGTCTAACGTTACCAGTGGTTTGGATTTTTCACTTGATATATAGCAACCTGCTACTCGCTGGATTATGGCTCTGTAAGAACCCATGAACTTTGCAGCAGATGACAGCCTGTTAGATTGTTTTGCAAGAGAAAGCATTACTAGAAATATCAAATGTGTGGGGTGCAAGAGAGGTCTCATCTTAAAAGCTGGCTTTCGCCTGGCTAACACGGTGGAGCCCTTTCAGCTCAATCCTGTGAGGTGCTGAGCATCCTCAACTACAAAGGCCTGATGCAAAGCCTACTGATGTCAATGGGAGTCTTTCCATTGACTCAGTGGGCTCTGCGGATCAGTGAATCAGCCTCCTAATGATTTCATTCTGAATTTAGGGTACACCTCACAGGAGTGCTCAGGGGCAAACTTTCTGGGGCAAACTCTTTATGAATAGCCACGTATTGATACAAAACTTATCTAGGTCCATGTAGCTCTTTGTCTTCTGAGGACGTGGGGGTCCTGCTAGATTCTAGATGTCCTGTACAGTACTGGATTCTTTTCTCTAATTCAAATGAGGATGAAAGAGGCTGCAAAGGCTTTTCCCCTCCCCTGCATTTGATTCTCATTGTGTGGGACTAGCATCCAGTGTCAATGGAAGGAAGAGGAATAGTGTTCTGTTAAGCTACTAGGTTAGTGTTTTTCAACTACTGGGTCAAAAGTTGTGTGTGTGTGTGTGTGTGTGTGTGTGCGCGTGTGCACAGTGCAGTCAGGATGTTGAAAATTTTATTTTATTGTAAGGCAAAGAACATTTTGCTTGCCTACTCCCAGCACACCTGTACCTTTCAAGGTCAAATATTTTCCATCAACCTCTCAACACACAGATGAATGCTATAGGCTTTGCATTGTTATCATTGATCCTTAAAAAAACTCACACCTCTTATAGTACACATAGGGGTGGGTGAATGTTTTTTACTTTGAATAAGGGGTTGCCAACCTGAAAAGGCTGACAAACATTGCTCTAGACTTTGACTCAATAGGTGTGGGCTGATTCTCACTCCTGCCACAGACTTTCTGTGCGGCCTTGAAAAAGTCACTTAACTTCTCTGTTCAGTTTCCCATCTGTAAAACAGATAATAGGACTTCCTTTGGCCAAAGCTATTTCTTTCTTGTCTACTTACTATGCAAACTTTTCAGGGCACAGGCAGACTCTTAGCCAGTGAACATTTTATCTGGATAACTATCAGCGAAAGACTGGTTCACTGTGGTATATCATAGATTTCTACAACTGCATTTAGGACTGATGATAGAATAATTGTTTTCCATCAAGCAAACCAAAAAAGAATTCATAATAAAATTTTACAAGTTAGCTGCCACCAAGAATAAACTAAAGAGCACTATATGAAATGAATTGGGTACTTTAACTGAATCTTCTCTCAGGACAATAACTCTAATGTAAAGCCAAGGTCTGAGGAGGTCGCCTGCAGAAAACCCTCATGGGGCATTTCAGAGGAGAAAGAAAATATTCTCCTTCCTGTCAAGTTCACTTCATGTCCTAATATGTCTGAGGATGTGCATTGAAAACATAATACACAGCCACCATTATGGATCAAGGTTTAGATAACAGGGGCCATTAAGAAATCTCCAAGGATGAGAAACTTAACCCTATATGAACTTTAAAGAGAATATGTAGCTACTAATGCAAGGAATAAGTCAGGCTGATTTTAATTGTGACTGAACTAAAATGTCACTTACCATTACAGTCAATTTTGTAATTTTTTTTTAAATACTATAATATTCCTTTTTAAATGTACATGAATGCTCTATCTAGCTCCGTTGGACATAATCTGTTGTGATTTCATCTTTTCCAATAAATATGCTAGAACATCTAGAGTCTCTATTAATTAAATCTTTGCCCATCTTAAGACTCCATTTAGGTATCATTTGTGTGCATTGATGCCATTCTGGAGCAGAAATTACAATATGTATTGAGAAATCTCCATATTTGTCATCATGGATATATTTCCAAACCTCCCAGTTTCTGCGCAGCCACTAGGATAAACAAGATAAATATGTATCATGACTCATCCTGAGTACAAAGATGACAGTTGATTTACAAGAAATGTAGAAGAATCTTGGTTGTGATCAAGCATGGATTTTGCATTGCCTGCATCACACCACCTTACTACTAGATTGCCTCATTAAAATCACACTAGTGGTGAAATTCGTGCTTCTTTGCATAAAGGCTGAGGGGCACAGAGTGTGGGTTCTGAGGGGGTGGAATCCCACACTCACCAATGGCCATGCACAGGCCATCAGGCTAGACTGGTTGCATCCCATTGGAAGGCATTTGCCAACCACGAGATCCACATAATCAATTTTCAACGTACCCTCAATGCGCCTTCATATTAACCTAATTAAGAGCCACACTAGTGCATGCTTTTGAAGCAAGCTTGGTAGCTCCCTCCATTTCCCTTCCCCATTTCCCTCCTCCTCCCCCCACACACTACAAACAGGGCTTCTATCACAGAGCGAATCATGTGGGTTCTATCCCAGGGAATTTCTCCTAGCTACACAAATCTGCATGCAGCATCCTACAGATATTTGCTAAGGAATTAATCCTCAGCTCATGTAAATTGGTGCTGTTCCACTGAGAAGGATATAACCTGAATTGGGATATTAAGTTTGAACAATAACAGATTTCAAAGGTGTTAAAATATACAAGCAGCACTTATTAAAATCACTAATGTAAGAAATTATTCATATCCTTTACCCTGTATATTCAGCAAACTGGGGGTTCTCATTTTGTTTCCACACCTGTTTGCATGTATAAACACTGTGTGTGGATGCACTTCTAGATCAGGTTGTCAGATACACAACTACCACATCTGCTTGCTTGCATTCCCAGATGGCTGTGTACACCAGTGAAGAGGCCAGTTGGAGACTGACTGAAAATGCACCTTTTAATGTTTTGTATTTATTGTTGTTTATCATTTACTGGAATGAGGATGCTTATATACAGGACTGAAAGCACTGGCTAGAAGCTAGTATGGATGGGTTGTGTGAGATTTCTTAGCCCCCAATTCAACAAGGATTTATTGCGTAGGCTGAATAGGAAATTGTTTTCCTATCCTGCAAGGATCTGCAAGATTTTGAAAAAAAAAATTCCATCCCAAGTAAGGTTAGAAAATCAAAAATCTCAAAATTTTTCAAGTACTGACATACCAACAAAATTTCAAAATTTAATTTCAAGCTTGATCTTTTTATTAAACTTTATTTTAGTGTAAATTAAGTTACATTTTGAAACAGTCATTTTGACCAAAACATTAATTTTTTTTGTCAAATATCAAAACCCAGAATTTGTTGACAATTTCAAAACTATGTAAACTTTTTTTTGAGTCAGGAAATGAGTTGAAATTGACCTTTTCCTACAAGCAGTTTCAGTTTTGGCAAATTGGCATTTTTGTTGAGAAAATTTTTGCAAAAAATTCCTTATCAGCTCCAGTTAGTAGCACAATCTATGGAAGTGTTGCCAAAGAGCTAATAAGAAATGGACTGCTTGGATGTGTGTCAGAGGTATGGATGATTTAAAAATCAGGGTTATACACTTGCATCCATTTGGCAGCAGTGTCCCTGCCTGATCTGCTGTCCTGTTGCTACATAGCACAACGGCATCACTTTTCTTTCTCTCAGCATTTGGGAATTTTTCCTCATCTGTTTTTGTTTAGAAGACTTTTCTGATGCCTGATAATTGGAGGATTGTATATGTTGTTTATTTATTTGCACTACCATGTGTTTTGGACATTGGACACAGCTGTGTCAATTTTTACCTTGGTCCCAGCTACAGTATCTGGCCAGTTGCAGTAAACAGCATTATGGCCTTGTGATGTTAGCAGACAATGGAGTAGAGCCCGCCAACTTCCTCTCACTTGTGATCTAAGGCAGGTTTGCCAGAATAATTGACTGGTGGATCAGTACACTCTCTGGCTGTGATTCTCCTCTCATTATCCCAGTGTAAATCAGTACTACCTGTATTGGATTTAGAGGAGTTACAACTCTGTAAAACTGGTGTAAATGAGAGGAGGATTGGATTTTTTTCTCTCTACAATGCACTCTGCCAGTTAAAACTTTTCTTTGCTTCCATAGGTAGAAGTGAATGAGACGGTCATGCATGTAATAGTTCAGTCTGTGGGGAGTGGGACGCAATCAGGATGCTAATGAGCTGTCTGAGTGGCTATGTCTCCCTAAATGTCACTTTGCTTCAACTCACCTTTGATTCCAGAGGATTTGTTCCCCACTCTTCATTTGTAACTAAAATCTATACGTGCACATTTGCCACCAAGAGTCCTACAGGACAATTTTATGCTTGAAAAGGGAGAATTACTTCACAGCTATGTATGCTGTCTGTACAAATGGCATTGATGCTTGACATTCTAGGAAGAATTCCATTCACTCTGTGCCTCAGGTTCTCTTTGCCCGTAAGAAATGGAACATGCACAATTGAGTGTTGAAAATCAGATATTGACTTCATATATTTAGTCCCCGCCACCCCCCCCCCGATATTATGGCTCTACTTTGAAATTAAGTGCACTACAGCTATTCACTTGCAGCACACTGCTGGCACATGGTTTATAAATTGCTAGAATTTGCCAGCTCTTGGCTTTTAAATTCCCACTGACAGCAAGAAGCCGGCCCTAATCAGCTCCAGTAGAGTTATGGTCTTGTGTACCTTCTTAAAGGAATGTACTGTAGATACACATCTAAAAACACATAAAACAGCAACATGACAGAGACACTTTATTCTGAGCAGAGGTTTTATGTTTTAACTCTCTGTATTTTACATCTTTTCCAATAGTTCTGAAGGAAATTACCTCCTATATGACAGCAAGTAGATCTATATCACACAAATATAAAATGGACAAAAAGAAAAGGAGTGTTTGTGGCACCTTAGAGACTAACAAATGTATTAGTCTCTAAGGTGCCACAAGTACTCCTTTTCTTTTTGCGAATACAGACTAACACAGCTGCAACTCTGAAACCTATAATAAAATGGACAGAATCACAGTTTAAATAAAACTTGAGCCAAGTGAAAGAGTATTATTGGTCTTAGATAGCTAGCTGCTGTGAAGTTCAGTTGAGAGTCTCAGCCCAATTCTCCAGACAGAAGAGAATCATCAAGTGAAATGCTGTCCACACTGAAGTCAATGGGAGCCAGCATTTCACCCATAGTCTGCAGAATAATCATTGAATTTGAGCAAAAGTGGAACTGGAGATTGGCCTGAGTCATGAAGATCAGTCATAATCAGATCAGGATATAATCTTCCCCAAAGGTCAGTAGTGTTTGTATTTGGTCTTCATGTCTGACCCAATTATGTACAATGGCCTAAATCACAAACTTAAGAGACAGAGCTTTGTCTCTATCTGACTATGTCTATTAATCAGTTAGGACAGGGGAGATTGGATCATTGGTTTGTGTGAGCCCACGTCCACCTGTGGAGTGGGTATATACAGCAATGTAATTTTAATACTGTTTTCTAGGTGTTGCACTTTGAAGGGTAAAATTGCACTCAGCCCATCTGCAGAAGTACTCTGTGTAAGTTTTAGTTCAAGATGGTGGCTGTTTTAAAGTGAGTAACACACACCATGCTCTCTCATGTAGACTTTGTAGTTGCTTTGTCTCTTTTTGTTTTGTTCTGTCATTTTAAGTTGATCTGTGAAAGGAAAAAAGGGTTTTGGTCTTTTTTCTTCAAGTTTAGAGAATATTTTTATAGATGATTGGGGGACTATTGGTTGCACTCTGCGCTTTTGCAAGTGCTCTGCACAGATCCTTTTACCAGAACCTCCCCTTCCCCCAGCATGGCCGTATACAGGGCAGAAGGCAGCATCCATATCAGAATCAAATAGAAAATCCATTCTCTCTGTAGTTCACCTAAGGCAGCTAGATTCTGCAGTGCTGAGCACTTTAGAAATGCAGATAGCCACAGAGGTGTATGCATGCAAAGGCGTTCATGTGGAGAATTCTGTTCTGTGGCCAGGTGGCTGTGGAGAGATGAAAGATGGTACAGAATCCCCCTGCATGGGAGCTCCACTGCTTGTGCCTCTTGCATAGTAGAAATATTTGATGTCTGCTGCCTTTCTCCCTTACAGACCCACATACAGAAAAGGAGTATTTGTGGCACCTTAGAGACTAACAAATTTATTAGAGCATAAGCTTTCGTGAGCTACAGCTCACTTCATCGGATGCATTTGGTGGAAAAAACAGAGGGGAGTGCATCCGATGAAGTGAGCTGTAGCTCACGAAAGCTTATGCTCTAATAAATTTGTTAGTCTCTAAGGTGCCACAAGTACTCCTTTTCTTTTTGCGAATACAGACTAACACAGCTGCTACTCTGAGACCCACATACAAGAGCTCAGGACTTGGGCCTATGCTCTGAAGAAGCGAGGATGTAAAATATCCATTTGGTTATATAGCCACACCGAAATGATAGACTGCAGATAAAATAAGAACTAGCCTGTACCTTTGCCCAATGCTCAAACCAAACCACAAACCTTCCTTTACGTTCCAAAATATTTTGGGTTGTTTTTTTTCCCCTTTGCATTATTTTTCCAATTACTGCAGCATCTCAGAATTCCCTGGTTCTTTCTGGCCAGACCCAAAATGGGAAGGGTCAAAATGCCCTGAGAATGCAGAAAGTGTATGAAGCCTCATACAAAAGCATGGTCCTATTTGATTTCAAGACCAGCTTTGAGATGTGAAAGGGTCAGATAAGCATTCGGGGGAAAATGCTGTCCCCACTGAAGTCAATGGGAGTTTTGCCCCTTGATCTACTGGTGCTTATTCCAACTGAACCCAACCTCTGAACCTGTTCAGGTTCATCCATCACTAATGCATGTGTGATGGCTGCCATCTTTGCTGACAGCGAGCTCCAGAGCAAAAAGCATGAGCTGTTACAGCAAAAGCAGAAGCATTTACTGGGGAGGGGGGAGGAGGGCAAGCAGGGGCATGCCAGGGCACGCCCTCCCCCAGTAATCAGTGGGGTCACTGCTCCTTCAGCCCTGGGCCCACTGTGGGATCACAGAATGAGCCCCTCCAAAAGTGGTCAAATTTAAATTCCTGTGAACGCCCTGAGCATGAGGTAAAGATCCAAGGATCATTAGCTGTGGCTGAATGGACTCATATGCTCTACAGATCTGGCATGGCTGAGAGACCAATACCACACGCTTAGCAAAAGGTTACACAATTTACTATATGATATCAGCTGCTTTAAAACAACAATTAAGACCTAAATTTTCAAAAGTGACTATTGATTTTGGGTGAGAGGGGCCTGATTGTTGTAGGGTAGGTGCTCAGCAAAATGTTTCAAGTCAGATACCCTAAAATAGAGGTGTAGATTTTTGCAAATTAAGGCTTATAGGAATACGTTTCTTCTTTTGGTATCTCATAAATACTGAAGAGACTGCATCTGCTGTAGTGTATGCCACAAGTGATTTATTCCTCTGGAGTTGGGTGGGTACAGAAGCAGCACTCTCAGAATTAAGATCAATTTGAATAACCAAACAGAAATTCACTTCCTTGTGTCCTTTTTTGGTAAATCCACACAACACTCAGCCTTTCTATTTTCTTTCTCTTCTTCTGCTCCTGCACCCACAAACTCAATGGCAAAACTCTATTGGTTTCAGTGGTTACAGGGTCTATTCCCATAAGGGATGAGTGAAGTCAGTCGGAGTAGAGGGTGCTCCATTTATTGTTGGGATAAGATCCCTAAATGTGTAACTTCAGACTAAAAAGAAACATTTCTTTTGAAGCTCAGTTGAATGTTACTACTACACATCAGCATGTTGCACTGCACATAGATAGTGTAGCAAATGTGATTTTTTTGGGGGGGGGGTCTCTTTTCCCTCGGAATCTGTAAATATCCTCTGGTAGCAAAACCAGAGAGGAATAAATTCTCTTCAAGGTATTTACAAATGAGAGAAGCTTTTCAAGTCATATTTGCAATTCTCTTTCTTGCAACGACCTCTATTTTCATAATCCTTCATGGAATATTATGGTTTAAAGAGCTTTCTTTCCCTGCTGTTTTTGTTAAAAGGTTTTTGGTGTGATATTTGAAAAGTCAAATTCTGCATTTAAATGTTGTGTTTTCACAGATATAATACGAAAGAGGCCATACTTATGGGCCGCCCCCCTTTCTCCCTTTTCTGGGAGAGCCAATCAGTTCCTCTCTTCTGCATGTATTATTATCTAAACCATGAGAGCATATGACAGTTTTAATAGTAAAGCAATTGTGATTACATCTTGCTTGTAATTACACTTATTTCATCACATATGTCCAAAAAGGCAAGCATTAGTTGGCCTGTATGGGTATGTGTTTGTGGTAGGAAGAGTGTCTGTCAGCTTGACAGCAAGGAAAATACCTTACGGTCACTTAAAGTCTTTTGTGTCATGGACACTTGCAAAGAATCTGAGTGCTTATTTTGTTTGCTTGCCTGCTTTTAAAATCAATTGCATTTGGAGAGAGGGGGAACTTATTACTTGCCATGGATTTGAATCTAAATAATCAAAATATGAAGAGCTACAAACAACAAGGTATGAATGTGTGATCATAAATATGAGAAACCCAATAGGTGCCACATTAAGGGACTGATCTACGAATCTACTGAAGGAGGGGAAGGGGGAAGGAATTCTGCAATCTCTGCAGATAGCAATGAGTCACTGACTATAGGCTAGATTCTGAGACTGCTCACAAGTGAATAGCAATGTATTCTGTGAATAGTCCCATTGACTTCACGGAGGCTGCTTGTGGAGTAAAATGCTATTCAAAGTGACCAAAGGGACTCAGAATCTGCCCCTTTTAAAACAAGGCATTTCCAGCACAAAATGCCAACAGTGAGAATATTATGTTCACTTAAAAATTGGGCTGGAGATTTTACAAATAATTGTACAACAAAAAGCCAGAAGTACATGCATATTCTTAGAAAACATCAGTACCTGACTTGAAATGGCAAAGAAAGCTTTACTTTGAGTTTTGACAAAAATGTGCAAAGATCCCCAAAAATTCTGTTTCAAACTCACCTGGTTTGTTGCTGTGTTGATCCTGAAAGCAGATGAGCCTTGCACAGCTTGGGGATTCATGAGCAAATGTTAGAGTGTTCCACCCATTTGCACACACTAAACTGTGGTTGCTCCTCCTTGATGATGCCGTGGGGCCTGCTCCTGCACAAGGGCTTCATCCTCGGGACCAGCCCAACCTTGGCCTGCTTCCAGCAGCCCATATTGCCTGTCAGGGATAGGGAATGACATTGCATCTGGAGGGGCTGGGCTGGAATGTGGGAGCTGATCATAGTGTGGACTTTGTGGGCGAGGTGCTGGGGCCAGCCTCTGGGCTGGTTCCACAGGGATTGATGGTGAGTACCATGAGAATAATTTCTGGAGGCGCCCACTACATTCACATAGATTTGTCAACCCCCCCCAAATAATGGACTGCTTTTCCCACTTAAATTAATACCCCCCCCATAACACCCCTCCAAAAGGTATAAAAGCATCACATTATTTTAAGTATATTTTCTGTACTTTTATAAAACCAAATGCACATTAATTTAAACCAAAAGCTAGTGTGTACTTTTCAGGTAAAGAAAATATAAATAAAAAATGCAGATAGTATACAAATATAAACAGATTGGGGCATTGGCAAATAGACTGGGTAAATTCTAAGCATTCATTGACCCATAATATTTAGTGACACCTCCTGTGTGGTAAGCAGTTTATGCATTTTGGCCCATAACAGAAAGTTTGCTGTAGACTTAGACTTGAATAACCATCCCTGCACGTAGTGGGTGCTCTCTCAGTTTCATTCACCTCTTAGTTGTATTTCGTTAGCTCTGCCTTCATATAAGTGCATGTTGAATGGACCAACACAGGAAAAGAACTCAAGAAAATTCATCCTAGAGAACAAAGGGAAAGGTTTACCCCTCGCTGCAAGAAAGTTCGTTACCAATAAGATGAAACTGTATACATCCGTAAATGAAATATGGTGTATATATAAAACTATATATATTAAACTATTATATTGTTTTATAATTATAATAATATATAGTTAGTAACTAGTAATATAAATCCAAGTCTACTGCAATCTTTCTGTTATAGGCCAAAATATATTAAACTAGTTACAATACTGGTTGTTGGTGCTCCAACACATTGCACTAAAGTTGCCCTTTTAAACTTGCTATCTATTTAGAGATTTTTTCATGAATAGGTTTAAAGATAGTAAGCTGAACATCTGCACCTAGAAGATTATTCAGTAGTTCAATAGAAGTGGGATGGGAAGCAAAAATGGTGAGTAATGTGCACACAGGAAAGAGCCAAGCAGGAAATTCAGATCTAAAGCTTCAGCCCCAAAGTTTGAATTCAGAGCTGTATCAGAAGTTTGAAGCTCAGGTCCATGTCTAATGTCCAATTATTGTGAATTGGGAGCTGCTGATTTGTTGATGGCTATGGCCAACATTTTCAAGTTTGGGTGCCAAAGTTAAGGGCCTAGATATGGATTTATGAACCTAAGTCAGAGTAACCTGATTTTCCTTAGCTACTGAGACTTGCAGCTGCTATTGGCTTCATTGGAACTAGGGGGTTATAAAACTCTTTTTTTTAAAAAAAAGCCATTTTTACTTAAGAGCATTACTTTTAGGCACTAAAGTTAAAGGACCAAAGGTACATGGGACCAATTTTTCAAGGAGTTGGTCTCTTCAGTTACACATGCACAGTTCATTAGTGCTACTGCATTGCATGTGTAAAACCACACGAGCACACATAGGACTAGACTGCCAGCCTGGACTGGACCCTGAAAACTTCCATTTTCAGGGTGCAATATTCTGCCTGCAAAGACTTATGCTTCCGTTTCTGTGACCACAATTATCAGATGTTAATTGTTAGATGTTTACTTGATTTGTACCCACAACTGTTAGACATCTAATTAGCAACATTTGCACTCTGAGTGCACAAAATTATGGCCACAGTTATAAAGATCACTATTGAAAGTCCAGTCCCAAACTGCATGCACAGCTCAGCATCTGTGTGTACAATCTTGCAAAACTGACGCACCTGCCTAGTTTGACATTGCCCAGGCTTAATCTAGCCTGAGCCCAATTAGGCCACTGTGTTGCACCTGGGGTGTGTGTTAGACTTAACTGGTGATCAAACTCAGCTGGGGAGAAGCTGGGTCTTCACACAGGAAGGAGAACAGGACAGTGAGAAAGGCCAGGGAGAGGAGAGCTAGAAGAAAGGAAGTTGGGAGTTTCACCTAGCTAAGGGTGAGAGATACCTCAGAGGCCTGAAGTTTGAAGCCAGAACTAGAGGTCCCAAGCCCAGAAGAAACCTGGGAGGCCACAGCAGTGAAGCCTTGGGCAACAGGTTGTGTTGTCTCTAAGCCAAGAGAAAGATGGAGGCAGTGAAGCCCAACAAGCAGCAACAGTAAACCCTAAGGGCCATTTGGAGTGAAGTTTGTGGAACTGCATAGAGGAGCTCCACAAAAGAAGAGGTTCCTGTGATAGCCTCTGAGGAGTGGAGACTCCAGGGAGAAAGCCCTGGGAAGCAGTCCTCTGAAATAAATGAAGAAAGAACTCTGCAGGTATTTGGCTGAACCCCAGCGAGAAGCCCTGAGGTAAGCAGCCCAGGAAGCTGAGGATGTCAGGGAAAGCCCTGGGTACAGAGAGTTAAAAGGCAAAGAATACAGGAGATGGTAATTCTTATCGTAGCAGGCTTGAAAGAAGGTTCAGTATGGAGCTGAGACAAGAACCAAGATGGTGGGAGACAAAGGGCTCTAGCTGAGCCTGAGACAGGGTTTGATAAAGTACTGGGCGTTGAATGGGACTAAAAGTACTGAAGTGGAGATTTCTTTGAATAGTCGACATTGCAGATCCTGGGTGAGGACGTGTGGGTTTTAGTAACCCCCAAGAAGAAGGGCTGAGACTGGAACATGGGTATTGTTTTCTGTGAACTTGAGACTGGAGTACCCTGAAAGGGATGTAGAACTAAAGCTGGCCTCAGGGCTGAGTAATGGAAGATGCAGAGCACTGTGGGACCAGAGTTACTGTGGCCTGAGAGTGTGAGGAGGAAGAAAGCCTGCTTTGCTACACCCGGACGTGAGGGGCTACACCTGAGGTGAGTCAACCCTTCTGCAGTTTTCCTTGAACACATATCCCATCAAATAATAATCCCAGTATACTCAAGACAATAGATAGGTAAATTGACACCAGCTGCCCCTGAATCTGCCCCTTTATTTCTAACTCTATTGAAGAAAACTGTGACTGAGCATCATTGAAAAAAGAAAAGGAGTACTTGTGGCACCTTAGAGACTAACAAATTTATTTGAGCATAAGCTTTCGTGAGCTACAGTGAAGTGATGAAGTGAGCTGTAGCTCACGAAAGCTTATGCTCTAATAAATTTGTTAGTCTCTAAGGTGCCACAAGTACTCCTTTTCTTTTTGCGAATACAGACTAACACGGCTGCTACTCTGAAACCTGAGCATCATTGAGCTACAGTGACTTATATCAGGTGAGGATCTAGCCCAATGTGTTTTGCTGGGTAACTAGGACAGGCGGACAGGATAGACAAATAAATACTCATATCATCAGGATTGGCTCTACCCTCCAGACATCATAGTCAAAGAGAAACAGCAAAATAATAGAGCTGGTTTACTTTATATGTTTTTGACTCCAAGGGGAAGGCATTTTCTACTTGGGGCAATAAAATCCCTAGAGCAAATTCTGAACCATGCCGATGGGTATAGGCATAGATTCAAAAGCCAGAAAGGACCACTGTAATTGTCTCATCCAACCTCCTGCACAACACTGGCCATAGAATTTTCCCAAAATAATTCCTAGAGCATCTCTCTCACAAAGATATGTTCTCATCCATTTTGGAGATGCTCATATTCCTTTATCTAATAGATTTAATGGATAGGAAAATAGGAGTTATATGAATATGCAAAATGTTTTATTAGAATAAATCCCATAACTATGCGACTTTATGGCTAAATTGATTGAATGGGTTATTCACTAAAAATAGTTTTTTAGTTAATTTGTTTGCTTCCAATGTACTGTGTCCTGTCACCAATCTGCTCCCCAAACTCCAACTAGATTCAGACAATGTGACAGCAAGGATATGGAGCTATAATCTGTATAGGTTCATCAGCTCTTTTCAATAACATACTCCTTCCTAGCCAAACATTTTGAGCAGAGATGAGAAGGTGGCGCGAGGTGTGCATTAATGCTGTTCAGAACAAAGATACATGATGGGGTTGCACAATAGACAGGGGGCTTGTATTTGAATTAGACATTAGCCTAAATGACAGTATTGTTTCTTCAAAATGGGGGTGGGGGAGTAGGAATAGGAATTGAATTTGGAGATGGATAAGAAATTTGGATTTAGATCTAATTCTGGGTTTGTATTCCAGTCTGTCCTTGTGGGTAGTTTGATCCAGAATTTTGCTTCCACAGGGTCTGGTTTTTAATTAAGAGCCTTACAATGAGGCTTGTGCATCACAGCTATTGTACATTAGCATTTCCATTTTGCCAGCTGAAAATGCTAATATTTAGGGGAGGTTGTAACAACAACAACATGGAAATATTAACAGGAAACAATTTTGATGCCACAGGAAATTATAGCTATGATGGCACTTTCATATTTTATTAGTAGAAGAATGAATGAGGCTTCTGCCTGTCCAAACTTCCTCATCAATGATGGGAAGAAATTGTATTTTAGACTCTGTAGATATATTTGTAAACATTATGCTTTATAATAGAAAGTAAGCATTGTTTGAGAGCTCTGCTCAGAAGGATTCATATTTCTTCCATATCAATTTTAGCAGTTGTTGAAAGGTTTTGAAATTGACTGTTTGCAAAAAAAAAAAAAAAAAATAGAATAACCCTTTTTCTAGCCAGTTCTTGTTAACATGTCACCTTACTTAGCCTACTCTGGTTACAGAATTAGCATCCACATTGATCATTAGAAATAGGACCACGGGCTGTAGGACAGGAAGGGAACTCCTGGGTCATAAAGTCCAGTCCCTTGTTGTTGCAGACAACTCATCATATAAACCCAGTCATAAATTTATCACACTCTAAGTTGCTTGCTGCTACTGTTCCTTTTGGGAGGCTGTTGCAGAACCTCACTCCTCTGATGGTAGAAACCTCCTTCTCATTTCCAACTTAAATTTATTCGTGACCAGGTTGTAACTATTTGTTCATGTGCCGACATTGTCCTTTAGCTTAAATAACTTCTGCCTCCTTGGTGTTTACCCCTCTGATGTATTTATATGACGTTATGTGGGATTTACTTACACGGCTTCTGTAGTCAAGTGTGGTCCAACTCATGAATTCATGGAGAGCTTGCATTGAACAACTGCATTATTTTAAACATTGCATAGCAATGAGAGCCTGCCCTTAGCTTCAGGCAGCCACTGTTTGAGAACCCCACCTTCCAAAATGGAGGATGACCTTTACTCTCTGCACCCAATAGCAATAATAGCTACTCCGCACAGTGAGGCTATATCCTCCAACTGCTTTGGTGTCTCACATCAGGTGCCTGGAACTGCTATCTGGATGACCCATACTTTACTGCAGCTGAGACTTGTATTGGGACTTGTGTGGCCTAAAGGCAGCTGTTTTATTGGGTGAGCCAAAATGGATCCTCCCCATGCAGAGCTGCTGTGTTAACCTTTTTTCTGCCAGAAATCTCTGGATCCATGTGCAGCCTGAAAAAGGTGTGGGAAAGCTTGTGAACTATGATAATTTGAGGATTGTAGTGGATGAAATTCTCCATAGCTTCTAGGACAACCTAAGGGCTGAAGTAAATCCTATTGCCCCTGTGTCCTCGCCATGTGAAATAGGGGAATTGCTAATAAAAGGATTAAATGTCCACTAGCCATGCCACGTATATGCTCCAAAACCAGACACCCTGCTGGGTGCAAGTTGTCTCTGCCCCCACTATACCACTGGTCTAGACATCCTTCACCTGCTTCCCATGCACAGAGTACTGCATCAAGTCCACCAGGAATCAAAAATCTTCCATTCCCACAGAGGTATGGGCAGGATTTGACATGAAATGGAGATCTATAAGGAACTGACAGGCTTAACCTGCCTCAAACTAACAAGTTCCCATGTGCACAGAAATAAAAAACCTGGGGAAGGGGAGAACTCTTGAGATGATCAGACACTGTAATATGGTCTTTGTATCCTCCTCCATTAGACAGACAAATATGGTTAACAAATGGGAACCACAGCTATATATTTGTTCTGTTCCTAATTTTAATGTATGTTTATGTAAAGTACCTAGGGACTCTGCTAAACACTTTGTACAATAAAAATAAGCCAACTTTAATACATCTCCAAAGATCACATTTTAACAGGGAACTTTGCAGGAGAAAAACATGGTTGTCTGAGAAGAAAATGGAAAATCACGCCCCCCCCCCCAAATCTGAGGTGGTCAATCAATTATCAATCAAATCAATTATCAGTGCTAAATTAGAATGTTACTTATTACTCCTGAAACTAGAATTCATTGGATTAGGTAACTAATAACAAAGTAGCACTGTGATTTTATTTATGATAAAACAAATTTACCTACTGGGAAGAAATGGACAGATAAAGCCATATGTAAGTAGAGTATCAGCTCTCTGAGATGCTTGATAAATGCACTTCAACACTCTAAAGCTACAGAGTTTCATGTAGAGTTCGCTACAATGTATTACAAGCATATTATGCTTGCTTTACAGTAGCAAAGCCAACAAAATGAAGGGGTACCTGAGGAACATAGCTCATGGTGACACTTTCTTGAGGTGCCCAGAACTCTAAGCCAGTTACTCTACCATCTCAGTAAGAGAGCTTTGTTGAAGCTTGCGCGTCAGTTCCCTGTCACGCCAGTCTGTTTGCCTCACCAACAAACTCTGAGACACTGCCAGTCTTAATCTTGCCTTGTGAGTAACATGTAGTGAACCCCAAGAACTGCTGGAAGAGCATTCCTCTGCAGTATCCAGCCCCTGTCACTGGACACTCTCAGAAACTACTGCATCCACTTTCTCCAAAGAGAGAGAATATACACAGGTCTGTTGGCTCAACTGGGGATGCACACCTCATTTTAGAGTAACCACACTGATATGAATTTATAATGGGAACATAAGATCGGCCCAAACTGGGTCAGACCAAAGGTCCATCTAGCTCAAAATAAGATTAATGAAGAACAGAGATTTGAGTGATACTAAACAGAGATGATAGAAACAGAAAATGTAACCATAAAAATGGTTTCTAGAGTCTAAAATTTTATCCTAGTCTCATGCAATTTCTCACCTACAGTCAGTTCTCAGCATCCTCAACCCACATAGTTGGGAGATCCACCTTTCACAGATTCCAAGTTCACTGGCCCCTTTTGTTCTTTAAGTAATGGATAACAAAGGAGTCCCCTTTCTTCCATTTTATAGTGGAGAAAAAATTTGAAATGTATTCTTTGAAAAGCAAGTTTCCTCTCCTCTGCTGCTTATTATTCAGGATGCAGGCAGCAAGCCCCTTCATCTTCTGGTCAACTTGCTTTTTCAATTGGCTTGATTACTTTGTTTAGATGCAAATGTATTATTATTTTTCTTGTAATTAAGCCATGCGGTTTTCTCATGTGCTTATTAGCTTGTTCCATGTGGACAGGTAAATCCACATTTCTTTCAGCTGCCTCCAAAATGTATTTTAAGAACATATTTCCAGAATACTTACTTACATCACACCATGATATTCACCATCAGCATGTCACCAGTTCTTGTATGATACCTTACAAGAGGCTATTAGGATAAATATTCTGACAGTATGTTGGGCATAGTGAATTTGTCAGACTAGCTATGATTTAATGTTTCATAGCAGTGAGTTGGCATAAGGGGGCTTTTAGTGCCACACTTATCAAAATGAGAAGGCATGTTGAGGGAAATGAAATCTGGATGGTAGATTTATTTTCAGATTTGAACACTGCAGAGCTCATTCTCCTCTCGCTTACACTAATTTCACCCCATATCACTCCACTGACTTATGCATGATTTGAACTCTGTGTGAGAGGAGAATGAGGATATGGAATTGTGGCTTTTAGCTACATCCCCTTGGTAGAGCTTGTACATAGTTCCATTACCTGAGAGGCAGTATCAGGAGCCACTGGACCTCAGAAAGGCAGTGGATGAAATGCTAGCCCTATTGAAGTTGATGGGAGCCCTTATGTGGATGGCACAGAAGGAGGAACTTCTTGTACCCTTTTGACCTTATGTATGCCTTTAGAGATTGGCCACACCCTGGACTCTCCCTTCTACTCCCATTCTTGGACCATGTTACTTTCCTTTTGGGTCCCTTCCCTCTCTTCTCCTTACCTTCCACATCAAAGTGAAAGTTTCTGATCCTCAGCTTCCAGGATCTGTACAGCTCCTTTCCTGCCTACATCTCTGCTCTCATTTCCTCTACCTTCACTTCATCCAAGTTTCCCCTCTAAATACACTCTTAGTATTCTCCTTCCACTTCTGTGGTCTTCCCTTTTTCCATGATGCCTCTTCTCAATGGAGCAGTCTCCTCCTCCTTCTTGAGCACAGCATGAGTACTGTCTCATCATTAAACCTCCTCTTATAACATTTGTTAAGGTGAAGATTTTGAACAATAATCCCCTAAAGAAACATTAACCCTTGTTAACCTTGTAGTGCCATTTTGAGATTGGATCTTCCAGTGTTTTCATCTAGTGTTTTAAGGCCAAAGTTTTCAAACTTGGGTGCCTAAAGTTAGGCACCCAAATTCATAATTAGTTACCTAAATAACTGGCCTAACTTCCACTCACTGATCTCATAGACTTCAAGTTTCTGGTTCAATCCAACAACTCATGAATAAGCATTGAGGGACTGGGCCTTTGGTCCCCAAATTATTAGAAGAGGGACTTTGTTTTCACTGATCACACTAACGCTAATAAATAAAGGCATTATCGAGCCTCATAAATCAGGAAAATGTATTGTTCTGGATTAGAAACTTTGCTGAAAAAAGCAACACCAATCTCTTAAAAGATATTTAAAATAGCTATAAATATTTGTTGCAATGAAAAATGTTAGTTATCGCAAGAAATATGTGGTGGTGGTGGGGAATCAAAACTAGTACTCATTCCTACAACCCCCAAGGATTTTACTTTTGTAACTGATGTTCATACTGGCAGACTGTCTATTCATCAATGGGAGTTTAAGGTAAATTTTCTAAACCTAAACATTTCCATCACAGTCACAGATATTTATTCCTTCTTCCTATTCCCTTATCAAGTATGCAAACACATCATATATTAAAGTATAGTCAAAAGCCTACTGTCTTCAGTGGGAGACTTCCAACTGATTTCAGTGGGCATTGGATCAGACCCTTATACCATATCCTCTGGTCATGCTAGAAAGCCAGCTGCAAAGATGCTACATGCTATCAGAGGGTAGAAAGTCAATGTTAGTAGTGGCTTAAGAGTACCTGGATTTTCATTTTAAAAAAAAATCAACCCCACCAAAAGCCCCATCAAACTACTGTATGATATTCATTGACTATCACGAAATGTAAAAAAAACAACTCATCCTTGAACATAGTAAGATTTTCCTTTTTTTTTCCCGGATGTAATAAATTAAACATAGTATGAAATGCAAAAAGATTACATTGAGACATATAATATTTGACGGTTTAATTCATTTTTCTAGTGTATAAGACACAAGGCTATTAAATTTTTAAAGCAGTGATCTCCTGAAGTCCCTACTTTATGAGGGCTTTCTTCATAAAGATAAATGGTTTCCTTGCCAAATCAAATGCAGATTTGAAACAAATTAAGTTAATGTTCAACGGTACAAGGTAGAATGGATGGGGGGACGGTTTTATTTTGCATTGTAATAACCATATACACCTAAATCAATAGCTGTGGGGGGGAAAAGGCAATAATATCACATAACTGCAGGAAATGAAATATAGTGGGATGGGGGTGAGGGGAGCAGGTTGTAGAATGAACGGATTTGTATTGGAATAATGACATTTCATTAAAAAGGGAAGGAGTGCTATTGAATATAAGTCCATACCAGTAAATTCTGTTTCTTATAATAACACTTGAGATGAGTTAAAATTGGCTGGGTATTGTGATAAAGTATCATGCTGTATTCCTTACTTCTATTATGTTTATGTTAAAAGAAACATTTCAAATGTTAAAGTGGCAGTGCATGTTTTTCAAAGTGCTTTCTCTTTCTCATAATGTTTCATTTAGCTTGTTATATTATCCTGTGATTCACCACTGGGACCTTAGAGAGTTTATCATTTTCATTCTGTCATATGCTCATATCAAAAAAAGAAAATGTGAATCCAGGTCTGGTGAGAGGTGTGAGATTTGACAGCTCTGCAAATGAAAGCCTTCTCTTTATTCATATGACAGGTACAGCATGCGTGGCAATGGCACATATCTTTGGCAAAAATAGTTTGCTCTCACTGATAGATGGATAGACTGATAGATTCTCAGCTAGTGTAAATTCAGTGGACATCCATGGAGATGTAATGATTAGCACTAGATGAGGGTCTAATATGGATGAGGGTCTGTAATCTTTTTGAAAGTTCTTAAATTGTGGTTCCATTTAAGTTAATTGCAAAATTTCTATTGACTTCACCAAGGCCAGGATTTTACCCTTAGGGTATGTCTATGCTACAAATGAAGTGGATTGTAGCATAGGTAGGCATGTTCATGCTCGTTTTAATCTATCTTGGATGGCTTACAATAGCAATGTAAGGTGACTCCTCCTTGTTTTTGTTGATACAGACTAACACAGCTACCACTCTGAAATGTAGACATGGTAGCTTCAGCACACGCCAGCAACCAGAATACAATACGGTGAGCCTGGGTACATATTCTGGCTCTGCTAGCCTATGCTGAACCCTGTGCCAACACATGTACACTGTTGTTCCCTATGCCAGCTAGATCGAAACGAGCACTGGTATGCTTACCCATGCTACAATCATTCCTTCACTTGCAGTGCAGACATACCCTGGGTTCTTACGCCTTCCTCTGAGCATCTGTTTCTGTCCACTATGAAACAAGATACTGGACTAGATGGACCTTGGATCTGATCCAGTATGGCAATTCCTATGTTCATGTGTTCCTATATTAAATCCCACTAGGGTCTGTACTGAACTTGACCCAGAGACTCAGAGGTGAAGGGATCTTCTATTAAACTAATTCTCTGAGTTAATCAGTTCCTTAGAGCAACCCCATTCCACCCTCAATGATCACTCTTATCTGGTTATTCTTTAACTTGTATAGGAATTGTGTTGTATCCCTTTGAATAGCTCATGAGCACTCTAGAGGGGGCCTCCCTGTCTTGTATTGCAGAAGCCAACAGAACCATGCTAGAGCAGCACTTTACATATGCAGGTAGGCCTCTCTTTCCATAAAGTTAGTAAACATGGATATTTGGCTGTATCTGTGTGATTTCTTTATATTCTTAATGTTGTTGTGACAGGTGTTCCACTCATTACTAGGATGGCATCTCCTCCTAGTTGTTCTGAGGCATAGCTTGCAAGGTCCATGCCCTTTCCCATGGTTGCATGCTGTCCTCTGCCTCTCTCACTCCACAAGCTGTTGCTGCCTCTTCATGATTCAGCTTTCGGCCAGGTCACTCTACACATTTTTCCCTTGCGGAGTACCAAAGTTTTCCCATTCGCTGCCTTGTAGTGCCACTCCCTCAGCAGCTGGCAGGGGAACCCCGGGCCTGCCCTTTACTTTGGGTTCCAGCTCAAGGCCCTCCAGCTAGCAGTCAAGGTCTGTTCCCTTCTAGACCTTACTTCCCTTTCCCTAAACCCTATCTCCCCCTCCTTTGCTAGCCCAAACACACTTCCATTCTCCCAGGGAGTGACTGCAGACTTTCCCAGCTGCCCCATTGGCTGTCAGTTTCCTACCTTTATAAGTCCAGCCCTGCTCCTTCCTCCTCAGCTGGGCCCCCTCTCTCAATCAGGGCTTACTTAGCTACCTGATTCTTTTCAGCTATGGCCTGTTGGGTTAATTAGCCCCCTTCTTTGTCTTCATTAATGCTTTCAGGGCAAGTGCAGAGTGAACACCCCATCAGAGCTGTCTACAGATAAGAGACCCATTTTCTCTTGGTGATGCACTATTGTATGTTTAACATTTTCATACAATTTCCACCCAGCAGGGTAAGTACCAAAGTGGGCATCTCTTGTGGTATTTCTAGTATGATCAGTTGCAGAAACCAAGTTTTGTTCTTACATTTAAAGGTCTGAAGCTCACTGAAGTTCTGACATTTTGGATAAGATTTGGATTAGCATCTAAAACATCTGGTTGCTTATCTAACCTAGGCCTCTGAAAGGCTGGAGGCTGCCACAACACTAGAGGAGATCCATTTTTTATTATTATTTGTGGCTTTTGGGCTAATTCTTTGGAATACTTATCTGAATGTTCTTTTGCACCCAGTTTCGTAGTGGAACCTGCCTGCATATACCTGCCTAGTCACATATCCTACATAATTTGTGTTTGTGTGTGTGTGTGCGCGCCATGCACAGCCAATGATCCATCCCATAGTGTTTAGCCAGTAGGGGGGCTTGCTTTGAATTATTTTTCTACTCATTATAAGCTATTTGCTTGTAGTTATCAGTGTGCAGGGTTTTTTTGGTTCATTTGTTTTAATAGGCACAGGTCAACATTTTTCTCAAACATATTTCAGATACTATTCTCATCTCTTGGGGTGCACTGAAAGAATGTAAACTGTACTTGAGATTGTCTGACTTCCTTAGCTCAGTTCAAAATGAGAGCAGAATATGAGCTCACTGAAGCAAATCAACTTTTCAAAATTGCTTATTGTCAAATCAGTACCCATCTCTATCAGCAGGAACTGATATCATTATCTATGAACATTCTAGTGCTAGTACAGGTCCTTATTAACATGCCTCTGCTAGGCTCATCATGGGCTACGATTATGCAAACTATATCTGTCCCAAGAATACTGTACATATTCTCCTTTATTAAGCTTCTGGGCTAGATCCTCAGTTGATGTTAAGCAATAAAGCCAGTGGCGCTCTGGTGACTTACACCAGCCGCAGATTTGGCTCTCTACCTTTTTGCTTTACTGAGGGGTCCTGAATGAAGCAGATGCTCAGTGGAGTGAAAGAAATTCAGAAAAATTAAGACCTTTTAAAAAAGATTGTTTGTTTTTCATAGTGAAGGCAGCTAAACATAACCAGAAATGATGTAGCCAAACCCCCTTCTATGGAAATGATAAAATTGCAGCCCAGTTGTGCCTTTTGAAGAAATACAAAAATGAGACTGTCTCTAACTCAAGACAAATGTTATGTCTTAGGCACAGTTAGAGCGGAGTGAATAATGCTTGGTTATGTTTTTTTTTTCTTATGGGTTTTAATCACATCCTAATCCTATTCTGGCATAACCGTAACCAGCACCCCACCAACTCTCATCTCCTTATTGGTTCTTTGATTTCTCCCCTTGTGTCTGCTCACCACAGTTCAATGGCAGCTCACTGGGTTAAGACACCTATGTTAATGCCTCTTGACTGAGACTAGTGTGTGGAGATGGAAGTGGGGAATCGGGGAATTCTTTATCCTTCAGCTCCTCTCCTTAGAGATTATAGGATGCTCATTTCTCAGGGGACATCTGCTGAAATTGCCCATATCACAGTAATCTGTATCATTCAGTAATCTGAACAAGATTTGTAAGAAGTGGAGAGAAAATGACAATAAAAGAAATAGTTTATGTAGTTTAGCTATGAGAAGGGTTAAGACATTTTCAGTTTAGTTACAGAGGAAAAAGACAAGTGAACAACTTACATCTCAGGAAAGCAAATCTCTCCTATGATCACCCTTTGGTCAGGCTGTCAGCATCACTTGCTGTCTAGAGAGCAAGGCTTAGATCCTCAAAGGTATTTTGGTGTCTAACTACCATAGCTTTCTGTTCTTCCTCTCCCCCCCCCCCCCGCCCCCATGGGCATCAGGCACCTAAATGTCTCTGAGGATCTGGGCCTCATTCCTCTGTCAATAGATTCTTTTTCTTTTATCAAACACTTTCAGATAGGCCAGTACAGTATGTCCTCACTGCCCAGGTGTTACAGTGCATTTGCACCTCGGGGTGAGGTTTCATTAACATTTATACAAAATATTCCTTGATTAGACATCCTGTTTGGGGAGGGGAAGGCCACACGACAATTGTCTCCTAATTTCCTCTGGGAGTTCCCTCCACCCTTCCTACTCTGAGGCTGTTATGTCTATAGTTCCAGGGATTTCAATTTCTTTAAATTAGGTACAGTTGATCAACTTTTGATCGATGCCATTGTTTCCCATACCCTCTGCTGAATACACCCAATATCTACTTCTTCTGGACATGGAGATAGCTGGGATATGACCTTGTAAAATTTCTTCTAATTTCTCTCGCCATAAAACTTAAACTGACAGCCCCAGATCCTATGCCACATTAACCAACACAGTACAGATTTCTAATTGTACATTGGCTAGTAATATTCACCATTCAGAGTGGTTCATTTAGTTCTATAAATCATTCAGTTAAATAACAAGCAATATCATGAGGCCAACTGAGTTCACCATGAATTCTTTTGTGAACAATCTGTAGCTCAAGAAATGTTTTACTGCAGAAATTCACAGGTAGTGATTTTAGATAATGGTTAAGTGTAGGAAGCTCACACTACGTTGGAGGAACAGTTTTTAAAAAGGTGAAATTTATTGAATAACACATTTATTGGGAGCTATTTGCACTGCTGAGCTGAGCAAAATCAATGTTTTCCCTATATAAAAATAACAAAATCAGTCATAATTAGGGGACCTCTGAGATTTCCATAAAGGACATTATGAGATGGGTGATAGTGAAAATGGGTGATAGTGAAAACAGTATTCATGAATGTTCAGATTCCAAATAGCTGACCTGTTATCCCATGTTGGGTGTCCTTTTTACCATTCACATTAATGCAAATGGGATTTTGGTGGCATATGTGTTTAGAAATTGGCTCTTCTTTGTGTGCATTCCTGTATTCACTTGAGAGTATAGGTGTTTGCTGGTCAGCCATTCTGGCCCATCGGTTTGTTCAGCCAGCCAATCAGAGAACAGAAATAGTAGATCGTGTGACTTAAGTGACCAGTAACACCGCTTGCATTTTTTAAAAAAAAAAGTGGAAAATAGCTGAGGCAAATTGTTGGTGAGCATCCCACTATCTGAAATCTATTTGCATGAAGTGTTTGAATGATTGTGAACCATGGAAAAGGTCCTATACATGAGTCAGCTAGTAGTAGTAGTACCCTGCTAGCAGAAAAAACAAACAAACAAGGGCTGAATTCACTGAATAAATTCATCACTATGAGAAGTTTGCCTGTAACCACACCTGGACAGTCAGTTTCAAACGAATAAACACAGTTCCCAGTGGCTTTAACTGGAACCATGTAAACATACCTATGGGCAGAATTTGGCCCTAAATGATTTTTTAGACCCTGTGGCCCACAGTCCTCTCTGGTGATCTCAACTGAGTTATGACAGGGGTGAAGATGGTCACAAGTTTGATCTGCAAATTTAGATTTTATTCAAATAGATTAGTGAATATCAGTACTCAAGGCTGATTGACGCAAATGATTTTTAAGTGTGCCACCTCTTTTCCTTGTGTAGGGATGCAGCCTAACTTGCTATAAATTAGATCAGATTGGCAAAGATTTGTTGTGGCTGTTGCCTACAAATAAAATGATGGAGAATGTTGGTAAAACTGACTACAGAATATCTAGAGAGTGCAATGAGCCAAATGCTTCCTTGTTTCCACCCAGGCAACACTAGTGAAATCCATAGAATTACTCAGGTGTAAAATAGAGTTGAATTTAACCCAGCTTCCAAACTAAATCAGTTTATTACTCTATTGATTTTAAAATGAAAAGGGGAGGGGCACAGAGCTTTCTTTAGATGTATTATGCTGCTAAGAAGTTCTCTCTGCTTTGGGCCTCTTCCTTGTCACAAATGCTAAGTGCTCACTGAAATCCACAGTATATTTTGCAGGGCAATATCAAATTAGCATTTCATGACTAATTTAACATTTGCACTGATGGTACATTTTTCTTTTGTGGGAGGATGAGAAACAGAGGAATTAAGCAGGAAATGCATTAGCAATTAACAATGAGATGAAAAGCCCACATTGGTTCCAACATGTTTTTCGATGTATTTTCTGAGTTCAGTATTTTTCCCTTCAGCCTGACAACTGTTCAAAAGCAGGTGCACACTTTGTCAATTAGCAAATACCATTCTTTGTAAACTGCCTCAGTGTGTGTAATTTGCCAAGGAACATCTTTAAGTAATTAATGCAAATCAATGAATCTGTGTTTATAATGCCAAAAAAAATCTTGTCGGCAAACCCTGCATATAAAGCCTATTGATACAAGTTCTCTTTTATAAGTGCTGTTGATCTAATGCATGAGAATTATCAGTTCACACTTCTGAAAAATAGATCAGTGACACTTTGATTGTGTAGCTTTTGATTTAGAGACCTTTATGCATTTATTCAGAAGACTAGTGGCTCTGTAACTATTTTACCACTTATTAATAAAGCACTTAAGCCATTGCTTAATAAGCCATTCACATTGAAAATGTGTAGATAGATCTGAGTGAAAATGATCAAACCATATGACTTGCTCCAAAATCCATGTAATCTCAAACTGAAATGTTCTGAGGAGTTAGAGCAATGCTACATGGCATATTTCCACCCTCTGCTCTTCTGCATAGCACGAACACACAGGTGCATGAGAGTTGTATAATAGTGGCACATCGCAGCTCAGCAGACTGGCTGGATTCTTATAATTCAGATAGCAAGGAGAAGCCTTGAGCTGTATAGGAAAAGTGGCAAGAAGGTCCCCTGCTTTAGAAGAAAAAGGATGGGGGTTGAAAGAGTGGAATGAAGTGGTCATTGGTTTCATGTAATAAGAAGGCAACTGGCTGCAAGGGGAGTTTGGGTGAGGGTGAAAAGTGCAGGAAAGTGTTATGAGTGGGACACATTGACACATCCAGTCTGGCAGTTTGATAAAGTTGTCCAGAAAATTGAAACCCATTGACTTTGTCCCATTTGGGTGCAATAGTATCATCAACACAATATAGATCCCGATTTTTCTCATGCCAGCCTTTCAGTGTCTCACAGAACTCCCATTAGTGGGACTTTGTCAACTGGAAATATAGTCAATGTTTTCAAAAGGAGTTGAACATAATTTAATTTCCTGCCCGGAATCCCACTGGCAAATTTTGTGGTTTTACACCCATATTTTCCTATTTATTTTCTAAAAGTTTTCCCTCTCCTCTGCTGCTCTGTGAAAGACCCAAACAGGAGAAACTGACTATAGTGAAACTGAGTACATGGAAAGCACAGTTAAATGTACAGTGTGACCTGAAAACATGCAGATTTATTTAGTCGTTGTTAGTTATAGTTCTCTTAGGTGTTACTTGAAGCTAAATGAAAATATTCACATAGAACCAGGTTGAGATTTTCAAACAGCTCAGGGAATTAGCCACACATCTCTCTTCCCTCTTCCCTTCCTCCGCCTCCCCCCATTAATTTTAACTTAATGAAAGATGTCAGGCTAAATCTCTGGTGTTTAAAAATTTCATTTGTGATTGTTAAGCTTCTGAAAAGCCAACAGCTTAGAAAGATGCACTGTTTTACACCCTCCACTCATCAGAATCTTTTAAGCATTTAAAATTCTATTATGATCAGAAAAAATATGCATTTTCCATCTTAAACCCCAGCTTTTTTATATAAACCAGTGTTACCTGGATTGACAGCACTGGGTTGCATTTTCAGAAGTGCTCAGCATACATCAGCTCTCATTGAAGGGGCTTCCAGATGTCCAGTGTGTTTGAAAATTTGGTTATTTTATTTCATTTTCTTACATAGATCTGTGCCAATGTACACTCACTCGCTCTAGGGCTCAGATTTTCAAATGAGTTTCAGAAAATTCAGTGAGAGCTGGGTGCCTAATTGAAAATTCCAGCCTAAGTGCCCTTCACGTAACTGAAAATCACAAAACTAAAGGGCAGCAGTCCAATTGAAGATAATGCACTGCAAGCAAGCTAGGCAAATTACCCTCCATTTCTCCAGCATTCCCACCTGTAATTTTCAGATGCCTGGAAAGAAAATGAGAAATGAGCTGATTTCCTTTAAAAATCTTCACACCACTCTAAGCACTATTTAGATAGTCCCTGCCTCAGAGAGCTTACCATCTTATGTGTTTGTACAGCGCCTAGGACAAGAGGGTCCTGATCTCAGTGCCTAGCAGTGCTGACAATTGTACTGCTACTGCTAATGTGCCCGTAGGGGAGCTTTTGTATGCTTCTCTTTCCAGTATCTGGCTCAGAAGCTTCATAGAGTCACTAGCAGTATCAAAATCCAGAGGCCCCTATAGAAATGGCGTGCTTATATTGTAAACTAGCACTGGCTTTAGGCTTTACCAGGATCTTGTGTATTTTGCATTTATAAAACAAATTTAACACTGCAACCCCCTCCCCCCCACCATCACCCAAAATAGAAACAGATTTCTTAATGGCAGCTGTTATAGCAATTACATAACACATCTTGCAATCAGGAAGTGCTTAGAAACATCATGAGCCAAAATGTCTGTCTGTCCTTCTGGTTGTTGGTCAGTCAAGGCATATCAGTTTTATGGATGGAGAAATAATGAATGACCAAAAATCCTTTAGCTTCCAGAACAAATCAACTGTACAGCAATGGGTCTTCTTTTCCTTGTGCTTTTGGATAGCACAGACTTAATGAGACTGAAGAACAATGATAAACAGATTTTTAATTTAAAAAAAAATTAACAAATCTCCTACATCAAAGCAACTGGTCTATATCCTCCTAGCCTGGGATGGTTGACACTGCTAGGGTGCTGGACAAACACACTTCAGCATGGCGATCTTAAAGGGCTGTGGTATCTTTCAGACAGTCTCATTCCTGAGACTTAATTAAAACCTAGTTCTCTCCTTTATTCAATTCATGAGGCCTAGCCAGTAGGATTAAGCGATTACAGGCAAAAAGCCCCATTTGTGAAACACTCATAAGCTCAAGCTGCTAGGCTGCTCAGTTGTACTCCATTAAATTAATAAGGAATGAAAAGGCTGATCCATTATGAATAAAGCTGTGGGGAGTCAGAGCATTGCTTCATACTCTCTGCACACTCCTTAGAGAACATTTGTGTAAAATGATTATGTTCATATTCATTCAATTGGAATTCTATAAAAGTGGAATGCATAAATTACTCTAAAGATGGGGAGTTTATCTTAAACATTAACTGTGTGTGTGAATTAATAAGACTATTATAAAACCATTAGCATTCAGTGTATTTACCTACATATGCTGCATACCTAAACCAAATTCAACGATTGCGCCTAATTGCTATTCTTGTTGTGTGATCAAGCTGTGGTTCATTTTCCTGTGTAGTCATAATATTTATGAATTACAATTTTTCTATTAAAACTTTTGAATCTTTTCTGTGCCAGCTTTACATTTATTCCTGTAAGTTCTCCAATTACAATTGAATCCACACAATTGTTACTGAATGAGAAGGAAAGGAGCAGCAGGCATGTATGGAAACAAAAGCAGTGATAGATCAACAGATGCCTGAATATTAGTTAAGAGTTTAACATCAAATAGCTTCTATTCTCTCAGAAACTATCAGCCAACATGTAAGGCCAGAAGGAACCAGTGTGATCATCTAGTCTGACCTCCTGAATAGCACAAGTCACAGGATTTCCCTAAATTCCTGTTTGAACTAGAGCATATCTTCTAGAAAATCAGCCAGTTTTTATTAAAAAGTTTCCAGTGATAGAGAATCCTCCATGGCCCTTAGGCTTTTTCTGAACTCCTTTTAAAGAATGAGGGCTTGATCCCGCTGATTTCAGTGGAAAGACTCTCATTGAATTCAATGGCTGTTGGAGTGGGCCCAAGAAAAAGAGGAAAAAATAGCAAAGGGCATTGTGACAGGTTGTGGAGCACTGCCTTAACCTAAGCAAATAAGGAGTTAAAACCAACTCTTGGCTTGCACAGGTGCTACAGAGTGAGGCTATAAAAGCAGCTGTTCCAAGAACAGGAAGAGAGCTGGGTAGAGTGAAAAGAGAGGCTCTAAACTCAGGGTTAGAAACCAGGAGGTGGGGAACTTTGCTTCCATTTCTAAGGTTAGCTTTTAGCTCTTTGCCTGATATATAAAATGTGTCCTGAGAAAGAAACATGACTGGCAGACCTTGTAAATTTTTTGAGCTGTGATGATTTGCCAGGCTTCAGGACTAAAGCAAGTAACACATTATGAGGACTGATTCCACATGATCACAGTTAAATGGCAATCAGAGATGCGCATTTTCAACAGTGTTGCTGAGCAGTGCAGGGAAGTTGCATGTTACCAGGGGTTGGCTAGCACTTCTGACCTTCATTGTTCCCAGTGGAAACAATGACTGTCTATTAGCCCTCCTCAAGGGATGTCATCATCTCACAGCAGCTCTGAAAATCCCTCAGGACATCTGTGGAACAACAATAATTCAGAGAGTTCACAGAATGTTAGAGCTGTGTGAAATGTTTGCACCAAATCTTGTACGGATGGGGATTTCCTTTGGAACACTGAGCTGCAATAGAAAAATGCCTCAGCCTTTCAAACATATGTGACCTGTTGTGAAGTTTGCAACACAAAAACTATATCAATTTAGTTCAAATGCAAAAATTCAAACACACAAAACAAGGTAAAACACTGCAGTTTTAAACCTAATTTTGCTTTGATTTTTTCTGACTTAAAAGCTGCAATGTAAGGAACTAATATCCACATACATTCCTACAAAACCAAACCACAGAGTTTAATGTAGCTTTACAGAAAATTCTTTGTCATATCAAAGCAGAACCTCATCTGAGAAGGAATTAATTACTGTACACTGTAGACAGACAAAGCTATGGGAGATTCTGACACACAACCTCTCTTTGTTTTCTCTGTTGGAATGTGGGGTAGAAGCTCCAGAAATCCATGACGGATCCATCCAGAGGTGGTCTTCTAGATGTTTGAATGCCCTTTACAGTCCAATGTACTGTCCCTTCCACAGAGCCACTGGTCCTTTAGATTCAATAATCTTTCTTAGTTATACAAGATTTCACGTGGTTACATTGCATGCTCTGGCCTAAGAAGGAACAGTCCCTATTAGAACTTCAGTAGGAGGGACTGAAACTTAGATATAATGGGCACCGTAGACCTATGTAATTAGATGCAGGTGTAATATTAAATATCTTCAGGGAAACCTCCTTCTGGCATTAGGGAGACCTTTGATTGGGAAGAATATCACAAGACAGAGTTGCTTGATGTCACCAGGGCCCATGAACTACTTAATCCATGCTTGATAGGAAGGATTAAGAAATGAATTCTTGACTGAAACTACACGTAAAGTCTGTATTGGAGAAAGACTTATTCTTTGGCCCAACTCCAAAAGAAACTAATCATCATGAACTTCATGCAGATTTACAATTATTCTTTCAATAGAAAGTGGTTAGGCCAGTGCTGCTCTGACAATAATGAAAAAGCTGCAGAAAAGGAGAAAGTGCTACATCTTAAACAAAATTTATATGGATCATTGGACTCTATTGCTTGCGATGCTACCCTTGGATTTGTACAGAAAATTAATGTAAAGGGGCTATTATATATTAAAACAGACAGTATCGCCTAGCTCATCTGAGCTCTGAGGGACAGTAATATCATAGTCTTATTTTTTGAGCAAGATACCATTCCTGAAGAAAGTGATAAGAAAGGACATTACTGAGATAGTATGAAATATATATAATTCATACACGCTGCCTTTAACATGGTAATCTTTTATATCTAAAATATTACTCAAAGCATGAATTACTCAAACACTATTCCCAGTAATACTCTCCTGGGGCCTAATCCAGTACCTATTAAAATCAAAGGAAGGAATCCTATCAACCTGAATGGGCATTACAATTGGTCCCTTAGAACACTGGCAATATCTGTAATATACTAGGGTAGCAATAAATTGGGGCTAATAACCAAATTGTTGATTAAACTCTTGTTTTTGGAATATACCTTTTGAAAAGCAAAAATCACAGCCTGTTTATCTAGAATTTCTGACCTTTCTGAAAGACAGCGGAAAAAGTTTGTCAATTTGGTTTGTCTAATCTAGCTCTCCTGCACTGAGATTAGGTTGACCACCTAATCTCTAACTCACAGGACTTTGTTACTCTCAAACCTGGAGACATTCACTAAAACCACAACTTTTTTTCCTCAGAGGCCTTCCTTTGGCCATTACAGCACTCCTCCCCTCCCCCCCTGCCCTTTTCAGGATATACTTTTTTGACATGAAAAATGAATTTCATGCTGGTTACACAGACTATCTCTAAAGAGAGAGATTGTGTATGGGCTGTAGAATTCCTTACTTCCATAGCACAGCAGACCAGTGGTCTGTGTGATCCAGTATCCTATCTCAGAAGATGAAAATCTCCAAAATGCACCTGACCAGCTGTATTGTGACAGAAACAATTCCTCTGAAGTCCCAGCTGGATCACTTTATTCTCAGGAGCATGAGGATTGATAGCCTATATGACCTTTTTTAATCTAGGTAGTGTAACTACAAATGTTACTCATATTTGTATCAATGTCCAATCCTTTCTATATCCTTATTGCATTACTTACACCTCAGTAATCCGTGACACAGTTTATGCACTAGATTGCATGTGGCCTGTGCATGGACATACAGGGGTGAGCATGAAGCTTGAATAGGAAGCTTCCTTCCTCTTGCTAGGCTGCCCATGGCAGGACACAATAGCAGTTCCTGTGCTGTCAAAGGTGTAGAGACTACTTGCTCCTGCTCTGGCCTCACCTTGGTAGACAGTACTCTGAAAAGGAGACAGGGAAGAAGCAGGGCCATGGCTGGAGCTGACTGTATGCAAGGAACAGCACCATTGGCCATGGAACTCCTTACTGTAAGAGGTCAGGATGAGTGCAAATCTGACCACTTTTAGTGCACAGTGCTAGCCCTTCCTCAAAGACCAAAGAATGACTTGTTCTATTTTGCACAGACAAATAATAGTAGTAACAATTACCAATAATAGTAAACAAAATGTCTTATTAAATCACAGCAACTTGAATCATAGAATTGTAGGTCTGAAAGGACCTCGAGAGGTCATCTAGTCCAGTGCTCTGCACTCATGGCAGGACTAAATATTATCTAAACCATCCCTGACAGGTGTTCATCTAACCTACTCTTAAAACATCTCCAATGATGGAAATTTCACAACTTCCCTAGGCGATTTATTCCAGTGCTTAACTACTCTGACAGGAAACGTTTTCCCAATGTCTAACTTAAACTGCCCTTGGTGCAAGTTAAGCCCATTCCTTCTTGTTCTATTCTCAGAGGTTAAGGAGAACAATTTTTCTCCTTTCTTCTGCTTTCTCCTTGTAACATCCTTGTATGTACTTGAAAACTGTTATGTTCCCCCTCAGTCTTCTCTTCTCTAGACTAAACAAACCCAATTTTTTCAATCTTCCCTCATAGGTCATGTTTTCTAGACCTTTAATCATTTTTTGTTGCTCTTCTCTGGACTTTCAATTTGTCTGCATCTTTCTTGAAATTGAAGGAGTGGTAGAAGGTGGGGTCCTTTCAGGACAAAAGTGGCGTATTATCATTTAGACACCCTACTGATGGGGGCATTAGTAATGCATGGATAGAGCATTTATATTGTTGGAAACCTCTCCCAAAGACGGCAGTCCTAAAGGTCATTAATAGCTACAGTAGGGCACTTAAATGTGCAGCCATATTTGATAGAGTGGGGCAAATAGCAACTGCCATATCTGACCCCAGGTTCAAATCCTTAGAAATATCCCAATTTTCTAAAAGTTTCTACATTTGTAATGGTGACCCCACTGTATTATGATATAATCTCCCTGAGGCACCAGAAGCTCTAATGCCAGCTCTCAGAAAGGAGGTTTTGTAAATGGTGACTGGCCATACAGCAAATATCAATACATAATGTACATTATAACATACACTTCAGGGTATCGGGACTTCCTCACATTGTGCTAATATTTCCATTGCTGCTTCTTTTTTAATGCTTAAAATGCTGCTGCTGAAAGCAGAAGAGGACTATATAAGGGCAGTGTATTGAGTCACTTCTCTTTAAGTGGAAAGACTGTGCCTTCTTCTGTAAAAGAGATCAGTGTTCTGAACTAGCCACTCCAGCCTGAGCTTTAGAATAAGGCCTGCTGTCCTGTTCCTTCCTATAACCCATTGACCAATATATTATAACTGCTTCTATTAAAAGGGTAAAATAACACATGTTTAATCCCCCCCCCCCCGTCTTCCCTCCCCAGAATGATCTCATTTAAACAGCTATTGACAAGGAAGCCCATTTTATCTGAGCAGTCTCTTACTGTTCACATTCCAATATTAGGCTGTCACATTGACATCTTTCCCCACACAAAAAAAAACACACAACAAAAACCCAAATCATCCAAAATGATATTAGAAAACAAGCACACACAAGACATGCATTTATGGCACTGGGTTCTTCAAGGAGTATTCAAGAATGCTGGACTTGTGGGATTAATATGTTGTACAGCATTAATACCCTGGGACACTGTGGGAGACATAGAAATGCAAAAAGAATAGAAAGACCCTCCTATCTACGAGAAGACTGACTGCTAGTTGCAACTGTCATAGGAGAGGAATTAGAATACAAAGTTACCTACATAGTTCCAAATGATGGCACTTTTGTACTGTGCACTACCTATTATAATGCTTGTTGAAAGATAAATCAGGGGCAAGGGAATATCTACCTGCCTGACTCTGAAGTACAGCATGGGTTTTCCTAATGTATTGGATACTCTATTCAAAACAAGTTCCTGTGAGAACATATGGCCCCTGTAATGGAGCCACGGTCAGAGAGGTTAAAGATGGACTTGCTACATAATTGGCAAATGTGCAATAGCCCAGGAGGAAGTTCTAACTCACCCAGTGTTTCCAAGTTTGAATACATGTAAGTGGCCTGTTAGGTCACTTCCCTTTTAGAAATTTCTCACTGTCTCTTTTGGATCTATTCTCTTTTTACATACTGCATCTGGCAAATTCCCCGAAATATGCACGAAACACTCAAACTATTAAGGTTTGTAAAGCAGATAACCACATTATGCTATTTTTTTTTTCATTTAAATTGCATGCAGATCTGGACTGGGCACAGGCATAGCAGAGTTAGCACCATGAGTATCTTGCAAATTCTAATATCGTGTTATGTTTTCCTGTGGCTTTATTGTGATTTAAAGAATTGGCAGATACGATCTCTTTTGGTCTGTAAGCACGTAATACCAATGAAAAGTATCCCCTATGGAATAATAAACTCTTTAATAACAGAAATGTAGCAACCACAATCATGAAGAAAGTGATTACATTCTACATAAAAAAATATAAAAGCTCATTTGATCCTAAGTTCCCCAGTGGCACGTTTATCTGAACTTTTTTTTTTTTAAAATATAACATCCCTTACTTTCATCTCATTCAGGGCCTTTGTTAATACTAATATAACAGTACAATTGACTGTAAAGGAATGTAATAAAGGATCACTATGGATCACTGATCCAAGCTGTTAATTCTGAGATTGCCCACAAATCTGACACACAACTCCTAGGAAAGGGGTTAGAAACTCCTGAGCATTTTGACACTGAGTCAAGTTTTATACACCCATATACAGTAGAAGTTAATGCAAACAAACTGACTCTTGCTTTAACAGCAGGCTCCTTGTCATTTTCTTCCCACAGGGGTGCCACATTTAATGTGGGAGTCCTGCCTGGATGTGACTCTATAAATGCCTCTTCTCATAGACTGTTTGGAAACCATCATAGTATGAACTAACCTTGCTCTTGACTTCCCCTCTGTTCTAATCTGCTTTCACTAGGGTGACCAGATGTCCTGATTTTATAGGGACAGTCCTGATATTTGGGGCTTTATCTTATATAGGCACCTATTACCACCCCACCCACATCCTGATTTTTTTTTTTTTTTTTACATTTGCTATCTGGTCACCCTAGCTTTCACACCGCATTTCCCCTTCACTATGGTTAACTGCCTCCTCCCTGTCTTTCCATTTCCACTTCTGGGCTGCCCTCTACTCCAGTAATCATTTCTTGACCTAGTTTGCCCTAAAAACATCTCTTTCAGGAGGCCTATGAACCCTAACCTTCCAGCAGGGAAGTATTAGCTAATTTGATGACTCATCAATGCACTATAGAGAAACATACTGAAACAGGAAACATAAATACACACACAGCTTTGTCACTCACTCACTCTTGCATCTTTTATGTTGTTTTCCAGCCCATGTTCTTTATTTGCATGTTGTCATTAACTGTAAGCGATTTAGTACGTGGTGCTTGTCCTCACACATCTCTAAAACTAACAGAAAGAAAGATGAGGGAAGAAGGATGGTCTGGTGGGAAACATGCTGGGTGGGGACTCCAGAGATTTGAGTTGAATTCCCTGTTTTGATACTGCCTTCCTGTGTGACCTTGGGCAAGTCATTTTGTCTCTCTGTGCCTCACCAGCCCATCTGTAGGACTGGGTTAATAGCACTGCCCTACCTCACAGGGGTTTTGTAAAGATAAATTATATTAAAAGATGGTGAAATCCTCCAGTATTGGGGACCATAAAACTACCTTAGGTGGAATGATGCTATGACTGCAAGTAGTAATAAAATAATAGTACAATAAGACATATTAAAGGTGAATGTATCGGTTCCCCTTGTTTAAGCTTATGAGAGGGCTCTGAGTTTTAATAAGCCTCGTCGCTGTGTTCTGATGAGAAGTAGCTTCATTTTGTCTTTGCACTGCCAATTGCTGCTATCTATATACTATCCTTTCCCCTGAAGTTTGGTCACCTCATGAAGCTTCAGCTGATGATTGATCAATAAGAGCTGTGGTCTTCTCCTGTCAAAATCACTGCAGCATTCTATAGTGCCGGCCCAAAATCTGTAGTGACATTAATATAAGCTGGAAATTGGGTGGAGCCATTTCTGCAAGAGGTGGCGGTTCCCTCCACCTCCCACCCCCAATTATGATTGTGGTGACTTAGGGAAATACCATTTTCAAGAAGGATAAAAGGGAGGGGGAAGTTACTGATGGGAGAAAAATGGGGAGAAATCATAGAATTAGCCCTCACATTTATTATTTAATTCTTAAAATAATAAGAAAATATATTTATCTAGAATGCTCAGATACCCTGGTGAAGGCCACAGGCATAAGGACCTACCTAAGCTGAATCAGAGAAAACTTTACCTATTTGAAGTCTGAGAGACAAGGGTGAGGTAATATCTTTTATTGGACCAACTTCTGTTGGTAAGAGAGACAAGCTTTTGAGCTTACCACAGGGTTCCTTTTCAGGTCTGGGAAACATCACTGAGTATTACAGCTAAATACAAGATGGAACAGATTGTTTAGTATAAGCCCTTAACATACATTTCAAGGGACCATTCAAGGTGAAGTGGCCTGTTAACACCCCTCCAGTCATAGAGGTGAGGACAGGAAGGGAGACAAAGAAAAAGGCAACTGGAGGGGGGCAGTTGTTAGTGAGTTATAGATTGTTGTCATAAATCTGGTGTGTCTATTCAGTCCTTAATTTTTAGAGTCAAGCAGTTATGAATTTAAGCACCAAAGCTCGTCTTTTGAAGGGATTGTGCAGGTTTCCTTTGAGAATAAGGACAGATATAGAGTGATCGCTTTGTGAAGTGTTCACCAACAGGTGATGTGATTTTTTTTTTTTTTGTCTTTTATCATTTTCCTGTGTGAGTTCATTTGAGAGCATTGTTGTTGTCTGGTCTCACTCACCTAGTTGTTGTTGGGGCATTTATTGCACTGGATGAGGTACAATACGTTGTGATAAGCATGCGTAGGTCCCATGGATCTTGAAAGGTGTCTTGTGAGTAGGGTTGCCAACTTTCTAATATCACAAAACCAAACAACCTAGCCCTGCCCCTTCCCTGAGGCCCCACCCCTTTCCCGAGGCCCCATCCCTCACTCACTACATTTTCCCCTCCCTCTGTGACTTGCTCTCCCCCACCCTTACTCACTTTCACTGGGTTGGGGCAGGGGGTGAGGGCTCTAACTGGGAGTGTGGGTGTCGGGATGGGACCAGAAATGAGGAGTTCAGGGTGCTGCTCTCAACCCATGGGCCCCCTGCCTAGGAGCTGAACCTGCTGGCCGCTTCTGGGGTGCAGTGCCAAGACAGGTAGAGATTAGCCTGCCTTAGCTCCACAGCACCGCTGACCAGACTTTTAATGGCCCAGTCGGTGGTGCTGACTGTAGCTCCCAAGATCCCTTTTCGAACGGGGGTTTCGGTCGAAAGCTGGACACCTGGTCACCCTAGTTGTGAGGTCTGTTGATCATTGTATCAGTGGAGATATGTCTATAGGTTTTGCATCTGTTGTTTTGGCAGAGTCTGGTGCTGCTTTGAATTGGTGTGACCTGATCTATGAGGAGCTTGCTTCTGATGATGACTTTGGAGAGGCTGGGGACATTGTTTCTGAAATTCACAGCTGTTGTTTTTCCATAAAGTACGTTGTATGAAAATTGTATATAGGTCAAATTATGCTCTAGATTACAGTTGTAAATCTAGAATAACTTCAGTGGATCTACTCTAAATTATGCTGGTGTACCTCAGAGCAGAGTCTAGCCCTGTATCTGCAATATTTATTGTAAAATACGACCACTGATTTCTCTTTTTCCTGCACATATAATTTTAGAGGTTAGGGTAGGAATTACTCATTTAGTGATGGTACCAAGACATAGGCAGACTTGGTAGCATTTTGAAACCACACAGCAAATATCTGCTCTGGATCTGGATGGAGACCATAGCAGAAATATATTCAAAATCTTCTATTTCCTTCTTTTAGTCTGCCAATCCCAGACTGCTTACTGCCATTACCGAGAAACTAATCTCACGCTCTGTAAGGAAGAGCTAATGGAAAGTCATTTAGTCCAAGCCAGTCCATGAGAGAGACATAGTCTCAGTACAGAGAGTTTCTTTCTTGTAACCAGCAGTCGAAAGTGTGGAATGGGAGCAAGGTGTTTTTCAGGGTTGCGTTCTTAATCCAGAGCCAGATCAGAAGACTGAGAACATGCCTGAGGTAAAGTACATTAGAGAATCCACCTTGGAGGCTTAGGAAGGTAACTGCGGTGAACCAAAAGATCAAAATTATCCTGTATATATAAATTAAAGCTTGTACTTGCACTTGCACAATGTGCCGGTGTTCCCAGCTGCCAAAAAGAAACGCCTATCTTAGCTTCTTAGTACAAAATTTGTTTGTACAAAGTATAGGTGAGCTTAGGTAAAATAGAGCCCATGAACCATTGCTCCACTCTCTTCAGTTATGCAGATCCAATGGCATTAATCCCAGCACGTACTATTCATATATTTAACAATGGGCCCATCCTACTCTCTGGAGCCCAGTTCCTCGGCTTGTATAATTCATCGTAGCTCAGTCAAAGTCAATGGAAAGGAGACAATTTACATTAGCTGAGTTTCTGTTCCCCTGGGTATTTTTACAAAAGCTTTATAAAAAAAAAAAAGCCTTGGTACACACAGTGAGCTAAGTGAGCTCATGGCTTTGCTACACCCTGCCTAACATCTGTTGTAGTACTAGAGACCAATTGACCCTCATCTTCACTGGCAATGATGTCAGCCTTCATTGCCTACTAATGAAATTTTCCAGCAAACATCGTCTTGCTTTCTCCCATGCTAGCCCTTTTGCATAAGAGGAGCTCCCTGTAAATATCCCCAAGGCCATTATCCTCTTCAAATCTCTCATTAAACCCCACCTTTGCCATGATACCTACATATTGCTTAACAATGGCAAGGCAGTGGGTAGCAGCGTCCCAGCCCATTAAGCTTCTTGCTATTATTCTCTGCTCAGAGGTAAAAGTAAGCTGGTATGGTACGGTACGGCATACCGGCAAGAGCTCGTACGCTGTGCTGTGCCGTGCCGTGCCGTGCCGGACCAGACCAGCTTCCCCAAGCTGGTGACTTAAAGGGCCCAGGGCTCCCTGCAGCAGCTGGAGCCCTGGGCCCTTTGGCAGCAGGGCTCAGGAGGCAATTTAGAGCCCCGGGTCCTTTAAATCACTGCCGTAGCCCTGCCGCCACTACCCTGGGGCTCAGGCAGCTGGGCTTGGGCACTGCTTCCCCGGGGCTCTGGCAGCTGGGCTCAGGCAGCGATTTAAAGGGCCTGGAGTTCTGTTGTGGTAGTGGTGACTGGAGCCCTGGGCCCTTTAAATCACCCCGAGCCCTGGGGCTCCCAGCTGCCTCTGAAGCTGGGAGCTCCGGAGGTGATTTAAAGGCCCCGGGGCTCCCAGCCGCAGCTGGGACTCTGGTGTACTGGTAAGTCCTTTAAGTTACTTTCACCCCTGTCTTTGCTCCACCCCTGTCCATTAGTTGTATCCACCTGTTATTTCTCATCTTATAGTTAGATTGTAAGCTCTCTGGGGCTGGGATCATCTTTCTGTTATGTGTGTGTACATTGGCACAATGTGGCTGCCATGTTTAGGCATTACTGCAATACAAATGACTAATCATAACAAGTTTATAGACTATCTGGGCAAGCATCTTAAAAAGACAGTCCTCAGTAATATTTATTAATGTTTGTTACCTGATTAAAGGGTGAAAAGCCTACCAATAGAAGGGTTGTGTTACATAGCCTCCCCACCCCCACTCTGGAGCAGCCTGTAACGTCAACTAGCATTATAACAAGTATTTGTTTGTTTTTAAAGTAACACTGTCCCTTGAAAGCTGTAATGTACGGATAGCTCTATTTAATAGATGTGTAGGAATTGAGTGAGACATGCTTGTTCTCTTATGACTGGAAATGGTCATAAAAGAAATAAAAGTACATTTGCCTTGTTAATACAACTTGTATTACATATTCATGAACCATTTTATAAAACTCCCAAGGAAAAAATTCAATTGTACTGAAAGCACATAATGGTAGAGCAACCATACAGAAAACAGGCCGCATGCTACAGAATTAACTGCACCATGAATGAAATGCTATGTCTATAATAAACCCATTCAGATATAAATTATGGGAGAGTAGATGAAATGTTTGTTAAGCAATAAAGCTTGCAACCATACATGTGAAATTGAATGGGATTTATCATAAAATATCATGGAGGATATGACCTGAATATGTGTTACAAATTGACTGAATTAAAAATAATCCAGAGAAAGAAAGCTTTCGGGAGACTGAAATTTTAGGAAATGAGTTCATAAGCTATTTAGCTGTGGCCCAAAGTCCCCTGGTGCCAAGAAAGAGATTTAAGAAAATAAGAACTGCTTGATTTCTGAGAGAACCAGAGATATGTTGTCCTAATTTTAATGTCTGAAATTTGTCATATAATCTGACTCCCTATTGGGTAAAACAGCATCTCACTGGTTGGAGCAGAGGATAGGGAATTTGGCAAAACCCATGTTTGGTTAGCATGATTTACTGGGGAAGATTTTTTTTTCTTGACTTATTTATCTCAGTAAGGCAGCAGTATTGAGAATAGGACAGATGATATTTTAGTTGGACTTTAAAGGGATATGTGGTATGTTTTCCCAAAAGACCTTACCAGATATCTCAACACAAACAACAAAGTTGCTAAAGAATACATTCCATGGGTTTCCACGTAGCCTTTAGCTGGTCTTGGCTACATTCCACTTTCGAAAATTGCATAGTCTTAGCTTTCTTTGGATCCTCATTACTTCCAAAATTTGTAAATACTCCCAATTTTACAACATGATGGAAATATTGTACATATGCTTAAAAACCTTAACAGAAGCCCCAGAAATTATATTTAAAATTTAAAAATAGATATTTATGGGCTCTGGGGATAAATGAGAGACTGGATAAGTTACAGCCACAAATAACATTTGTAGCTATGGAAACGAACAACAAGGTAAGAAAATAAGGGTAATCAAACTCTGTGAACTTAGTGCCTGTAATGGTCAAGAAGGAATGGCCTCTTTTCTCCAATACACAGATGGGCAAATGCATTTCAGGGTGATTCTCACCTTCTGAAGCATTAGATAATGACTGTGGTAGGTGGACAACACATTAGCTGGAGTTTAGGGACACATCCTCAGTCCTGAGGGACAGAATGTAAATCAGTTTTTCTCTGTTCACTTCATTAAAACAACATTGATTTATGCAAGTTGAGAATCTGGCCTATAGTCAGCCCCAAAGAATAGAGACCAAACTCCCTCTGTCTACAGAGCTTATGTGGTCTTACCTTATTTAGTGAAACTAAGGTTCCTATTAACTTAAGTACATTTTGCTTTGTTGGTGGTTCTGTCTGTTGGGCTGAAAAAATGGATACGTAACTTCAGTCATCAAGTTAATGTATCTGACTGACCAGCTTCTCTTAATCTTTTTGACTATGCAGTCCACTAGAGCACTTCTGTTTGCCATTTACTGTGTACAGTAAATAAAGGAATTCCCCATGATCTACTGGGTGAGAGCTCTCTAACTTAGTTGTTTCCTGCTAACATTTCAATGCCGTAAAACATTCCCTTTCTTGTAAAATAGTAACAGTTAACCTGCATTTCTGTGCTAGATAAAGATGAAAGGAGGTTTTCAGCGGCAGATTCTTTTTGTCACCTTGCAAAATGGGTCTGCAAGCTTTCCCACTTAACAACCCACTTACCCACCCAGGAGATATTTTACTGTTTGTTTTATTTTTCCTCTCAGAAATACCACATGCAGCACAAATGTATTTCAGTGACATAGTACACATTGAGAATGGGTGACAATCCTATCCCTTTAAGGCATGTGCCCATTGGAGAGTGAGTTTGTTTTTACTCACAGAAATGCAGTCTATCAAAAGCCTCTTTTTAACAGAGGAGGAAAAGCCTGTTAACTTGACAAGCTGCATCTGAAAGGCCTTGGGTTCAAAGCTACTCATCAGTGTTGGTTGACATTCCCCTTTAGTGCCTTTGGAAGTATCAAATTTGCCAGGTATTGACTGCATTGCTGAGTTATCTGTTGAATAAGCACAATGTCCATAAAGGACATAAGGCCAGGGACATATTCACCATGCATTTTAAGACATGGTTGATTTGATTTTTTTTTCATTCCCTTCTCCCCCCATCCACCCCTACAACCAAACATGTTTCCCTCAAACTTAAATACTAACTGTAACAGTATTCTTGTGTGTTTTTTTTTTATTTTTTTTTATTTGGGGAGTAATCGCATCAATTTGGCATTAATTTGCAGGCATTTTGCTCAGGGGTGTGGGCTCTGGGAAGAACTAGTACAATGCTTATGGTGTCTGAATTACCTTTTGCCCCTAGAAACGAATACTTCACATCAAGGTTAAGGTCACAGGCATGGCAGCATGAGCAAACTTGTCTGGAAGCTCTGCAGAAGACTGAATCTCTTTCTAAATGTATATAAATAAGAGGCCTAGGATTTCAAATCTAGAGTTTAATATTTAAACTTTGTGTACATGTTTCTTAAATAAATTAAGAACAAAAAAGCCCCAATGTTAAGTTGATTTTGGGAAGTACAGAATTCTAATTTTGGAGTACGAACATCAAAAACTGAACTCCACAATGCACAAGGAAAAACAAACATTGGGTAATACACCTGGACAGAGAAAATGAATGAATGTTCAAAATAATGCCTGCAGCCACTCCAACAAAATATTTTGTGGACTAAAACACAATAGAAAGGGAGTCTGAATCCTGTTTTTTCTTTTGACCACTTTAAGAAGTTGGTCCAATAAAGATATTACCTCACCCACCTTGTCAGTTTTAGATATTGTCAGTCAAGGCATACAATTCAATGCAAATTCCATTACGTTTCTAGATCTCTGTGCACATTTATCATTGACCTGTCGTATCTGAAAACAGAATAGATTTTGTGGGAGCTATCCGATGAAGTGAGCTGCAGCTCACAAAAGCTTATGCTCTAATAAATTTGTTAGTCTCTAAGGTGCCACAAGTACTCCTTTTCTTTTTGCGAATACAGACTAACACGGCTGCTTCTCTGAAACCAGTCTTAGGACAGGGTTCTTACCAAACTTGTTTTACATTCTTAAGTGTCATTTTTTGAATGAGCCAATCATGATGGATCTTTCAGTGGATATGTCACAGAACAAAAAATACATTATAAAACTGGTGGGAACACTTTTTTTTTTTTTTTTTTTTTTTTTGCAACTAAATATGTATGCCCTTCACTCAAGGGCAAAACCTACACACAAGTCTGAAATTGATGAGAAATATTTATTAACAAAAGTGGTTTATGTATACATGGACATATTAGTGAGGTTCAAATTCTTTTGGAACAATTAACAATGCATCCTCCCATGCCAAATATTTGCCCATTGCAAGAAATAAACCTGAACTAAATCTTTTGTGAAAGTTCAGCAAAGTAATGACAATAATAATTTGTAGTTCTACAACAGCTTTCACCCAAGGATTACAGGGCACTTTGACAGACAATAATTAAGACACAACACCTTTCTGAAATATGAATCCACTCCTTTTTGCAGATAAACTGAGGTATATCCAATAATCTTGAGCATCCAAATTGAGCCTCCTGTGACCTAATTTTCACAGGTGCCAAATGTACCTTCCCAACGGGGATCTATATTAGGATTCTTGACACAAATGGACTCTGTAGCTCCCAGGCTTTCTAGCTCCCTGAATGAGGTACGCAGCTCATGCTGCACAAGGTCTGCCTAAGTCTTGGTCTAGAATAAACAATCACGATATATGGACTTCTCACTGTGCTATATTGAGCACCAGCATCTCCCATTGACTATATTTGCCGTGGTGAATACTCAGAACCTCTGAAAATCAGGGCCAAGGTATCTCAAGTTGGGCACCCAAAAACTTTAGCTCCCAAAATTCATGAATACTTTTGAACAATTTAATTTAAATAATTTGCTCAAGGTTATTAAGCAAGTCAGTATCAGAGTCGGTATCAGAACCATGAATAGAACTCCTGATTTTTGGCTTTATGCTCTAACCACTGTGATCATGCTTCACGAGCCTGGACCAGAAGTAGAAAAGAAGAAATACTACAGGATTTACTAAGAATACTATTTCCGCTGAATTTTGCAAACTCAAGAGGTTTTGGATAGTTTTCCATCCTCAAGGAAGTAGTAGGACTGACTCTGCTCCTGGGACTTTCGCCTCTATGAGTATGAAATGGGAGACTCTCCTCACACTCCCTGCACTAGAAGGTGGTTGGGGTGCATGTCAGGCTTATTTTACTCTGGAGAGCAAGTAAAACCAACCCTAGAACTATACACACACATCCAATCCATGATGTGAAAGCTTAGTGGCCTCCAAATCTCTGCCCACAAAGAACAAGGAGATGGAGAAAACTGGCACACCAATAGCAGGAAATGGGTGGAGCCTGTGTCATCAACTGACCAATCATTAAAGAAAGACATTTGCTTGTAATTAATGGCAAAGGGGCTGATATAATAAAAGGCATGTCTGCCCTCTGCAATGAGAAGCTGGCAAAAGGCTGTGAGAGACACCAAAGAAAATCAATGTTATATGGCTTTGGTGGCCTGGTGCAGACCTCTGCAGTGCCAAAATCCAGACGTGTGTCTTATTGAACTGAGTCCTTATATGTTTTGTATTTATAAATTACTGCTATAATTTATAAAAGATACAGCGGAAGAGGGAACCCATAACATTCCTATTCTTTTTAAAGCAACAGCTACTAAAACCAGGGTAATATTTTTTCCCCAGCATAAAATGTAACACAATAGAATTTTTTTTGTTTGTTTCTTCTGCACTGTTACTACAGTAGATCTTCCCATAGTAGCGCTCACTTCATCTGTCATTCCACAATTTTGCTATTAAGATCACTACATGTCAGTCATTTGAGATAAAAGAAATAATCTCAGATATTATTCATCTGGCACGCCATGTTACATTACAGGTTTTTATAACCTAAACACTGAAGGTGTGAAAGAAATTAATTGCCGGTATCATTCCCCATAAAAACAAATTAAATATTAATGGTTGCCTTTAAAGTCAATTGGAGGCTTGATTTTAATTCAAATTGTATTTCAACTTGTATTAGTTCAAGGACTGGCCAATCCTGGATTTTAAATACAGATACTGACATTTCTGATTGTCACATATTTTAAACATTTGTAGTGGGATTTCAATCACTCTCATAGTATAATGAGACTATGCATAATGATGTATTAAACATGACAGTGGCATTCACATCTCTGCTCTGAGTGCAGCAGGACATTAATAGAATGTAATATTAGCAGTATTTGATTTTCTTGGGCCCCAAGCTTCTGTATTGTTCTGACCATTCTATTCTGACATCAGGACTGTTTTCATATAGCTTGAACATCAGGCACTTCTTCATCAGAAGTCATCAGTAGTAGCACTACAAGGCTCAAATGAAGTAACAAACGTCAGGGTTCTTGCTGGCATATGCTCAACCAAACCACCTTTCACAAAAAGAAAAGGAGGACTTATGGCACCTTAGAGACTAACAAATTTATTTGAACATAAGCTTTCGTGAGCTACAGCTCACTTCATCGGATGCATTTGGTGGAAAACACAGTGGGGAGATTTCTATACACACACACACAAAACATGAAACAATGGGTTTTATCATATACACTGTAAGGAGAGTGATCACTTAAGATGAGCCATCACCAGCGGGGGGGAAGGGGGAAAACCTTTCATGGTGACAAGCAAGGTCGGCCATTTCTAGCAGTTAACAAGACCTTCTGAGGAACAGTGGGGAGGTGGGGGGAGAAATAACATGGGGAAATAGTTTTACTTTGTGTAATGACTCATCCACTCCCAGTCTCTATTCAAGCCTAAGTTAATTGTATCCAGTTTGCAAATTAATTCCAATTCAGCAGTCTCTCGCTGGAGTCTGTTTTTGAAGTTTTTTTGTTGAAGGATAGACACTCTCAGGTCTGTAATCGAGTGTCCGGAGAGATTGAAGTGTTCTCCGACTGGTTTTTGAACGTTATAATTCTTGACATCTGATTTGTGTCCATTTATTCTTTTACGTAGAGACTGTCCAGTTTGACCAATGTACGTGGCAGAGGGGCATTGCTGGCACATGATTGCATATATCACATTGGTAGATGCGCAGGTGAACGAGCCTCTGATAGTGTGGCTGATGTGATTAGGCATTCTTACAACTACAATACCCACCTGCTGAAGTGAAGAAACAGATTGACAGAGCCAGAAGAGTACCCAGAAGTCACCTACTACAGGACAGGCCCAACAAAGAAAACAACAGAACGCCACTAGCCATCACCTTCAGCCCCCAACTAAAACCTCTCCAACGCATCATTAAGGATCTACAACCTATCCTGAAGGACAACCCATCACTCTCACAGATCTTGGGAGACAGTCCTTGCTTACAAACAGCCCCCCAACCTGAAGCAAATACTCACCAGCAACCACACACCACACAACAGAACCACTAACCCAGGAACCTATTTTTGCAAGAAAGCCCGTTGCCAACTGTGTCCACATATCTATTCAGGGGACACCATCATAGGACCTAATCACATCAGCCACACTATCGGAGGCTCGTTCACCTGTACATCTACCAATGTGATGTATGCCATCATGGGCCAGCAATGCCCCTCTGCCATGTACATGGGTCAAACTGGACAGTCTCTATGTAGAAGAATGAATGGACACAAATCAGATGTCAAGAATTATAACATTCAAAAACCAGTCGGAGAACACTTCAATCTCTCCGGTCACTCGATTACAGACCTGAGAGTGGCTATCCTTCAAAAAAAAAAAAACTTCAAAAAGAGACTCCAGCGAGAGACTGCTGAATTGGAATTAATTTGCAAACTGGATACAATTAACTTAGGCTTGAATAGAGCCTGGGAGTGGATGAGTCATTACACAAAGTAAAACTATTTCCCCATGTTATTTCTCCCCCCACCCCCCCACTGTTCCTCAGAAGTTCTTGTTAACTGCTAGAAATGGCTGACCTTGCTTGTCACCATGAAAGGTTTTCCCCCTTTCCCCCCTCCCCCCGCTGTTGATGGCTCATCTTAAGTGATCACTCTCCTTACAGTGTTTATGATAAAACCCATAGTTTCATGTTCTGTGTGTGTGTGTGTGTGTGTGTATAAATCTCCCCACTGTACTTTCCACCAAATGCATCTGATGAAGTGAGCTGTAGCTCACGAAAGCTTATGCTCAAATAAATTTGTTAGTCTCTAAAGTGCCACAAGTACTCCTTTTTTTTCTTTTTGCGAATACAGACTAACACGGCTGCTACTCTCAAACCACCTTTGAAAAGCTGGCTGTGCTTAATTAAATTACATTTGAAACATAGAGATGAAGAGCTTGCCAGGAAAAGAACACACATGCAAAGGGACTAAGGGCAGAAGAACCTCAAAATGTTTTGTTCAAATAAGCTGCCAAGAAAGATTAAGAATCCAAACTCCCATACACTCAACGTTAAGCATCCAAAAGTTACATATATTTGATCCTCTGAATTACTCAAATTTCTTCCTTCAGTAGAATCTGGGCTGGAAATGTCATGGAAAAGACAGTCTCATGAGATGTTTAGTTAAATGTTACCACTTATATAGAGCAAAAGAAATTCCATCCAATCCAAAACATTTCACATTTTCTTTAACAAAAAATTTGCTTCCTCATTTATTTCTGTCTTTTTTGTGTCATAAATATGTCAGTTGTTTAAAAGATGCAAGTGCCCTTATAAGCGTATGGCGGATAAGCCAGGTTGTAAAGGATTCAGGTTCATGAACTGTGTTTATGCAGTTCATTGTCTAGTTCTCATGAATAATTGATTCTTGTCCTTCCTGCACAAATATTTCTATCAGATACCATTCAAATGGATAGCAGGTGCCTGATCTGGTGAAAAATAAAGAGGCTGTGTTCTTTAACTTAAACTGTAATGCAAGACAACCTGAGTGGTGGTTTTACAGAGTGGAGTCACGCATTTCAAATTGGATTCATTGAGGGAGAGAGACTCTGATTAAAAATATGCACAATTCAGATGTGTAGTAATTTCTGAGAAGTAATTGTTCCAGACCATGCTGCAACATTGTATTTTAATTATGTGTGCTGTGTGTGAATGTGCAATTGTGAATGGACTATCGTTAAAACATGGCTTGTTATAACAACAGGGTTAGGTTAGTTAGAAAGAAGAATCTATTTGTACCTGGAAAATTATATAACAGGATCATTGTGTCTCAGGACTTAAAAAGCAGACCATGCCTTCTCCAGAATATTGTAATGACCAGGAGGCATAGAAGAGTAATTGCATTACCCAATATGTCTGAAGCTTAGTGTCTGTTCCTTTAAATTTAGAACCTCTTAAGAACAATTATCACTTTCTTCTACTACAGGAACAGTCAGTCTACCCATGAGTCAATTCAGTTCTGAGAGCCAAAGTGTGCATATGGGCACAGAAGTGAGAAGAGCAGAGGTAGAACACCCCATTGGGCCTGATTCTGATCTCAGATTACTGTAACTTCATTGATTTTAAGTGAAGCTGCACCTCATTTTACATGGGTGTCTAATCAGAATTAGGTCTAAAGATGTATGAGAAAAGGTACAGAGATCAGGATCCGATTCTGCTCTCACAAAACTCAATGAGAGTTTTGCCATTGACATCAATAGGAGATGGAGTTAGTCCTAGGAGAGTTGCTCTTTGATGTTGTCTTACTATCTCTAACTTGTAAGGTGTTGTGTGTAACAAACTGATATCGATAGGGATTTTTTGGAGAAGCTCCCTGTGGAAACAATTTTGTGTGTATGTTTTATCTCCTTCCCATGCTGATCTGTGGGATGATGAGATTCTTTGCCATTCTTTGAAATGTTGATATTCCATTAAAAATTCCAGCATTCTGAAGGACACAGAACACAAAAGTAGCATTGATGTGCATGTATTTTACGTCAGTTATCCACCGCATTACTCTTTGAGAGCATGGGAAAAATACTTGTTCTGTGGGTTCTAACCCATTGCTGCCTTACATATGGTATATCTTGCTGTATTCCCCCTACGGTATTTTTGGACTATTTTAATTTTCATATCATAGACCTTACCAGATGGAGAAGCCTGGAGACTGAAGTCCTCTCTTTAATCCATAAAACACATGCAGTCTTCCCAGATTTCTCACTTTGCGGCACGTCTTTTCCTCCCTTCCCCCACTAGGGATGAAAGAAGGGCTCTGTCATATAGAAGATGGTTCAGCCTTCATGTTCAATCAGTCTTTGGCTGTGCTAATGAGACTACCAACTGGATGGATGACATTTGTGGAGTCAACAGCTGCTGACAGGGGACCGGACTTAGACTCCAAACTCCTTTTGCACAGGCCACTGAACGCAATATAATGGGAATAGCTTATCGTTACTATTAAATTTATACCATTGAACTAGACAGGCATTCTGTCATGTTTTGGGGTGCAATCCAGAACAATGAGAGGCTGCGTCACCACTTGTCCTATAATCCTGAGTGCCTTAAAGTGCTCTGTTGCTGTAACTTCCTGTCTGGATGCTCCCAGCCAGCAGACAAGCATGCACTGAGTGTGCGTGTATTGAGCAGCCCTGGTTCAGCAATTCTGACTCCAGCAGCCTGCTTGTTACACCACAGTCACACTTTGGTCTCCACCAACCTTGTTTGCTATTATCCATGTGATCGCAACACACCCCCAGTCCTGAATTTCCCCCAAACCATCTGCCCTGAAATGTTCAGCTCTCTCCTGGATCATTCAGAGGAGCAGTAAGGTCCGTTGATCCTTTAAAGAGATAAAAGCACAGTAGCTTGGTGCTTTAAGTGGAGTTAATAATTTACTTCAGATCAAACACAGCACTGGGTTGGTTTTGAATAGAAGTAAAACAAGCTTATTTAATCAAAAAGTGAGATTTTAAGTGAGTTCAGATATACAGGATAAAGTCAGAAATGGTCACAAACAAAAGTGAAAAACACTTTCTAGTGACTAACGCTTAACAAAGCTACAGTCTTAGTTCACGGTACGGTTCTTACCAAACCTCCTTGGCTGGGATCTCCCACAAAATACAGAGTGCTTGGTTCCTTTGTCATCTTAATTGAAAGATAACTTGGGTGTCTTTGTCCCTCACTTTTATAGTCCAGTGAGGAAAGGTACGAGGTATTCTGGTGAAGAAGGTTCCATGCTGGTTGCCTCCCCACCAGTAATTTCTACGATACAAATTGATCTGTCTCTGCAGCCTCCGATATGCCAATGAATGGCCACTTGACTAGGATTGTCAGTGAGTGCACCTATATGGAGGAATCAGCTTTTTCTTTGTCTGGAGAAAACCTGTTTACTTCCCCATTTCCCCAGACTTCTCTGGTTCAAATAAATTTTAGTTAAATGTTTCCTTCACCTTTGTACAGTCTTTTGGGCATTTACCATACATCCACCTTGCAAGGATATTAGTGATCACTGTTGTTGTTTTTCCAATTAGGCCTTGCACAACACCTATTAGACACAGCTTATGACTTAAGTGAATCGGGGTACAGTGAACTGGTCAGGCCAGCTGAAATTCATTATCCAATATCAGTAAACTCCTTGCCATCTGGCATTGGGATGCTCTAAGGATCTCACAATTCCTGTGAATAGTTTTCCCATTCTGTTAGTCACACTAGCCCTTGTGCTTTCCCCAAACCTGTACCTATCCTCCAGTGCTTTGGCCTTCACCATTTATTTGTGCTTTCATTGCAGATGGGAATTGTTTAATCCTGGATATCTTTGTGCCACATTTAGTACCACACCCTCTTTCCCTTATCTCACAGTCATCCATCCTCTATATCCCCTTGCCAGTCAAACTCATCCAATTCCTAACATTTAGTTTCCTAAGCCCATGATTGATAGCTAGGATTATAGCGCCCAGTTCCAAGTAAAAGTGAGCAAGTATTGTAGCTGCGGTGCTCACTGCCAAAAGTGTGTCATGTTTTATAGCAAGTATGGGTCTCAGCAGGGCTGGAACACCCTTTTGCATGTTACTTATTTTGGGTAAAATGTTCAGCGGTAGAATGGCTTATAATGAAAAGGTTCACCCTTTTTTTGAACACCAAGAGGCTCTCTGAGTGAGGAGGCTCAAACGAGTGCTTTAGACCCTGAAGCTAGTAGTATCCTAAAAAGCTCTATCTTTCATAAATGTTACCCTATCCCTGACCTTCCTTCATTTTCCATGCTGGATTCCACTTCTGAATCTGTTCATTTTGAGTAAGCAACAAAATCCTCCCCTGGAACAGAGAACATGGATACACCTTGCCAGCTATAGCAGTTCATAACATATATATTATTGAAATATTGGCAATGGTGTCTAAAACCACAAACAGAATAAGTTGTACCTAGAGAAACTACTTTTTTTCCAGAGGCTTTAATAGCCAACAATTACTAAAAATATCCTTCCTCTCTATATAATTTCAGATATAGTATTTAGTGCACAAGTAACAAAATACATAAATCAACTCTTCACAAAGGCTTCTCTTTCCCATGCTGTTCAAAATATTCATATGGGGTAATGCACAGTTCCTAAGCACAGACAGCAATTTCTTTCTGCTCTTTCTGAAGAGAATTTAGTGCTAGATGAAGACGCCAGATTGGTAGTCTTCACATCTGAAATTCTCTCCTCTGCCACAGAACATAAGCTTCAGTTCTGCAAGCACCTGGGCATGCACTTAACTTTAAGTGCATCAGTGGTCCCATGGGTTTGCTCACACTATTGTAAGCTCTATAAGTCCCAGCAGATTGGCACCCCTTAGCACTTGTGTGTGTGTGTGTGTGTGTGTGTGTGTGTGTGTGTGTGTGTGTGTGTGTGCGCGCACACACACACACACACAGAGTTCTTACCGCACAGAGCTTACAGTCTAACTAAATGAGACACGGAAAGGGAAGCAGGGCTGTGAAGTGATTTGCCCATTGTCAAGCAGCAGAGCTGGGAATGGAGACTAGGTTGTCTTGCAGGGCCCTGACCACCCTGCCCCCTGCCTGGCCTATATCTGTTCTAAAGGGATTGACTGAGGTGAGAAGGTATTTCTCTTTCATGCCTCCAAAAACAGTGCCAAAGGAATGGCAGAGGTTGGTGACACAATAGGAAAGGTGCTGAGACTACCAAATCATGTTAAGTTGCCAAACTCTGATCACTGCCAACCTCTGCTGGATTCAAAGTGGTGATCTGGATTTGAAAGAGTGCACATGATATCAGTGCGATTTATAAAGTTTTGCTTACATTATCTGTATGCACACACTGCATGGGCATTACACATATTTCCCCTACTAATCAAGAAACGTAGTCTTGTCAGGTTCTTATACCACGCTTATCATAAGAACGTAAGAATGGCCGTACTGGGCCATCCAGCCCAGTATCCTGTCTACCAACAGTGGCCAATGCCAGGTGCCCCAGAGGGAGTGAACCTAACAGGTAATGATCAAGGGATCTCTCTCCTGCCATCCATCTCCACCCTCTGACAAACAGAGGCTAGGGATACCATTCCTTACTCATCCTGGCTAATAGCTATTAATGACTTAACCTCCATGAATTTATCCAGTTCTCTTTTAAACCCTATTATAGTCCTAGCCTTCACAACCTCCTCAGGCAAGGAGTTCCACAGGTTGACTGTGACCTGAGTGAAGAAGAACTTCCTTTTATTTGTTTTAAACCTGCTTCCCATTAATTTCATTTAGTGGCCCCTAGTTCTTATATTATGGAAACAAGTAAATAACTTTTCCTTATTCACTTTCTCCACACCACTCATGATTTTATATACCTCTATCATATCCCCCCTTAGTCTCCTCTTTTCCAACTGAAAAGTCCTAGCCTCTTTAATCTCTCCTAATATGGGACCCGTTCCAAACCCCTAATCATTTTAGTTGCCCTTTTCTGAACCTTTTCTAATGCCCGTATATCTTTTTTGAGATGAGGGGACCACATCTGTAAGCAGTATTCAAGATGTGGGCGTACCATGGATTTATATAAGGGCAATAAGATATTCTCCATCTTATTTTCTATCCCTTTTTTAATGATTCCTAACATCCCGTTTGCTTTTTTGACTGCCGCTGCACACTGCGTGAATATCTTCAGAGAACTATCCACGATGACTCCAAGATCTTTCTCTTGATTAGTTGCAACTAAATTAGCCCCCATCATATTGTATGTATAGTCGGTTATTTTTTCCAATGTGCATTACTTTACATTTATTCACATTAAATTTCATTTGCCATTTTGTTGCCCAGTCACTTAGTTTTGTTAGATCTTTTTGAAGTTCTTCACAGTCTGCTTTGATCTTAACTATCTTGAGCAGTTTAATATCATCTGCAAACTTTGACACCTCACTGTTTACTCCTTTCTCCAGATCATTTATGAATAAGTTGAATAGGATTGGTCCTAGGGCTGACCCTTGGGGAACACCACTAGTTACTCCTCTCCATTCTGAAAATATACCATTTATTCCCTTTTGTTCCCTCTTTTTTTAACCAGTTCTTAACCCATAAAAGGATCTTCCCTCTTATCCCATGACAACTTAATTTACGTAAGAGCCTTTGGTGAGGGACCTTGTCAAGGGCTTTCTGGAAATCTAAGTACACTATGTCCACTGGATTCCCCCTTGTCCACATGTAGTGGATCATCACCATAGTATCTGAGCATTTTCCACTAGTGCATTAAGCAATGTGACTACACATCTGTCGTGTGTTGCTTGTTCTCTCATCCTCTCCCCAGTGCAGTGGAATGTCTTATTCCTTAGTAGTGTTTTTTTTAAAATATAAACCTGTTGCTCTGTGTTTGTTAGAGAAGGCATTTCAAAGAAATAGGCCTTGCCCTTGGAGAAGAAAGTGGAGAGGTTTGTGATGGTCTTCAGTTCTTGGTTGAGTTCATTCATTGCATGGTCTCAGACTAGCCCCTGAGGAAGTTTTGTCTCTTGCACAGATGAGTTTTACCTTATTGTAGAGAATTCCATTGTGCCAGAGGAGTGTAGTTGTTGACAAGTCTTTGTCCTAGAGCTTTGGATGATCTTTTAGAGATCCTGGGTCCAGTCCATGGAGCACTTCGAAGATAAGGATGAAAACTTCCTAGGAGTGATCCACAGTCGGTAAAATGCGGCCTGCAAAGATGTGCTGTGTATCTTTTCAAGAGCTCTGTCTGGAAAATTTTTAATGTGTAATGCTACACAAGTGAGTCACAATAATATTAACAACTAATATAATTTTAGTAATGAGAGTAAGAATGGTATTTGGTGTGATGGGATGCTATCACTTTAAAAGCAGGGCAGACTGGGAACCTTAGAGAGGATACACACTGTGGTGAAGGAAGCCCCTATGGGACCCTGTTAAGCAGCACATTTTGAAAGTATGGGTTGTGCCTGAATTTTTTAAATTGATTTCTTGCTTCCTTTTCTTGCTAGTAAACTGGGATTTGGCTGAGTATTCCTCGCAGCTCTTAGGGTACGTCTACAGTAAGAAATTATTTCGAAATTATTCTATTCAAATTTTCAGAAGCTATTTTATACATTCGGTGTCCCCACTAAAGTGTGTGAATTCGGCGGATTGCGTCCACAGTACCAAGGCTAGCATCAAATGTCAGAGAGATGCACTGTGGCTAGTTATCCCACAGTTTCCGCAGTCCCTGCTGCCCATTCTAATTCTGGGTTAAGCTCTCAGTGCAAAAACATTCTCGTGGGTGTTTCTGGGTGTGTGTCATCAAAAAGCTATGGTAGACAATCGTTTTGCGCCTTTTTGGTGTGCAGATGCCATACTGCTTTCAGCAGATGGTGCACCACTGCTCTCCTGCTACTATGAATCCACCTCTCCAACTCAACTCTGGACGGCCATCGTGAACCGAGCAGCACCGCTTCCGCAGCCAACTCTACTCTCCCGCTATTGCCATGCTTCTGAGCTTCTCTGTGTTGTCTGTCCTGGGCTCCCACCTCCGTGAAAGCCACAGAAGACAACCATTTTCAGCCTTTATTCAGCTACCATGAACCAAACAGCACAGCTTCCACTGCCACTCTGCTCTCCTACTTTTCGCGCCCTTTTTCCAGGATTACCCGTGCAGGCGCCATAGCCACGGAGCCTGATCAGATGTCCGCTGCAGTTTAGACCATTGTAAATACCTCACGCATTATCCAGCAGTACGTGCAGTACCTGCAAAACCGGGTGAAGAAGCAAAAACAGCATGATTACTATACTGATGAGGATATGGACAAAGATGGCACGGCATGTGGCGATTGGGAGATCATGGTGCTGTTGGGCCAGGTTCATGCCGTGGAACGCTGATTCTGGGCCTGGGAAACAAGCACAGACTGGTGGGACTGCATAGTGTTGCAGGTATGGGATGATTCCCAGTGGCTGAGAAACTTTCATATGCGTAGGGCCATTTTCATGGAACTTTATGACTTGCTGTCCCCTGCCCTGAAACACAAAGACACCAAAATAAGAGCAGCCCTCGCAGTTGAGAATCGAGTGGCCATAGCCCTAGATTCATAGATTCATAGATACTAAGGTCAGAAGGGACCATTCTGATCATCTAGTCTGACCTCCTGCACAGTGCAGGCCACAGAATCTCGCCCACCCACTCCTACAAAAAACCTCACCTATGTCTGAGCTATTGAAGTCCTTAAATCATGGTTTAAAGACTTCAAGGAGCAGAGAAGCCTCTCTCAAGTCACCCATGCCCCATGCTACAGAGGAAGGCGAAAAACCTCCAGGGCCTCTCCAATCTGCTCTGGAGGAAAATTCCTTCCCGACCCAAAATATGGTGATCAGCTAAACCCTGAGCATACGGGCAAGATTCACCAGCCAGATACCCAGGAAAGAATTTTCTATAGTAACTCAGATCCCATCCATCTAATATCCCATCTCAGGGGATTAGGCCTATTTATCCTGAATATTTAAAGATCAATTACTTACCAAAATCCCATTATCCCATCATACCATCTCCTCCATAAACTTATCGAGTAGAATCTTAAAATCAGATAGATCTTTTGCCCGCACTGCTTCCCTTGGAAGGCTATTCCAAAACTTCACTCCTCTGATGGTTAGAAACCTTCGTCTAATTTCAAGTCTAAACTTCCTGGTGGCCAGTTTATACCCATTTGTTCTTGTGTCCACATTGGTGCTGAGCTGAAATAATTCCTCTCCCTCTCCTGTATTTATCCCTCTGATATATTTATAGAGAGCAATCATATCTCCGCTCAACCTTCTTTTAGTTAGGCTAAACAAGCCAAGCTCCTGAAGTCTCCTTTCATAAGCCAAGTTTTCCATTCCTCGGATCATCCTAGTAGCCCTTCTCTGTACCTGCTCCAGTTTGAATTCATCCTTTTTAAACATGGGAGACCAGAACTGCACACAGTATTCTAGGTGAGGTCTCACCAGTGCCTTGTATAATGGTACTAAAACCTCCTTATCCATACTGGAAATGCCTCTCCTGATGCATCCCAAAACCGCATTAGCTTTTTTCACAGCCATATCACATTGGCAGCTCATAGTCATCCTATGATCAACCAATACTCCAAGGTCCTTCTCTTCCGTTACTTCTAATTGATGCGTCCCCAACTTATAACTAAAATTCTTGTTGTTAATCCCTAAATGCATAACCTTACACTTCTCACTATTAAATTTCATCCTATTACTATTACTCCAGTTTACAAGGTCATCCAGATCCTCCTGTATAATATCCCGATCCTTCTCTGAATTGGCAGTACCTCCCAGCTTTGTATCATCTGTAAACTTTATTAGCACACTCCCACTGTGGAAGCTTGCAATGCCCGACAGCTATCGGTCAGTCAGGAATCAGTTTGGAGTGGGGAAATCTACTGTGGGGGCTGCTTTGCTGCAAGTAGCCAACACAATCGTTAACCAGCTGCTATCAAGGGTAGTGACTCTGGGAAATGTGAAGACCCTTGTGGGTGGCTTTAATGCGCTGGGGTTCCCTAACTGCGGCGGGGCGATAGACAGAACACATATCCCTATCTTTGCCCCGGAACATTGGGGCGGCCAGTACATAAACCGCAAGGAGTACTTTTCCATAGTGCTGCAAGCACTGGTGGATCACAAGGGACGTTTCACTGACATGAATGTGGAATGGCTGGGAAAGGTGCATGATGCTTGCATCTTCAGGAACTCTGGTCTATTTGAACAGCTGCAGGAAGGAACTTACTTCCTAGACCAGAAAATTACTGTTGGGGATGTTGAAATGCCTATAGTTATCCTCGGGGACCCAGCCTACCCCTTAATGCCATGACTTATGAAGCCGTACACAGGCACCCTGGACAGTAGTAAGGAGCAGTTCAACTATAGGCTGAGCAAGTGCAGAATGGTGGTAGAATGTGCGTTTGGGCATTTGAAAGCACGCTGGCGCAGTTTAGTGACTCGATTAGATCTCAGCACAACCAATATTCCAATTGTAATTGCTACTTGTTGTGTGCTCCACAATATCTGTGAGAGTAAGCGGGAGAAGTTTATGGCGGGGTGGGAGGTTGAGGCAACTCGCCTGGTGGCCAGTTTCACACAGCCAGACAACAGGGCGATTAGAAGAACACAGCAGGACGCGCTACACATCAGAGAAGCTTTGAAAGCCAGTTTCAGGACTGGCCAGGGTATGGTGTGAGAGTTGTTTGTTTCTCTTAAATTTACTCACTCCCTATATCTATATATGAAAGGAAATAAAGTCACAATTGTTTAAAAACCCTTCTTTATTATTTGTTGCACAAAACATTGAGAGAAATCAGAAGCTAGATGGAGAAGGGGGGTATTAGGTTGGAGGGGATAGAGGAAGGGGGGAAGGACAAGTCCAGAAACCAAATCAAAACTTAGAATATGCCAGTTTCTGCTGCTTGTGCAATCCTCTGGGGTTGACTGTGTGAGTCCCCGTAGTCTCCTCACCCCACCCCCCTGTGGTGTTGGGCATCTGGGTGAGAAGGCTATGGAACTTGGGGAGGAGGGAGGGCAGTTATTTAGGGGCTGCAGCGGCAGTCTGTAGTCTTGCTGTCTTTCCCGCATTAGATCCACCATACAGCGGAGCATGTCAGTTTGCTCCCCCATGAGCTTGACCATAGCATCCTGCCTACTCTCATCGTGCACGTCCCTCCTCTCTTCGTATTCATGTAACGCTTTATGTGACTCCTCAATTGTTTGCCTCCATGCATTCAACTGGGCCCTATAAGTGCAGGAAGACTGCATGAGCTCAGCAAACATGTCATCCCAAATTCGTTTTTTCCGCCTTCTAATCTGGACCAGCCTCTGGGACGGAGTAGATAGGGGGCCTCATTGAAATATTTGCACCTGCTGCAGGAGGAGAAAAAAGGAGGATAGTATTTTAAGATACATTTTAGAGAACAAAGGGGACACTGTTTCTCAGTGAAACAGGCAATTCATAGTACACAGTACATGTTCTTTCTGTACAAGGTCTCATTTTGCCTCTTATACTGAAGTGCCTGCCACTTTGGTGTGAGTAAGCCATCACATGCGGCCAGGCAACAGAATTCAGCTTGCAGGCAGCCTGCGGGCTCTCTGGGATGATCGCTTCACACAGCATCCTCTTCTCCCCCCCCCCCCCCCCGCACCCACTGCAGGGCTCCGATGAGACTCTGAGCAGGGATGAGCCCTTTAAACTAAATGCGAACAGCCCAGCGCGGCTGGGTTCCCCCCCACCGCGTGGCTTCAATCAAGCTTTCACTTACCAGAAGTGCCTTCACTAGGGTCATGGTCTGGGAGCCTGCTTTGGGAGTGAGGGGAGGCTATTGGCTCCAGCATTAAGAATAGTTCCTGGCTAGGGGGGAAAACAGATTCCCCACTTGCTGCCTGTGCACTGTCCTCCTTCTCCTCCTCCTCCTCTTTGTCGTCCAAAAACTCCTCCTCCTCGCTCCGTGCTACTCCCCCCTTGCAGGTGTCCATGGACAGTGGTGGGGGAGTGGTGTCATCACCCACCATAATTGCATGCAGCTCACTGTAGAAGCGGCATGTATGGGGCAGTGACCCAGAGCACCCGTTCGCCTCCCTGGCTTTTTGGTATGCTTGCTTGAGCTCCTTTATTTTTGTACAACACTGTTCTGTGTTCGTGGAGTAGCCTCTTTCCATCATGGCCCTGGAGACTTTAGCATACGTATTTGCATTCCTTTTTTTGGACAGTAGTTCTGCCATAACAGATTCATCTCCCCAACGTGCGATGAGATCCAGTACCTCCTGTTCGGACCATGGAACTCGTCTGCGGATCCGGGACTGCGTGGTCTCTTTAGATGATGGACTCTCCATGGTCCCCTGTGATGGTGGACTGTGCTGATGTTTGTAAAGTGCATTGAAATCTTCTGCTGAAAAGTGCTACGTAGGAAATAGCTATTCTTATAAGTAGCCCATTTTTGTAGAAAATTTAGAAATGTGTAAAAATATAAAGCTAACTCAGGAGGATCCCCCCATATCTGTAATTATGAACACAAACTAGCACCTAGATTCCCCAAAACTCATTTTCAAATACCACCCTGATTTTCTATAGCTAACTAAAGAACTCAACACTTTCATGGAAATATAGGGCTGGAAGAGATTTCAAGAGGTCATCTAGCTCTCTGAGCTGAGACAGGACCAAGTATACCTAGACCATCCCTGACAGGTGTTTGTCTAACCTATTCTTAAAAACTTACAACAGGGATTCCACAACCTCCCTTGAAAGCCTACTCTGAAACTTAACTACCCTTATGGTTAGAAAGTTTTTCTTCATATTCAATTTAAATCTCCCTTGCTGCAGATTAAGCCCATTACTTGTCATATTACCTTCAGTGGACATGGAGAACAGTTGTTCACCATCCTCTTTATAAAAGCCCTTAACAGACTTGAAGGTTGTTATCTAGTCTTCCCTTCAGCCTTCTTTTCTGAAGATGAAATGCCCCTTTTTTTAACATAGGTCAGGTTTCTAAACCTTTTATCATAATTGTTGTTGTCCTCTGGCCTCTGTCTCCAATTTGTTCACATCTTTCCTTAAGTGTTGTGCCCAGACCAGGACATAGTATTGCATCTGAGACCTCACCAGTGCCACACAAAGTGTGACAATTACCTCCTGTGTCTTATATACCACGCACTTGTTGATACACACCAGAATGATGATAGCTTTTTTTGCAACTGTGTCACATTGCTGACTCGTATTCAGTTGGTGATCCACTATAACCCCCAGATCCTTTTCACCAAGCTACTTATTCACCATTTTGTAGTTGTGCATTTGATTTTTCCTCCCTAAGTGAAGACCTGCTTGACATTATTGAATTTTATGTGTTGATTTCAGACCAGTTCTCCAATTTTGTCAGGATCGTTTTGAATTCCAGTCCTGTCCTGCAAACAGCTTGCACATTTTTCTCATATAAGCTTCATAAAAGCTTTGAGAAGTAGGTAATTATTGTTAGTCCTGTTTTGTGGATGAGAAATCTGAGGCACAGAGAAGTCTTCCCAAGTCAGAGAAGGAACCTAGGTTTCTGAGTGTTAGATCGGTGTTTCAACCACAACAACAGTTCTTGTGAGTGAGAGCTGATATGAGCAGCTAAATACTGGATGCCTTAATTTAGGGCCCCAATTTTGAAAATCCAAACTACACTTCAGAGTTTATTCTTCCCTAATAACTTTTTTGTCTGAATAAGGAAAATCCATATGGGTAAAGTGCATTAGAGGTGAAGATGTTCAAAGGTACAAAGGACAGTTAGAGACCCAAGTCTCATTGAAAGTCAATAGGCAATAACTGCCCTTTGTGCCTCGTAAAATCTCTCTCATACTTCCACATGTATGCCACATATTCACAAACTTGCATGCCACAATGTTCATGTTTTTAAGGACCTCAGTTGTGCATGCATACACTGTGATTGCACAGGTAGCTGCAGAAATTGTGCATTCAAATGACCCATTAGATGCATCATTGATCACTTGCATATTCTAAACCTATCTACCCAATTGTGTAGCAATAAGTCCACAAAATACATGCTATCTTATGGACACAGTAGACAAAATATCAGAGTGTAAAAATATTGCATGACACTGAAGCTACTAAGATCAGAATTTTGTTCTGTTCATTTCTTAATTAGACTTTGAAATGTGAGTAGATAGTAGTACTATAGTTGCAGTGTTCTCTAAATTACACCTGGACCATGTGTAAGGATGAGCTACTGGGCCACAGCATATTAGTGTACTGTCACTTGATTATTCACATTTCCACTTGCTCACCAGCCAAAGAAAGAGAAGCAACGAGTCTGAAACCTCAGCTGGCCTGACTTAAAAAGCTCTATCAATAATAATAATCAAAACCACATGAAATATCTATGTAGAGCATAATTTAATTTTTAACAGTGGTATTCAGAAATGCTGAACTCTCATATGTGGGTTTGGAGCCTCAATATATCACCAAATCATGCAGTAGCGAGGATGATTTTTAATTCCAGAACAAGTCCTGGGTGTTACTATCTATAGTACTAGAGCTAAGCAAATAATTGGCATCAATTAACTATCTGTATGAAGTTAGACTTTGGTTTTGTTTCTGGAAAGTCCATGCGAAGATGATTCTTTCCTCCAATGTGGGACTAAGCCCAGTGAAATCAATGGAAAGATTCCCATTAAGCTGTGGATCAGGCCCTATTAGAAATTACTCAACCGGCTTCTTGTGATTTTGTTTTTAAATTTTGCAAACAGATTCCAAGCATTTGACAGAGAGGTCTGTAAACAGGATTAGGATATTTTAGAAAATTATGAGCCTTTCTCTTTCTGGGCAATGTTGCCATGCTGTAAAAATTAGGCTACTGTCAAGTTGTCGTCTGGGCACAGACTGACTTAATTTTTCTTTATCCTGTTCACACAAAGTAATTACATTTGTTTGCACAGTTCTAGCTGCAAAGGGTGTGGTCTGACCTGTGTGTTCTCTGGCTCATTAAATCACCACTATGCCAGGAACCAATCCCCATTGTGTGGGAAGGTAAGCAATGTCTCATTCTGTACGAAACATCCATAAATACTGAAGTGCAGGAGCTTAAATGCACATCCCTTCATATTTCTTTCCATAGGTGTGTGTTAAAGATGGGATGTTGCCCTTCATTAATCGGATAATGAATACATTATATACATTGAAATAATGAATAAATAAAATAAATTGACTAACAGTCTGTCTAAAATGATTAACAGGCAACTCCCACTGGGTTATTTTATGTTATGGCACAGTTGTTAAGCACTTGGGAAAACCTATTAATACCAAGCAAGAGGAAAGAATTTTCTGTAGTATCTGGCTGGTGAATCTTGCACATATGCTCAGGGTTTAGCTGATCGCCATATTTGGGGTCGGGAAGGAACTTTCCTCCAGGGCAGATTGGAAGAGGCCCTGGAGGTTTTTCGCCTTCCTCTGTCGCATGGGGCACAGGTCACTTGATGGAGGATTCTCTGCTCCTTGAAATCTTTAAACCACGATTTGAGGACTTCAATAGCTCAGACAAAGGTGAGTTTTTTTGCAGGAGTGGGTGGGTGAGATTCTGTGGCCTGTGTTGTGCAGGAGGTCAGACTAGATGATCAGAATGGTCCCTTCTGACCTTAGTATCTATGTATCTAAGAGAATAATATCATTTTGTGCTGTAATTCTACTTGTCACACTTTTTTATTTCACATCTCTCTTGTCTTTCTTTGTAATTGGACACACAAATATTAAGATGTAACTACCTGTACAAAAAAAGATAAGAGAGAAAAATCTGAACAAGTCAGCATGTGCACAAAAAGTTCTTCAGTATGAAAGTCCAAAATCAGCTGAATACAGAGGGGTTTGTGTGGAGGAGAGGGTGTGTGTGTAACATATATACAAATAATTGGGAAAATGGGTTAATAAAAAGAGCTGACTTTGACAACTTGCCTATTTTAATACACAAAGCATTTAATAGACCAATGCTCTGAACATCTGTATTGGATAGATTCTGGGTAGGAAACAGCAGCAGCCATAAAATACTAAGCCACATCCTATATATAACAATGAAGGTTTGAAAACAAGGACACTAGGTTATGTATTAGGCTTTTTTCCTTTAGTGAGCACTTGTTCAACAACAAAAAGCAAGCAGATGAGACACTGATGTAATGTCTCTCTTTGAACAGATATCACCTTCCATTAGTTTCAGTAATTCATTTCCCCAAAGGTGGGATGCACTGATGCTTAAATTTGCAATTTTTTTTAAAAGACTTGACCCCAAATTTCTGGTGCTGATACAAATCTGCTAGACTAAAGCATATCGTAAAAAACAACTCCCAACTCCACCTGGAGTTCAGTCCCACAGTAGGTGCTTGCTAGATGAAGAGTCTATACCTCTTGTCTTCTGAACATGACAAACAGGTGAGCAGGCACCTACTGTGAGTGGGAGCAGGCACCTACCTAGTGAGCAGGCACCACTAATTATGCAATGTTGACAGACAGATGGAAATAGGGTGGAGGTACTCTGATCTTTCCTGCTTGCTGCCTAGACTAAGCTCATACCCACACTGTGTACATGATATAATTAAAGCACATGGATGTCTGTCTTTCACACAGCCCATTTCTGGCAATGACTCTTCATTTTCTTTATCAATGACCTGATGTTCAAATGGGCAGAAATCTATTGATTTTCATGGGAGCTGCTGGGTATTCAGCATTTTTGAAAACAAGACCACAAGTATTGTGATTTTACGTATGGTGAGAGTGGAGTGGTGTATGCGGTCAGGGGTACCTCAGTATAGCTGTCCCGGGTATGGTGTCAAGTATCAGAAGGGTAGCTGTGTTAGTCTGGATCTGTAAAAGCGGCAGAGAGTCCTGTGGCCCCTACTAGACTAACAGACATATTGGAGCATAAGCTTTCGTGGGTGAATACTCACTTTGTCGGATGCATGTGCATGTTAGTCTATAAGGTGCCACAGGACTCTTTGCCTGGGTATGGTGATTTGCTTAAGATAGAGGACCTCTCTATATCACACCCCATGTGGTTGCTGCTAATGTAGTCAATATTTGCCTCCAGTCACCACACAGAGCTACTGTACCTAGTATCATAGTATATCTCTATATTAGAATAGGATATAATTATGGTGGCTTAGCTACATGATAAATACTGGGGGGGTTTTCTGGCAATCACTATATCTTGGCCTGGACTCCTGGATATACAAGTTATCATAGTACAATAGAAACACAATAACAACTTTACTGTTGATTGCTAAGCAGTTCAAGAGTTCATAAAACTATATGGGGGAAATTTTCAAAGAACTGAATGACATTTCAAGCTGCTTGACTTTCATTGACTCAAACCCAAGTCAGCACAAAACCCTGCACAACACTATGGAATTTTACCCCCAGTGTCTAACTCTATAGTACTATAGCACATGTTGTTCATGTGAATGAAGGGTCTTCTAAATTAATTTGAACCTGTATTTGTGTCTAGTGCTTTAGACTGTGTATGAATCTTTCCATATTATCTACACTATCATGAATTCCTAAAGCACAGCTGAGGACACACCCCTGACTAGTTATTGTTCTGAAAAAAAGTACACAGAACATTGATTGGAGAGGTTTCCCCAGGATGAATCCTCAGTTGGATAAATTCACCTGTTAGAAAGGGTGCTAATCTTTCACACACTCCTGCTTCTATCCAGAATTCCAGTGGTCCAGTGAAGAGTATTAACAAGTGAACCATGAAACCAGGCACTTACTGCATTGGTGTCAAAATACTTCTTCAAGCCTAAATGATCACAGGCAGCAAATTAGCCACTTTCCAGAGCACATTTTCCAAAAAAGGAATGTGCAAATGGCTCATTTTATCCTTTGAAATTACATTCACTTCTGTAATAACCTGGTCTGAGCTCATATTTTGCCCTTTTAAGATGAGTAGTCTTCCCAACCAATTTTTTCTCCTTAACAAGAAACAGGATATATTCCACTTTGCCTACTTGTTGTAATTTGAAATCTTAGAGACTCATGGAATAAGACACCTGTTTATGGAAACAATCTTTCAAATATATTTACTTTAGTTTTCTTTGGAGTTAAAATAATATTTTTATCAAGTGCTTCTACTATGTTATGTTTTGTTTGTTCCCAAGTATGAAATTGGTAAATTTGCATATTTTCAGAGGAGGGTGGGGGAATCTGTGTTCCTCCATAGAAAAATGTATCCAATTTTGTATTTACAAACACTGAATAAAACAAGTAATTTGTATCCTAGCCAAATAAAATAGGAACACTTGATAAATTCTCATTATGTCCTTGTACTTCTCGAATCAAATACTTCAACTATTCTTGGCTTCCGTTTATGTAATTTTACTCCTCCAATAACGTGCATTGCACTATTTTTAAAAAAGGCCTTTCTTGTCCTTTACCCCATTATTAATATCAATATTATTAAATCCACTATACAGTCACTACAATTATGAATTGCATTATTTCAGATGCATTGCACATCTCATGGGACACTTACGGTATGTCTACACTGCAGTGTCAGCCCAGGGTTGGAACTCCAGCTCAAGTATAACCCATCCTTCCATTGACACATAAATCATGGTAACCCAGAGTCAGGGTTAGCAGAGCCTTCCCAAAAGGCGGGGGCGGGGCACAGAGGCCTACACCCCTTTCTGTGGCCCCACCCCTACTCTTGTCCCTGAGGCCCTCGCCAAGCCGGAGTGGGGCCAGGGTGCCCGGGCCCATCCACCTGCCCAGGGTGGGGGACCCGAGAGCAGCCCTGGGCCTCCCACCCCAGGCAGGTGGGGGGTCTGCAGCTTCCCACAGCTGCTCGTGCCCTTCTTACCCTGACCCAGCTCCAACCGGGGGGCAGGGTCTCGGAGGAGGCAGGGATGGGGCCTGTGGCAAAAAGTGGATGGGTCAGGTCCATCCACTTTCAAAAAGTGCAAGCATCATGTCCTCCTCTCCCCCCCCCCCCCCGTTCTGGCGCCCCTTCCAAGGTCTCAGATCCAGGGTCCCAGTACTCCATAGGGCTGGAGGATCCAAGCCCTAGTCAAACAGGGACCCAGCGTTCAAGTCTTATTGCTTTTCAGTGTAAATGCAGCTCTTCTGGACTCATGCTCTGCAAGTCTGCCAAAAATATCCCACAAGCCCATGGGCTGACTCTTCGTCCTCTGGAGAGTCAAATTTTCCCACACTGCACCATGAACAAAGGGCTAGAGTGGCCACATTTTGGGAGAGCGCTAAGAAGACTGGGTTATGGGTGTCTGGACTCAGGCTTACATAATGTAGTGTAGACCAGGAGCCCTAGGTTGGGACCCAGGGTTCAACAATTCCTAACCTAATGAGTGTAGATGCTCAAGCCAATTTGAGTTCTACTAACCCTGAATGTACAATGCAGCGTACACATACCCTTAATATTTGACATGATCTTTTGGGAGAAGAGCAAACAGCTCTCATAGTGTACTACAGGCAAAGACTTATTCTCCACTACTCCTTAAGGGAAAAAAGGATTTTTAGGACATTTAGGATTCACTCGACCTAATGGAAAAACATGCATCTTGCAGTGGCATCAATAATATCTCACTGTCGGCCTTAGTATACGGAAATGGAGGTAAGTACTGAAGGTGGTATTGTATCCTAGTGGAATGACTGTGTCAGTATCCTATTAAATGTATCTTTTCAAAGGGGAATATTATTTCATTCATGTAAGCGTTGCGTTCTTCATCACGGAGAAGCAGTCTAGCAAAGGGATTTTACATTTTTGCCCAGATCCTCTGTTGGTGTAAAAGGGTGTAAATCCATTGACTTCAGTAGACTGACTTCTCACATGTATCTAGCAAAACTTGTGAAGTTTTGGTTGAATCTACAATAATCTGTACTGCCCAACTCATGTCCCCCCTCTCTCTGACCAGGTCTACTTCCATTTCTGTGCTTCTCTCTGCTCTACCAATGATACAAGCCTTGACACTGCTTTTGTTGCTTTTACCTGCAATTATCACTGGGTTGTCTTCCATGCTGCACCCTATATGTGAGTTTCAGAGTAGCAGCCGTGTTAGTCTGTATTCGCAAAAAAGAAAAGGAGTACTTGTGGCACCTTAGAGACTAACAAATTTATTGGAGAATAAGCTTTCGTGAGCTACAGCTCACTTCATCGGATGCATTCCTATATGTGAGTGTGTCCTTCACTTGCCTCATTCCTATCCTTCCTAGAGCCTCACCTCTGCCAGGAAGCTTAAGAAAATTCACCTTCCATCTGTCTACCTGCCTTACTGAATAACTGCTTGATCACATTATTCTCACTCTCCCATGAGCATCGCTTGTTGCATCAAGTAGAATGGTAGATTGTCACCTTTTGGGGGCAAGAACTGACGGTGAAATCCTGGCCTCAGTGAAATAAATGGGAGTTTTGCCATTGACTTGAGTGGCATCAGGATTTCACCCTATGGCTTCACTTGCTGCTGTGAAGTGCCTAGCTCAATCCTAGGCAATTGAAATCAATGAATGATGACGATATTCAACAATAACTTGTGGCGAGTTTCACGTTCGCCTGAGCCAATGGATGGCCTCTGCAGTTCTTCATGGCTGTTCTTTGGTTGTTTTGGGGATTTGCTTTTATGAGTTTGTTTGGATCAAAAGCTATACAGGTGAGCAGGCACTGCTGATTACACAATGTTGACAGACAGATGGAAATAGAAATTGTTTGGATCAAAAGCTTCATGTGAACTCCTATGAATACAACCACTGAGCTTCAGCCATGCCCATCATAACCCATCGTTTCCCTTTATATTATTGGCTGAATGTTCAGGAAGAGCTTAATACATCTGATTAGTAGGGCGTCAGTTCAGCAAATTAAACATGTGCCTAATTTTAAGCATGTGAAGTCAGCGTGGGCTATTGAGATACTTAAAGTTAGGAATATGCTTACAAACCTTGATGGATCATGGCCCAAGGGCCACATTTTCTCCACTATAGTAGCAGCAACAATATTTTGCACAAAGGGAAACACAAGCACATCAGTCAAGCAGCAAGAAAATCAGCACAATCAGGAAGGAAAAAAACCCCAACATTAACTATGTTTGAAATCCAGGTCTCCCCTCCCTCCATTCACAAAATGATATAGAACAGCTGGCCATGAAACCTGGCTGCATATTTGTTAAATGGGAACAGATTAGTAAATCAAATTTGTTGACCAATTTTCAAGTATGTGGCCTTGAGATATTTTTTTAAAAAAAAGTTTATATGGAAGAGGAGGGGGGAAAGGTCCTGAACGTTTCGTGCTGGTGGGTAAAAATACTTTTTTTTTTAATTCTAATCTCTAACTTCCCTATGAGTACCCTGCTAAAACCTCAGGGAATTTTATATAGTGCATGTTGTCAGTATTTTAATCATCCCCAGCTGTCAAAACTCTTGTAACCCGCCTCTTCTATTTAAAATGTGTCTTCTAGGCATAAAATAATTAAAGGTGCAGGACCATAAGGTAGGCTCAGAGCCACTGCAATGTGACAAAACCCCACATATGAAAGGCATTATTTCAGGAAGTTTTAAATATAAATTTTGTTTTGTCAGAAGGCTACAGGGCACACATTTGCTATACTGTCAAGCTTGATAGTAATAATATTTATATTTCAAATAAAAAGATTAAATTTCAGTCTTATGTGTTTCTGGTTTTCACATAGTTTTTATCCATGTATCATAGTGTTCCATATCAGTGTGTCATCAAAACTTTTTTTTTTGCTGACACCAGTTTTGCTTTATTGTAATATTAAGTCTTGTTCTGCCAGTCCTGAATTGAAATAATGAGGGCAGACAGTAGAGCGGTTGGTGTTACTTATTTTACAATTACTTTGTTTGACATGTACCTTTAAGCTCCCCCCAAACAAAACAAAACCATTCAAACAATTAATTTTAAAGAAATATGTTTGGCTGATAAGTTTATATTTTTAATTAAAACATTTTTATTTCTACAATTTTAGCCCGTCAGCCACCCTGCAAATGCTTATCCAAGTACTTAGCTGTAAGCATCTGAGTTTCCCCATGGGGATTAAAGTTAAGCACAAGCATAAGTATTTGCAAGATGGGAAGGTCAGAGTGGTTTACAATTATTTTGATCTCCTGTGGGATTTTTTTTAAAAAATTTTAAAAAGCAGTAAGCCATATTGCACAGAATAAAAGTCTTAGTTGTTTTGAGCTTCTGTAATATCTGCTTGGAAAGCCCCTTTGTGTGCCAATGCTTATTAGCTGCTGTTTGTGAACTTTCTGATAACACTCAACTATTCGGTGTTCAGAGCTTTGCAGTCCCATGAGTTTCAGAGTCCCAGGGTTGGTTTATGTCATCTATGCAGCATCACACTAGACGGAACAATGGGGTTCTGACTCACTCTGGTATTTGAACTGCCAATCGGATTCACTTACTCTGACAGCTGGTATTGGGTTTGCTCCTTTCAGAATGAAATGTGACTATGTCTGAGCTCAAAACTGGAAATACCTCTCTGAGAAAATCCTCTCCAGTTCTACCCTTTGGATTTATTTGTTTTGCTTTTTTTACTTTGCCCACAGTTGGTCATTGGTCATGTGAATCACCAGAAGGTAGGAATTTATTGGTCCCCAACTCCCATGAAGCACTCTCAGAGTGTGTGAGAGCAACTGAAAGTTTTGGGGGTAAATGAGGGACAGATTTTCAAACAAATTCTGATTCTCCTCTCTCCTGTTAATTTCACACCAGTATAACTTTAGTTGAGTTACTCCTGCTTTACTTCTGGATTGGGGGCAACAGCAATGCTTATAATATGTGGGATGCGAAGATGAGACGGCAAAGTTGCTAAGACAATTTTTGAGGGACAGGCTGTAAATAGTTCATCTCCATTAATTCTCTCAGGAATATTTGGCTTCTCTTGTATTGCATAACAGTAGAAGTCGCTTAATGTTATTTACTTCTATGTGTTTTATTAGAGTAACAAAATTAGACTTGCAGCACTAAATGCCATGAGCCGCTGCGTGGCTTATCTGATCATGTGCTTCTCACAGCAATCCATGCGGATAGTCACTTCTCCCCACAGTTTGAACACTCCCATTTTTTTGTGCCGTGATATCAACTTTCTTGAGAGCTGTGTTATGAAACATTTACTAACAGTGAAAATTCACGGGTTGGTGGATTTGTGATCAAGTAAAAGCACTTTATTCTTTGCTCAATGTTTTGCAAACAGAGAAGAGTTTCTGTGGGTGGAAACCTGACATTCTCCTCCCCATCCTAAAATACTATGAAACTGGCCAACTCCATTGTCGTAACAGTGCAAGATGATACATGGATGATGATGATGATACATGGATGATGCAAGACAGGCAGCTCTCAGTTTAATGCCCAGGCAAGTACACCCTTGTCTATTCCATGCATGATCTGTGCATGTTTGCATCAGACACTCATGATCTTTGTATTTTTGGCCAACCAGGTGAACTAATTGAAATACACACTGCAGTGAGAGATCTTCAACTGTTGTTAAAAGTAAAGCTTAAATACAGAGAAAGAAACCAAGGACAAAGAGAAGAGAAAAAATAGGTATTATTACTGGTTCCTCTATTCGAAATATCACCTTGTTCGTAATTCCTCACCAATTTTTTTCAGTTTGAACTAATGGATGTACAAATCAATCTATTGCAGCACACACATTTCAAATGAGCCAGGCCTATTTCATGGGAAACATCTGGCCTCATTATACCAGGTAACACCTGCGTGAAATTACATCTGTGCTGAAGTCTTTTAACAGAATTTGGTAATTAAACTGAGGCAATCTAATCAAAGAAAAGCGTGAAGAAGGTGAAACATGAAGTTTAATTCCCTGTCATGCAAATAAACTGCAGTAGTGTATCAGTTCTTTCAAGAAATAGTTAATATCAATAGCATTGAATGTTTGTGGTTGGATAGATTTCATGCTAAAAACAAGCATTAATAGTATATCCATAATATGCATTCTGAACCTCCAAACAAGTGTCTAGGGTGCTGTTTGGATTTACTACACTTAATAGCATATTATTTGGAGAGTGTTCTGTGCTGTTCTGACTGTGCTTTACAAGGATATACTGTGGCTCAATTTCCTTTCAATATATAACTGGGCTTTTTTCAAATTTTACGCTCATCGTAAAGCCTGGAATAGTTGGCTGCTGCACCATTCAATCACTGCTATATCAAATGGGTTCTGAATTGTCGGTGCCAGCCTTGAATGGCATATAGGTGAGAAGCTTGCTCAGTGTAAGACCCATGCTAGAGCATGGGGACATCCGATGAAGTGAGCTGTAACTCACGAAAGCTTATGCTCTAATAAATTTGTTAGTCTCTAAGGTGCCACAAGTACTCCTTTTCTTTCTGGGGATTTCTGTGCATGCTCTGTCCCTGTGAACTGGATCTTAGCTCAAACTTGGATGAATTGGGTGAAATTAATTGAGTTTATGGCTTGATTTTCAGCTGCCTGCGGTGATCACAAAAGAGCCGGTAGCAGCCTCCAAATCCCAGGGCTGATTCTACATTAGCCTCTGACCTGGGCTACTTTACAGTGCACCATCCGACTGTGGCCCCTGCAGGGCAATGCATCAGCTGAGAATAACCAGAGTACCTTAGTGCTCTAGGAGCACCTGGACATGACCCCCTCTGGCAGAATGTGCTGCATTGATCATCTTAATTCCAGGACTGATGTATACAAAATTTGTACTAAAATGCTATAAATAAAGTGAAAACTGCACCAATAGGCAATCCAATGATTTAAATGCTCACGTCAAAGTATCCCCAAGATTTTCAGTAAAATTTTTTAAACTTTGAGTTGAAAAAGCCTTTGACTAAATAACTGTTTGCTGGCCCCTAGGGTGGTCCTAATACAGAGAACACTCACATTTCCTTACCTAAAGTAGCCATAGGATTTCAATGTTTTTCTACATAAAAACCACCTGAAAAAATATTAATCTGCTATTCAAAATTACTGAAATTCCAAAAAAAAGGAGGCTTGGATATGAAATTTTCATGAAATAATAACCATAGCAAGTGCTTCTCATCAGTAGGTCTCAAAATGCTTTGCGAAAGAGGTCATAGATGGGGAAACCAAGGCACAGAGAAGCAATGTGACTTGCCCAAGGTCACCCAGCAATCCAGTGGAAGAGCCAGGAATAGAACCCATGTCTCTTGATAGCCAGTCAATATGTCCACTAGGCAACACCACTCTCCCTCAACTACCCACCAATTTTCTAACTATAGTGAAAAGAAGAAAAATGCCAATGAACTGACCAAAAGCAAATTACTTCCTTGTTCAAACTATAGATATAAATCTGGAAACTCAGTGTTACTTTTTATGATTGTGCTCTGTTAAAATATTTATATTAATCTAATGAACACTATAGGGTTGTGTGAAATAGGTACATTTTTTAATAGTATACATACACAACACAATATTGAGATGACTTTTTAATGAGACTGTAAATAGTAGAAGTTGTAAGGCTGCTCAGAGCATGGGAGGGGTGCCTATTAGCTGGATGATTAAAAGTGTTACAAATTAATGAATGCATAAATATATAATTAAAATCATTGCTCTACTGGACTCTATTGGGGGTTTGAGCACACTTTCTTTGTCAGAACATATAGAAAAATAATGCATGCGACTGAAATGGCAGAATAAATATTGCTACTGGAGTTGGAATTTGACAAGGACTTTGGGTTAACACTCAGCTTTGGAAAGAATGCCATGGTTTATTTACAGAGCTGCTGGAGTTTTTGTTGTTTTTTTTTTTCCATAGAAGCATTTTCTCAGCGAAAAGTGACTTTTTGAGAAAAATGAATTTTTTATGGAAAATTTTAATCTTGGTAATAAATGCCCCTGCCAGGATAATAAACATCCCAGCCCTTCCCTAGGAAAAAGATGGCTCTTGGAGCACAACGGGTAGGTTAACAGATCTGGGGCTGGGGTGGGCAAAAAGGAAAAAGTAAATTCCAGAATGGAAGGGTCATCCTGCTGGATGCAATCTTCTGTTTGTAAGAGGGGTGTCCACTTTGAGTGTCTGTGCTGATTGCAGCTATGATAGCAGGACATATGGAGAGATGCAACCAGAGCCCCAAACCATTTACATTAGATAGTGAAGTTCTTTGGGGAAGGGACTAAAGCCAGAAATGGAACTGAGGCCACAAGCCTACCACCCTACTCACTGAACCACACTGCCTACTGAAACTTGGTGCTTTCATCTATTATTACAAGCACAACTCTATAACGCTTCTCTCTGCTAGTGCTTTCAACATAAGGCTGTTAGATGTTCGAGCTTTAGAGCCAAATGTGTCTGTGGAATTCTGACCAACACAAAATCCAGCAACCCAAATACCACCTCCACCCAATGCATGTGTAATACAGAAATAGAGTGTTCCCTTGCTCTTTGCAGAGGTAGACAAAATAAAAGAAGACAGTGGCAGTAAACTTTCTCCAAAATCCTACCATGATGAAGATGTAAAGGATTGACATTTGCATTACATTTTTTTCCCACCCAGCCCTCCTCTTTAGCTAGATATCTTTATTCTCTAAATATTTATCACCCAAAACACATGTACGGTTTAATTTGCAGTATAAAATCATTTATTGACTGATCAAGCTCATTACTAAGGCCTAGCCCAGGCTTTAGCGTGCCCCGACAGTTTTAATTCTTGTAGCAGCAGGCTACTGCAAGAGAGAAACAATCCTGTCACATTAACGGCAGGGGTCTAAATAATTCAAATACACTAAGTCCTCCCAGAACGGTTCCCTTGCTCAGAATGGGTCTTTTCTAGCAAACAATTAACTATCAATATTCTAAGTTAACTGTCCCAACTCTTTTGAAATCTCAAGGAAAATGGAAACATACACACGCAATAAATGTTCCTAGATGAGAATGTCCCCTAGAAGACCCATGTTAGGAGACGTGCTGGAGAATGTAATTGTTTAAAGGGAAGCACTAGTCACTTTGAATCAGAAAGCATTTGTGGAATTTGGGAGGGGGGGAGGTGTTATGTCTCTGTATTGGCCATATTTTCAGCCTGTATGAATTGGTGAAGCTCCATTGACTTCGATTTACATCTTCTGAGGATCTGGTCTATTGCCCTCCCATGGTAGATACTTGTCAAGTCTTTTGAATTTAGAGGAAGGAGTTCTTTTCTGACCGTTTATTTCTGTCAGAGTTTTTGCTGATTTTCTTTATTAATGATAATAGCAACATAAAAAATAGGTGCAAACTGGCCTTGCACCCGTCCCAGGGTGCTAAGTGAGAACCCTTGGATGGGAATTGAGGGTACTCAGCATCTCACAGGGTCTGCCATCATTACTCCTCTTGAGTAGGAATTTACTCTGCAAGTAATCCCATTCAAATCAATGGGGCAAATGAGGGTGGCTGAATCAAACATTTAAGTAAGATAACGGACAATGCTATGGCAGAGCGACATTGGCAGCATGCCCGGATTTCCTTGACCCCCGCTAGTCTGGTTTCAGGTCTGTGTACGTTACTGAAAATGTGCTCTTTGCATTTGCTGTTGACACCCTGATACTGGGTTCCAATGTGTGCGCGCACATTGGCACCCACATAGGCTGAACCCAATTAAAGTAGGGTGATCATATGTCCCGTTTTGGCTGAGACAGTCCGTTTTTTAAGCCCTGACCTGACTCTTTTGGCAAAAGTGAGCATTTGTCCCATTTGCTCTTGCCAACTTGATTAGTTGGCAAGAGCAAACAGGACAGATACCTACTTTTGCCAAAAAGGTGTGGTGTGGTGGAACGAGTGGGGGGGGGGGGAGAGGGCAATGCCAGCCCACGCAAGGGGGTGGGATGTCGATTTTGAGTGGTGCGCGGGCAGGGCTCCAGTGAGCATCGACACCAGCCCCAGCCTACTGCAGGAGGCAGGCAGTGGGTGGGCATGTGGCAAAGCCAGCCCCACACACGGAGAGGGGGGCCTCAAGTCAGCCCCGTGCACAGGGAAGGCCCTGGGGTTTGCCCTACACACTGTCTCATTTTCCCTTTGGGAAATATGGTCACCCTAAGAACAACTCCACTAAAAGGGAAAAAGAGTGAAGATTTTCTGTAGGGAAAAAAATGACCTAACTCTAAAGAGAATCTTGTTTGGTGTGCCTTTGGGTATGTCTACACTGCAATCCATGGTGTCATTGTGAGTCCTGCCTGGGCTCTCTGTCATGCTTGTTCAAACCTCCTGAAGCCCACATTGCCGTATCTGCACTTGTCTTGCGAGCACCGTTATAATCGTGTGGGTATGCCCACTTGTGCTGCACAGATTGCAGTGTAGGCCTACCCTTTGTGTATACGTGCTCATGCACATCTTATACAGTCTGAGATTGCATCCGATGAAGTGAGCTGTAGCTCATGAAAGCTTATGCTCTAATAAATTTGTTAGTCTCTAAGGTGCCACAAGTACTCCTTTTCTTTTTGCGAATACAGACTAAAACGGCTGCTACTCTGAAGTCTGGGATTGGTGATCTCAAGGGATATTACTGCCACACCTAACATGGACACCCTGTACATCCCTTTATACTCCTTCAGGAATGTGCTCCCCATCTCTTTTTTTGGCCTAGTCTCCTGTTCTCTTTATTCTGTTGCATCCATTCCTGTGCAGAAAAAATATGGTGGGCAAGACAGGCCCTGCAAAGCAAAAACGATGGGTCTAATTTGTGGCCAAATAGCTGTAACATTGCCTCTACATTTGCTTTGGTTTATAAAAGACTTTGCTTTTTTTTTTAATTTAATCTTTTCATTTTAGGGCACCCTGTTAATGCAATAAATCTTTCTGCACCATTCCCTGACAATTTTAACTTTCTCATAAAGCTCCCAATTTTTACCTTCATTATAAACTTCTCTTTTATTGCATAACGTGCAGTGCTTTGTTTTAATGCCGAGACATTGCAGTTTCCTGAGAATACCTGTAGAAATAGGATGAGGTTATAATGTATCATCTGTGTAATTCACAAGAGCTATAAAATAATTGGAAGAGTCAGTAGGGATGATAATAGTAAAGGAAGAAGTCAGACGATTTATTTTGTAGAATCACCAAGTTTATGAATATTTTCTTGTCAGATTGGGCTTGATGCCTTTCTGCCAGAGAAGAGTCATTTTATTGACTTCACTGGGAGTTGGATTGGCTTGAAATATATAGATCAGGTACTAGAAAGAAAAGCTATTTGATTTTTCTTTTGTGTTTAAGGACTTCACTAGTCTAGCCCATTCCCTGGACTTTGGTAGGCTGGACACCAGAGCCGGTTATGAACATTTCCTTGATCGTCTACTAGAAAAATTGAAATGAAATGTTTCATTTTGGGGCAGGTTTGTTGAACCAAATAAAAATGTTTTGTTTCAGGTCTGTTTCATGTTAATCTGCATTACCTGAGCTGCTCTGGTGCCTCTTGCCTCCATTCCCCTTAGCAGACTAGGTCCCTGCATGGACTCCATCACCCATGAAGCACTTACGTATTCCCGATGATTAAACGAATGTGGTGCATGATGGGAGACACATGACTGTGGTTCACTGTTGGAGATTCAGGATGGAAACAAATTTTGAAGTATTGGAATTTCTTGCAGGATGGAAATTCTAATTTTCAACCATCTGTGCTGGATCTCACTCTCGCTATAACCCATTCCCACCAGAGGTGATAGTTTTGAAGAGGGCATGAATATGCCACTATCACTCAGTGTGTGGAAGCCAGACCATTTATCCTTCACTAGCTCCTGTCCTGAGATTCATTCCAACACCTTCAACTCCTAACTGTGGGTTAAGTATATAACCTAGTATGCCACCACATTCCCATCTTTCATGAGTGAGGAATTGATACCGTGAGTTTCATACTTGCTCATTTTTGAGCACTCCATCAGAAAAATGAAAATGGCCTTGCAATAAGTAGGCCTGGTCAAGGCCAAATCTCTTAGTCAGCAAGCTGCTTTCTAAATGTCACTTCACAAAGTGAGCTAGTTAAAGCTGCAGTGGGTTTTTGGATACAAATGTTAACACCTGCACTCTTGTGAGTATTAGATCAGAGCGTGGACATATTAGCACATGCTCTGGTGTTTCCAGCCGGAATGTCCAGGTGTGTGTACTTGGACTGACTTTTGAAAATTTGGCCAGGTCTGTGCAGCACTATTCAATGCAGCATCTAGAGCAATGAATGTATGTGCTTCAGAAAACAGATACCCATACTTACATAAGGGTCATATAAGGACATAGACTAGATTGCTGGAGTCCTACATACTGGGTGGATACATACACGCCTGCAGAAGTAGGATTACAGCTTGGCACTTCAACTACAAAACCACAGGTCTCTACTGCTTGAACAAAAAGAGAATTTCCATTGTGTCATCAGGAGTCGGGCTTTGATCCAATTTGAGCCAGCAGCAACTTGACTGCTCTCTGTCATTCACTCACATGCATATACATGCATACCCAAAGCCAATACCTTATAAAAGCATCAGTGTGAGCACCTATTCACATCTGAGACTAGGGAGCAAGCCTGCTCATATACCTCTGATTTACCTCCAGTGTCGTGCTATGTCTGAGGGGATTCTGAAGTGCATTCCCATTACTTTCCCTTCTTCCACATTTTTAATGTCTTCCCACTGTCTCTTGTTGATGCTCTCAGCTGTCATTGCTTATGTGCATGTTCATGTTTGAGCCGAATAGGCAATCTCATGTGGAAAGGAGTGTTTTTCTCACAAGAGTCTGAGCATGCCACTGTTGCAATGCCAGAGGCTTCTATCAGTTTGGAGCCTTTGGATCAAATTTGCTGGTGTAAATCAGTGAAGTCAATAGAACTACACTGATTTACACCAGCTGAGGATCTGGCTCTATAATCCTACATCTTTCATTTAGAGATCCTTATATCCCTCCACAATAGCTATCGTGCTGGCACTAAGTTACAGGGGGCTTGACCTGTGTTTGTTTGTTTCAGCTGTGCCCACAATTGAAATAAAACCAGCTTCTCCAACCCCTCTGTTCTGGTTTGTGTGTGTGTGTGTGGGGGGGGGGGGGGCTTGGAGACTGAAGCTGGTTAATTCAGTGGTAAATGTGGTTTTCTGGGACATCTAAGGGTTGTGTCACTTTTATAAAAATCTCTTTGATCTTGAATCAAAAGAAGGGGGTGGGTTTTTAGTGTCTTCTTAACTGTGTGGCTTTTACAAATTAAAAACCCACTTGAAATTGGTTATACAATATCTGCTTGTGTTTCTCTAAGGTTGATGAGACCACCTTTGACTCTAAGCTGTTTTTTCTAGCAGATCATCAGGAAAAATCCTGGTAACAAATAGTTGGGGAAAGCTAGAGGGAGCTTTTGAAATAGGAACTGTGCATTTTTCTCTATTTTGAGAGCCTTGGCTCTTGGTTATAAGAAACAGCAGCTAGTGCACTAACTGTGCCTCATTGTCAGTGAACTTTATACTGGAAAAAAAGTAGTGGAACTGAATGAATTTTAATCTGTTTTGTAACTAAAAATAATTCCACTTTTAAGCATTCAGAATATAGGGCTTTATCTAAAGCCTATTGAGTCAGTTAGAGTCTTTTCATTTTCTTCATTGGACTTTGGATCAGGCCCCTAGTTTCTGATTGCTGTGTAGCTGTGTGTGTATATGTACAATCCCTGGGCCTGATTCTCAGTTTTACACCACATTGCACTAGTGTAATTGGCTGCACAAGGAGCATGGAACACAATGGAAAATTAAGGCCTGTGTGTGCTTAGTGTGCATGTATATGTGTGTCAGAGAGAGAAGAGAAGAGTAAGAAAGGGGAAAATACACAGCTAATGGAGACCAAGTTTTGGGGCTATAAATACTTCAGGAGGTTGTTCTGGGTAGAGCTGGTCAGGAATTTTTAAATCAAATATGTTTTCATTGGAAAATGCTGATTTAGCAAAACTGGGAATTTTTTTTGTTTTTGATGAATTTCTTATTTCAAAAACATTTTTAGGAAAAAAAGTTGAAATTTGCAAACAATTTCAACATTTTCAAAATGAAAAATTCTGCTTTTTCAGTTCAAAAAGACTGTTTTGAAATTGAAGCTAAAAATATATTTTAAACACTCAAGATCAAAACAAAACATTCAAAATCACAGAAACAAAACATTTTGATTGGCCCAAACTGATTTTTTTTGAGGGGGGGGGAATTGTTGGTTCATTAAAATTTCTAGTTTTTGACTTTTAAATTTGGGATTGGAAATTTTTGCAAGATGAAAAGTTTCCTGGTCTGGGGAAACCATTTCCTGGCCAGCTGTAGTTCTGAGTGATCTTCTGGTTCCAAGAGAGTATGTAGTTTTTGTGTCCCTGTAATCCTGAGCTTTTAAAAATCTCATCTGCTGAGGTCAGTAGGGCTTCTGTATTTATCTGCCTTACTGTCCATAACATCTAATATTCCCTAACTTAGATATACCTTCTCTCCCATTTATTTCCAATGATGGTTTTGTAAAGAGATATTATTAGGCCATACATCCCCACTATTAAACATACCCTAATCTGGGGTGGTATATCAAAGATATTTGAAAAAAGAAAAGGAGTACTTGTGGCACCTTAGAGACTAACAAATTTATTTGAGCATAAGCTTTCGTGAACTACAGCTCACTTCATCGAATGCATTCAGTGGAAAATACAGTGGGGAGATTTATATACATAGAGAACATGAAACAATGGGTGTTACCACCATACACACTGTAACAAGAGTGATCACTTAAGGTGAGATATTACCAGCAGGAGAGCGGGGGAGGGAGAAACCTTTCGTAGTGATAATCAAGATGGGCCATTTCCAGCCGTTGACAAGAACGTCTGAGGAATGGTGGGGAGTGAAATAAACATGGGGAAATATTTTACTTTGTGTAATGACCTATCCACTCCCAGTCTCTATTCAAGCCTAAGTTAATTGTATCCAGTTTGCAAATTAATTCCAATTCAGCAGTCTCTCATTGGAGTCTGTTTTTGAAGTTTTTTTGTTGAAGAATTGCAACTTTTAGGTCTGTAATCGAGTGACCAAAGAGACTGAAGTGTTCTCCAATTGGTTTTTGAATGTTATAATTCTTGACGTCCAATTTGTGTCCATTTATTCTTTTCCGTAGAGACTGTCCAGTTTGACCAATGTACCCCCCACCGTTCCTCAGACGTTCTTGTCAACTGCTGGAAATGGCCCACCTTGATTATCACTACAAAAGGGTCTTCCCCCACCCTGTTCTCCTGCTGGTAATATCTCACCTTAAATGATCACTCTCGTTACAGTGTGTATGGTAACACCCATTGTTTCATGTTCTCTGTGTATATAAATCTCCCCACTGTATTTTCCACTGAATGCATCCGATGAAGTGAGCTGTAGCTCACGAAAGCTTATGCTCCAAGTAGATTTGTTAGTCTCTAAGGTGCCACAAGTCCTCCTTTTCTTTTTGCGAATACAGACTAACACGGCTGCTACTCTGAAAGATATTTGAGTTTTTCTTGGGTTGAATTCTGCCCTCAGACATGAATGTACAACTCGCAACATGGTGTGAGGAGAATTAGTCTGTCATTAGCAATACTGGGTGTTGTGCATCTAATTCCCATGCACCACCCTGAAAATTTCCGCCACCCCCACAAATGGAAGGGGAAAAAAAAGAATATCCCATTTATTCTTTTTATATGTAAATGAGACTTAAAATAATTGTTTGATAATGACATGCATTTTTTTTATTTGGAAATATCTCTTGATGATGATTTATCCTGCAATTATTGTTGCTTAGTACTAGCCTTATAATTAAGGCCAAGAAGTGTTTTTCATCACCTCATTAAATATTTTCTCTTTCAGGATGCCTGACTCTCTTTAACACATCCAAGAACTGATAAAGCCACTTGTATGCAGAGCTGGCTGCCTGCAGATCTTTGATCTCCTCCCCCCACCCCTCTTCAAGAATATGACTTTGTGAAGTGGTTGCTGCTGCAGTTTCAGTTTGTTGTTTTAAGCAGCTCAGTAGCTATAAATACTCGTTCACTTTGATTTTCAATTGCCCTTGTAAGACAATTGTTTTTTTGTGAGTGCAGTCTCATTTAAATGTTGGATTCTCGTTGAACTGATATAACTCCAGCCTTATTCTTTCTTTTGATTTTCTTTTGGAAAGTTAGATTTTAAAAAATCAATTCACTTTTTAAAAGAAAGAAAGTGGCTTCCATAGATCACCTCTCGGGGAAAGGAAAGAACCAAGATCTACCTTTGTTATGATGACTAAGAATACTTTGCACCGCTATAATGCCTTTCATCTGATTTTATGGATGGGGAAACTGAGGCACAAAATAAGTGGCTTACCCCAGGTCAAACAGTAAGTCAGCAGCAGGAGCAGATGCCAGCAGTCATCTATATTTCTGGATGCATGAGCTCAGGTTTCAATTTATTCTATGGTATTTTTTGAGTTTTTTATATTTGAAATGTGGTTGGCATAGCTTAGTATAAAAAGGCTATTTCCTGGGTCTCTTCTGTTGCCTAAAATGTTAGCGGTCACACTCCTGCAGTGATTCGGCTCTCTTCCCCCCCACCCCACCCCACCACCCGAATATATAAGTTCACACGGAGTCCCTGGGAGTCGATTGACTTATGCATCTGGGAGCTTCAGTTGTTAAGGGCCCAACTGGAGATACCTTAAAGGGGGCAGTGTTTTAGAAAGTCTGCAGCACCCTCCCCCCCCAAACAAAATGAGGCCTCTTAAGGTGTCTGAACTGGGCACTCAAAATCATTCAACCCTTCTCCAGTTTCCCCTTGGTATAACAACATTTTCTTCAATAGACTTACCCTGGGGATGAATTGGTCCCATATGTATTAGCTGAAAGGTAGGCAAATAAATGCAGACCTTAAAGTGAACATTCAGAGAATAGTTAAACTAGTTTACAGCAGGTCTGGTTTATATTGCCTATAGCACTTCCTAAGGTGTGGTGACAAATGAATGGTGGACTCTCAGCCAATGGTTGTTGGTCTTGCTTTTCCTAGGAGCCTGACACTGGTTTTGCCTTCCCTTTACTGCATAGGCGCCAACTCTGTTGGTGCTCCAGGGCTGGAGCACCCCTGGGGAAAAATTAGTGGGTGCTCTGCACCCACCGACAGCCAAGCTCCCCTCACCCCCCGCTGCATCTCCTCCTCCCCCCAAGCGCCCCGCGTCCACGCTCCTCCACCTACCTCCCAGCACTTCCCGCCTAGTCACCACCAAACAGCTGTTTGGAGGCATTAGCATGCTCTGGGATGGGGGGAGGAGCAGGAACGTGGCACACCCAGGGGAAGGGGTGGGGCTGGGGCGAGGATTTGGGGAAGGAGTTGGAATAGGGGCAGGGAGGGGACAGAGCTGGGGTGGGGACTTTGGGGGAAGGGGTTGGAATGGGGGTGGGGCAGGGGTGAGTCCTCATGGAAGGGGTGGAGTGGGGGAGGGCTGGGGGCAGAGGGGAGGTCAAGCATCTATGGGAAACAGAGGAAGTCGGCGCCTATGCTTTACTGCACACCTGACTAGCTGTTTTAAGAAACTCTGAGATCTGCAAGTGGTAAAACATAGAAACATAAAAATGTAGGGCTGGAAGGGACCTCAAGACATCATCTGCCTCACCTGTGCCAAGCTCAGATTAAACCATCCTCAACGGATGTACATCTAACCTAGTCACTACATGTATACGAGTAGGAGTGAACTTGAGAGAGAGAAGAATGGTCACTTCCCACTCATCACAGATTTTACTCATCTTCTCTTGGGGAGGTGTGCCTAGCAGATCCATTGTATATTTAGCAGGGACTCAGGGAACATTAGGCCAATGTGGAGAAGGGAAAAAGCCCTGGATTTTATTTTTCACAATATTTGATTAAACATAAAGGGAATATTTCTGCCCCAGCGGCAGGTGTGAAGTTTTCAGCAAAGCATCTTCACTGCCATGTCCCCCTTTAAAAACCCCACCCTCCTCCCTGCATACCAGTGAATGCATTTCAGCAGCAGTGGTGTGCAAACACTACCCTTCATAGATTCATAAATGGATCATTGTCGTCATCTGCTCTGACCTCCTGTATAACGCAGGACATAGAATTTCCCCCACTATAATTCCTAGAGCAGATCTTTTAGAAAAACATTCAATCTTGATTTAAAAGTTGCAGGGATAGAGAATCCATCACAACCCCTTGGTAAATTGTTCCATGATTAATTACTCTCACCTTTAAAAATTTTCTCCTTATTTCCAGTCTGAATTTATCTCACTTCAACTTCCAGCCATTGGATCATGTTATACCTTACTCTGCTAGACTGAAGAACACATTATTAAATATGTATCCACATGTAGGTACTTATTGACTGTAATCAAGTCACCCCTTAATCTTCTCTTCTTGTTAAGCTAAATAGATTGAGCTCTTTGAATTTATTACTGCATGGCATGTTTTCTAATCCTTCAGTCATTCTTGTGGATCTTCCCTGAGCCCTCTCCAATTTACTAACATCCTTCCCAAATTGTGGGTGCCAGAACTGGACACAGTATTCCATGCCACAATTGCATTAGCTCTTTTGACCACAAAGTCACACTGGGAGCTCATGTTCAGCTGATTATCCACCACCACCACAAATCTTTTTCAGATAGATCCCCCATGTGTCCTACATTCTTTGTTCTCTGATGTTTAGATTTGCATTTAGCTGTATTAAAAGGCATATTATTTGCTTGCGCCCATTTTACCAAGCGATCAAGATTGCTCTGAATTAGCGATGTGTCCTCTTCATTATTTACCACTCCCCCAATCTTTTTGTCATCTGCAAACTTTCAGTGGTGATTTTATGTTTATTTCCAGACTATTGACAGAGATGTTAAATAGTGTAGGCCCAACAACCGGTCCCTGTGGGACCCCACTGGAAACAGAGCCACTCAGTAATTATTCCGTGATTACAGTTACATTCTGAGACCAATCAGTCAGTCAGTTTTTAATCCATTTAATGTGTGTCATGTTAATTTTGTCATTCTTGTTTTTTAATCAAAATATTAGGTGATGCCAGGTCAAATGCCTGATAGAAGTCTAAGTATATTACATCAACAATATTATCTTTTTATCTACCAAATTTTTAATCTCGTCAAAAATATATTGAATTAGTTTGACAGGATCTATTTTCCATAAACCCCTGTTGATTTGCATTAATTGCCTTACCTTTCTTTAGTTCGTTATTAATTGAATCCTGTATCAGCTGCTCCATTATCTTGCCTGAGATCAATGTCAGGCTAACAAGACTGTAATTACCTGGGTCATTCCATTTTAACTTTTTTAAAATTGGCCCAACATTAGCTTCCTTCCAGTCTTCTGGAACTTCCCCAGTGCTCCAAAACTTATTGAAAATCAACATTAAAGGTCCAGCAAGTTCCTCACCCAGCTCTTTTAAAACTCTTGGATGTAAGTTATCAGGACTTGCTGATTTTAAAATATGTAACTTTAGTAGCTTCTGTTTAACATCCTCCAGAGATACTAGTAACTAGTGGGATGGAAAAAGTGATATCATCATCATGTGATGAGACTGCCTCATATATTTTTTCCCACAAATACAGAACAGGAATATTTATTGACTACCTCTGCCTTTTTACTCATTATTGATTATTCTACCTGACTAATACATGATCAGGATCCCTTTTTGTTCCTACTATTTTTAAAAAAATTATTTATTGTCCTTAACTCTGCTAACCATAGATTTCTCCTTGTGTCCTTTGGTTTCCCTTGTTAGTTTTCTACAATTCCCAACTTCTGATTTATATTTATTACTATCAACTTCCTCTTTCTTCCATTTGTTATATATATATATATTTTTAAATTTACAGCTGCCTTCAGTTCCCCTTCAAACCAAGTATTTATTTTAACCAATACAGTCTTCTTCCATGATTGTGATTCCCAATTATCATTCACATTTTTTAAATTAAATTCTTCCTCCTAGCTGATTTGGCTCATAATTGTTTACAGCTTTGTGAAATTAGCCCTATTAAAGCACGTATATATATTACTGGCCAGGACTGTGTTCTGACTACACATTATTCATGTGATCAAGTAATGATAATTTGTACCTAAGCTACCATAAATTTTTACTCAGGCTGTCGATTAATTGCATTTAACTCATGCAATTAACTCAAAAAAATTAATCGTGATTAAAAAAATCAATTGCTGCTTTAATTGTTAAACAATAGAATATGAACTGAAATTTATTAAAAATTTTGGATTTTTTCTACATTTTCAAATATATTGATTTTAATTACAACACATAAAACAAAGTATACAGTGCTCACTTTATATTAATTTTATAACAAATATTTGCACTGTAAAAATGAGAAAAGAAATATTATTTTTCAGTTCTCCTCATAAAAGTATGTAGTGCAATATCTTTATCGTGAAAGTGAAACTTACAAATGTAGATTTTTTGTTACATAAATCAAAACCAAAACAAAGTAAAACTTTAGAGACTGCAAGTCCACTCAGTCCTACTTCTTGTTCAGCCAATTGCTAAGACAAACAAGTTTGCTTACATTTATGGGAGATAATGTTGCCTGCTTCTTATTTACAGTGTCACCTGAATGTGAGAACAAGCATTCACATGGCACTTTTGTAGCCAGTGTTGCAAGGTATTTACGTGCCAGATATGCTAAACATTTGTATGCCCCTTCATGCTTTGGCCACCATTCCAGAGGACATACTTTCATGTTGATGACGCTCGTTAAAAAATAATGCATTAATTAAATTTATGACTGAACTCCTTGGGGGAGAATTGTATGTCCCCTGCTCTGTTTTACCCACATTCTGCCATATATTTCATGTTATGGCAGTCTTGGATGATGACCCAGCACATGTTTGTTTTAAGAACAATTTCACTGCAAATTTGACAAAATGCAAAGAAGGTACCAATGTGAGATTTCTAGAGATAACTACAGCACTCGACCCAATGTCTAAGAATCTGAAGTTCCTACCAAAATCTGAGAGGGATGAGGTATGGAGCATGCTTTCAGAAGTCTTAAAAGAGCAACACTCTGATGCAGAAACTATAGAACCTGAACCATCAAAAAAGAAAATCAACCTTCTGCTGGTGGCATGTGACTCAGACGATGAAAATGAACATGCATCAGTCTGCATTGCTTTGGATCATTATCAAGCAGAACCCATCATTAGCATGGACATGTGTCCTCTGGAATAGTGGTTGAAGCATGAAAGGACATATGAATCTTTACCATATCTGGCACGTAAATGTCTTGCGATGCCAGCTACAACAGTGCCATGTGAATGCCTGTTCTCACTTTCAGGTGACATTACAAAAAAGAAGAGGGAAGTATTATTTCCTGCAAATGTAAACAAACTTATTTGTCTGAACAATTGGCTGAAGAAGAAGTAGGACTGAGTGGACTTGTAAACTCTAAAGTTTTACATTGTTTTATTTTTGAATGCAGTTATTTTTGTACATAATTATACATTTTTAAGTTCAACTTTCATGATAGATTGCACTTCAGTACTTGTATTAGATGAATTGAAAAATAGTATTTATTTTGTTTTTTACAGTGCAAATATTTATAATCAAAAATAAATATCAAGTGAGCACTGTGCACTTTTTCTGTGTTGTAACTGAAATCAATGTATTTGAAAATGTAGAAAACATCCAAAAATATTTAAATAAATGGTATTCTCTTATTGTTTAGTAGTGTGATTAATTGTGATTATTTTTTTAATCACACGATTAATTGCAATTAATTTTTAATCGCTTGACAGCCCTAATTTTTACTTCTGTGATTAGTCCTCCTTTATCTTTAGGATAAGGTCCAATACAGAACTCCCCCATGCTGGCTGCAATATTTTTTGAGTTAGTTTCATTTCTCAGGGACTGGAAGTAAATCAGCCCCTTCAAGTTCTCTTAGAGTCAAATGGATGGATTCTAATCTCCCAGGGGAACTCCCTCAGCCAGCCGCTCCCTACCCCGGTCTTTCTCAAGGACCTTCACTAAGTGTCTTTGTGGGCAGTGTGACAGACTAACAGTTTCCTGCAATATCCTGATTGAACTGTATTGAATAAAGTTGAATCTTATTGAATTAGGATTAATACCTGTGGGGTACATGGTATTTAAAACACAATTGTGTATGTGTTATTGTGGTACTGTATGCACCTTCTCTAGTAGAAAAGGGGGATGCTAATGTACTTCCTTCCTTATTGACCCTTTGAAGTCACCCCTTGGAAAGGTATGTATATGCTACTTCAAACTGGATTCTTCAGGGACCAAGAGACAAAGAAAACGCTTTTGTAGAAATAACCTAGTTTTAAACTAACTCGCGTCTGTCTTATTGGTCCAAATGGACAGGACCCCTGGTCCATGGAGGGCTCCAATCCTCAGGGTAGAGCTGGAAGGACTGTGTGCTTGTTCTGAGCTGAGGCTGTGACGAACTGGTAACCTCAAAGAATTCCCTTGGGTGGGGGGGTTGATGGACTGCATCTTGGCAGAATCCATGTTAGGGTTGGGGTTGATTCTGGTAAGCTTATTAGCATGTGTGAAGGTTCTTTTATTGTTTTTAATGTGTTTTCTCTGTCATGCTTTTTACCTTAAGAATAAAGAAGGCTTGCATAGGACATGTTGCAAGGTACCTTATAACTGTAGCAGTTGCAGCTGTTAAGCATCTCTGAAGAGAAAGCAAGCAGTGTCCTTGGGCAATCTGTCTGTGCTGAGAATATCATAGTGTAGCAGGGAACTGAGTAACTAAGACATACCCTGGTCAGAAGGGAGACAGCCGAGGGTGTCCACCCAGAAACGCAACAGCTGGGGAGCTGGAAGCCTCGAGTGGCCCTTGGCTGGAATACAGGTGCAGTTGCCCTGAACTGTGACCGTGAGATCTCTTGGTTTGCTAGGAGTAGAATAGGAATAGCCTTCTAGAGCCTGACGTTTTGTGGCACATTGCAAAATACTTTCAGGGTTTGCAGAGCCAGCAAAACAAGTTTGGGTTTATGAATACCACTCTGAAGGGCCAGGCACACATGGGCACAGCATGGCTATGCTGTGTCGGTGGGAGCAATATTTTCAAAGGTGCCAAAGTGACTTAGTATCCCAAGCTAAACTTTAGTTCTTTTTCACTTTGGTACCTTGGAAAATATTACATGGGTTGTATTTTGTTAGCTCAGAGTCTTTCTCCTCCCTATCTCTGCTGCCTTCTCATTCTCTAAGTGGCTGTTTTGCACTTTGCCTCCCTGAACTCCCCGGGCACTTCAGACCATTGACTTCAATGGAACTTCAAGTTAATCACGTGCTTAAATGCTTTGCTGAATCGGGGCCCAATTGTATGGAGCCCAGCTGCAATATTGTTCTTTCAGTAGTGATGAGTGCAGGTAGGGAAGCCTCTTAAACCGAAATGAAGGGCAGGCTTTGCTAGGCTAAGCCACTTAACCGATTAAAATGACCCAGCGATTCATTTAAATAAGCGACTACTTGCACAAGCTTGTAGCACACAGTTGTAGTTGATCTTGACTATTCACGTAATCTAATATAATTTAATTTCATTGTTAGGGGAACCAACTCTGCTTCTGGTTGAAGGGTTGGTGTGAAACAATGCCCATCCCTGCACTGATTCAAGAACTTTGCTGTACAATACTCCCCATGCAGCAAAAGCCAGAGAGATGTTTTTCTCTTTTCTTAAAAGGAATGCTCGGTGGCAGGAATTGGATTTGAAAATGAAAGATAATGATCTGTAGGGAAAACCAAGTGCCAGTCGCTTAGTCCCAGGAGTGCCCTTCCCCCAGCTTCCCCGGGGACACCTGAGTTCCCTGAAATAGTGAGCATGGCACATTGCTATGGTTGGCCCTGTTTGGTGGCATCCGCTTACATGGTACTGTAAATCTGAGCAATGCAGCTGGGGATCTTGGAGTCATCATGGCCTACAAAGCTGTTTTTTGTAACAATAGCTCAATGAAAGGAGAGCTCTGCTGCTGTGGAGCTATTTTATTATTAGACAAGAAATAGTTAAAATATTGCTTGGGAAATACAGGCTGCAAGAAATAATCTTCACTGGCCTCTTACTCCAGTAAGACAACCCACTCCTCCTCAATGTGCAATATGGGCAAGAATGTACCTGACAATCTACCCACTACGCAGCCTGTATGGAAGCAAAAATAAATCTAATGATCTCCTATATATTCCACTTTTCAAAGAGTAAAGGAGTACAAAATACAGGATAAGCCACAGGACGTAAATAAAACCTGGAGAAGTATCAGGAAATGCTATTGCTCTTTCTTATGATGCCACCAGGATAAATGGAGCTACTCAGTGGAAGAACAGCATGTGGCTGCATCAGCAAGATATCATCTCTGTGTGACCTGTTTATAAAAGACTATGCTGGAGATGATCACAGGGGCTCTGCAAGGGGTTCAGAAACAAAGAAATGCAATAAATGCAATTAAACATAAGGGTTTTTATGTAACAGTAATTGAAAACTGGGGAGAGAGAGATTCCCTGGGAGAGATATTCTTTTCACGATTAGCTGACCTGAGAGTTCAGTGCATAACTCCTGGTGCATTGAGCTGAGGAAATACCTTTATCGTTAAGAAATAGAAGATTTCACTGTGATCTCTCTGTAGAATATATTTCTTAGAGAGAAGCATGGAGAAGGAGATGCTCTACAATTCAGGTCAGGTCAGTCCGAAAGGTAGATGTGCTCAGCTGCCTGACCCACACTTGGGTTGGGTTGCTGTGAGTGACCACTAGAACAGTGGTTCTCAACCAGGGATCTGGGACCCACTGGGGTGCTGCAAGCAGGTTTCAGGGGTTGGGTCCACCAACCAGGGCTGGCATTAGACCTGCTGGGGCCCAGGGCAGAAAGTCAAAGCTCCACCACCTGGGGCTGAAGCCTGTGGCTCCAAGTCCCGATACCTGGGGCTGAAGCCAAAGTTTGAGCTACTTAGCTTCGCAGGGCCCCCTGTGGCATGGGGAACAGGTCAATTGCTTTGCTTGCTACCGCCTAATGCTGGCCCTGTTTTTTATATGCAGAAAAACCATTGTTGTGGCACAACTGGGCTGTGGAGTTTTTATAGCATGTTGCGGGGGCCTCAGAAAGAAAAAGGTTGAGATGCTCTGCACTAGAAAATTCAAAGGCACCACTTTGCTACAGTCTGTGATTATTCCTAATTTCATGGGGACAACCGGGCCAGAGTATGGACCATCCCATTTCAAAAAGCACAGATTCCTATCACCTGAACTAAGAGAGAGTCTCCTTTACCTGTCAACAATGTAGAATGTAAGGAGCACAGCTGAGCAATTCTCATCCTGTCCAGTGGAGGCCAGTGAGCTACATAGAGCCAAAGAGCTCATTTATAGTATCATACATTGCAAATTCTCATTGAAATGTAGACGCGAAAGGATCTTGCAAACTTTTGACTAGAGCCCTAGTCTCATTATTATCTTTCTATAATGTGCATCTGGTCACCCTTGCCTTTATCACTAAAGCTTCTTATGAGTTGCCTGTGATGCAAGCCAATGCATTTCAATGGAGATCTAAATCCCTTATAGCAGCATGAGACCTCATTAAAGCAGCTTTGGTAGTAGCTATATGGTGGATTAAATCTCTCAAAAATTGGTTAAAAGCACCCCACAATGGAGTAGTATATTCCAGCTGCACAAGTGCACCTAAGCATGAATGAGCTATGCACAGAAATACGTCATCGTGCTCCTAGTAATCCTATTTTGATCAGCTCATCTAGTGTACACCTGTAATTTGTTGGCAATGCAATTGACTGCGGCTACAGTTTTAGCGATTCACAGGAACAAATCTCAGCTGTCACTTAACTGTTTGCTTTTGTATGAATGTGTGAGATGTATTTGGTGTGTTAAATTTAGAATTCTGTGTGTCCTTATGCATTAATACATAACACCATGTTGATTTCTTTTTTCTTTTCTCTCTGTGTGTGTGTGTGTGTGTGTGTGTGTGTGTGTGTGTGTGAGAGAGAGAGAGAGATTTGCAAAGAAATGAGTGTCTGAAAGAATGACAAAAGAGAGCCTTCTCATTGTGTGGGTTTTACCAACCTAAAGCTGAAACCACAGGTTCCCCAGGCCTTATTCTATTTGGCTTCCCTAGTGTAGATAAATGTAGAGCAACTGGGGGGAGAGGGAATGAGAGGTCAACAGGTCCAGTTTGGGCCCATTTCGCCTTCAAATAAAGTTCAATAAAAACCAGGATGGTTTTGATCTTGCAAGATCTTAACTGTTGGCTTTTTGTTCTGCAAGCTTGGAAATGAGGCCAGATGGGCCCCATGTTCCATTTTTCCTGGATCATCTGTATTTAGGCTAGGGCTCCTTTCTTGGCCTATATGTATTGTACACCCAGATAAATAAATCAGCTCAGAAAGCATAACCAAAAAGCCATTCACAGGTGTTGAGAAACGGAGTACTTCTGTATGTTGCATAAACAAGTGCTAGGCTTGAGAGTGATCAGTCATGACAGGCTAATAAGGTGCACTGAACATTATACTGAACAGCTGAGCATTACACAAACCTTTGTGTAAAAGTCCTAAAGTGCCACTCTTGTATACCTAAACACATTAAAAATGAATGGGAGTATTTAGAATTCTATCCTATCTCCCTATTTAGATGTTGGCTCTGGATATTTTGCAGCCCAAATGTGTAACTGGTATTTGGATTCTGGTTCATATTATCAGCATGTAATTTTCAGTTTATAAGTGAAAAAATATTCATTGAAGAATGGCTTTAAACAGTACTGTGTTAAAGTGCACTAGGAAACCTTTAGTGCATACCAGCAGATTCTACATGGATCAATTCTTGTGCCACTTGTTTGTGCGCTTTAGAAATCACTCCCCTCTCATGTGTGTTACCCCATTGTGGAGATAAGCCCTTCGTCACTTTTGTTTTTCCACTTTAGGTGGAAGCATGGCTTGGAAAATGCAGAGGACTGATAACTCTGGAGATCAAAGGCCTCTGTTTATCCCGAGATGTAGTACAGCTTAGCATGGGCCTGCCAATGTGCAGTGTCTGGAGAGATCATTATTATGGGTGAAGAGGCAATTTAGTTTCCATGCCAATCTTTGGCCTTTGTGGAAAATGCCCCTCTGAAGGAGGTATTCATGTCATGCGGATGTCTCTTTATTAGAAATTGGTGTTTGCCTCACCAATTCATTTCACCTAGACCACTGAGGAGCACTAAGATTTACTTGCAGTGAGCCCTGGCTGCATTGGAACCAGCAATCTAAAATACTCTGCATTTCATTACCAATCCCTGAGCCAACTAGTTCCCTCTTAAAGTTAATTTTTAAAAACTGTTATGATGACTAGTCCTGGCTAATTATTGTTGTCATGAGCACTAAACCAAGTGTGAAGCCTTCAGAGTACTCCGGGTCACACTACTTCATTAATTATTATGTTTCCTCCTGAAAATATGTGGTTCTGGGAGCAGTGGCTTTCTTCATGTGTCAGATGATGACACTAGAGCAAAGCTGCAATGGCAAAAGAGATTCAGTGCAACAGAGGAGAACACATGGAACCATCTGTGATTCCAGACTTTGGAAACCCACCAGTAGTTCTATAGCATTGTAGTGTGAAGTATACATGGGATATTAAAGTAAGTCATATTGTTTCTCTCTGCTGTCTTCCAAGGGGTCTTCTGAGCACCTCTCAGGATGCAAGTTTGAGTCCTCCTGTTCTCAAGCTCACATATTATGGGCCCAATAATTGCTGCTCCTGAACTGGCAGTTGCAGAAGTGCGAGATGAGCTAGCTAGGTAGAGGTGTTCTATCACACAGCAATCCCAGAGCCTACCAGCCCAAGAGACAATTAATGAATCCAGATTTCCCATAATGCAATGCCATTATATTGGTAGGACAGGCCTTTGACATGACTTTGAGCCAACCACAGTCATCTTTCTCACCTAGTTTTGTATGTCCTTGTTTCTTTTTCTTTTTTTTCCATTCTTCCTTTTTCCTCCAGATTTCTCCTCCCCTTTTCCTGTCTCCATTTCTCTCATTCTCTCTCCCCTTTTCTCCTCTTTGTGCCTTCCTCCCTGTTTTTTGTCACTGTCTCTCCCCATGTAATGATCAGGCACTAGCATCTGAAAAAACAAATTGTCTCTGATCATATTGCTGTGCACTTGCATTTTACCTGTGGCACCGGCAGTTGTGTGAAATTGACTATGGAATGTGATCCTAGTCAGTTTCACAGTGCTGCTGGCACTGCGTGCAAGGAAGCTTTTCTGCAGAGGACTGCAATCAGTCTCTTCAAATGAAAAAGTCGGGGAGAGAGGAGAAGAAGGTGGTGCACCGCTCTGTCCAACCGCATCCTGAGCAGGTAGATCATCACACTGTTCACAGCCAGGAAAGCCCTGTGGTTGCAGGAGAGCTGCCTTTCCTTAGTGTTCTCAGGGGGTGTGGCAATCAAAGAGGAGTACTGTATGTAAGGCAGAGGAATTTGATCCTCAGCATGTTGGGGTAGATTTTGTATGTGGCACATTACGGTGTATGTCTGTCTGATTTGCATGACTGTTTTATTGCCTGGGAAGTGTTTAGGACTTGATATGAAATTCAGCCTTGAGGAAACACAATTTTTATCCAAAAGAATAAGATACAGTCTTTGACTAGAAATTGCTTCAATCTTTATTAGATGAAATGCTGGAATAGAAGCCATGGCTTTTGTTGTATCTTGCCAATAGCAACAAATCACTCAGTGCCCAAACTTGGAAGTGCTGCTCCGGGAGTCGGTCTCCATTGCCTCTGCATCATCCCACCACTGTTCACAATAGGACGTCTCACATTTACATTTTTTTAACAATAAAGTGCAATTTCCTTAAGTGCAGAACAAAATTAATGCAGGCTGAAATCATGGCCCAATCTATATGGCAACTCAGGTGCATAAGTCCTCCTCTCTATGCATTTAGATGTCCTCTCCAGACTTAGGTCCAGATACCTAAGCCTATGCAAGTGCTACAGGTGTATTACTGTACCACCCCGAGCAGGCAGGTGGAAAGGGGTGACCACTAGGTGGAGTCTTGGCCCTGGTACCCCAACAGGTTGGCCAGATGAAAATGGATAGGAGGAGTATTGATGGGAGCAATGAAGAACAGGCAAGGAGTGATGCCTTTCTGGGGCAAAGGGGAAAATATAGCCAAACATTTTCAACAGTGGGTTCCTGAAATTAGGCTCCCAAGTCCATTGTTAGGAACCTGAATATGTAGCTTACATGGGAGTCACTGTCAGAGCTGATAAAAACATTTTCATCCAAACTTTTTTTCTACAAAAAAAGGTTGGCCAAAATGGAAGATTTTGCCCCCCCCCCGAAAGTCTGTTTTTGTAGAAAACTTGTGGTTTTTGCTGAAAAATTGACCACCTGAAATAAATTGTTGGGGTTTTTTTGCTTTGCAGCACCTGAATAGTCTTAATGAAGACCTGAAATATTGTGAACATTTTTGACAAAAATGGAAAAAAAATTCCTGAGTTGCGGTCGGGGGAAGAGTCATTTCCTGATCAGCTGTACTGCTGGGTAATTGGCTCTTCTGAACATCAAGCCACTTAATCTGATACTTCTCAGGGATCAAGGGTCTATCCTTTGGCACTTAGTTTTGTCATAGTTTCCTGTGTAATTGTATAGCTTTATAATGTTTTTAGCAGTCAGATACCATGGTGATGGAGATTTTATATGGATAGGCCCTGAATCTGCCACTAGATTCATCTGCATGGATCCAGTAGCAGAACCCAGGGCCTAAGCTAGCTAGAGATCTTGATGCACGGCAGATGAAAGAATTCTGCAATACCCTGAATAGAATACCTGTTACATTTCAACATCCTGCCCATGTTCTGTGTATCTCACTGACTTGTTTGATTCCTTTCCCTCAGTAACCTCCCACAAAATACTTTCCTTTTAATATCTGAGGATTGCAGAATTGATATAAGCTGGCAGAGGCAACCCAGTGTAGGCTTCCCAGTTGCCACTGACCTTTCCTGATAGCAGCTTTTTATCATGCCTCCCCCAGGAATGCCCACATTAATATATTATTTCATCTAATTTCTCATTGGAACAGCTCCTTTTGGATTCAGAGCCTATGTCTGCCTTGTGAGTTATAGGCTGCTGAGAATAATGAAGTCTTATAGGTTGTTCATGAACTGTTTTCTTTGAGTGTGTGTGTGTGTGTGTGTGTGCACGTGTGCACGAGTGATCACCCAGGTCACATTATTTTGTTTCTGCTTCCTGATTAGATAAAGTAGATATTTTTCAAACTAGAGGGTAGCAAATGATGAAACGAGCAAAAATGGAACTCCCAAACAAACCCTCTCCACACTCTTTAATACTGTCTGCAACTCCACTATCCAGGAAACCAGGCCTGCAACCTTAAAATCATATTTGGTTCTTCTCTCTCCTCCTCCTCCCTATCCAGGCCAAATCTTGCCTCTTATTCCTCTCTAAGACCATTCAAATCCATCCTGTGGTCTCCTTCCATACTTGATCCAGGCCCTGGTTAACTCCTTCCTTGATTCTTGCTACTCTTGTCCACTTTTTGCTTGATACCTTTGAGTCTTTGTACCTGATTGCCTTTCTTATCAGATTCAAATTCCTGATCCTCACCTTCAGGGCCCCACAGCTGCTCTTCAGAAACCACGGTTTCCTCCTTTCTTGCTGCTTGCTCCTCTGTTCCTGCCCAACCCTCTACCACTGCAGCTTGTCTTTTTGCTCCCCTGGTGGTCTTTACCTACAGACAACTTTGTGTCTTGTCTCATGCTGCTCCACTAGGCCTTGGTAATCCTTCCTGACCTTCCTGGCAGTCAAAAAAGCAAACAGAATGTTGGGAATCATTAAGAAAGGGATAGATAATAAGACAGAAAATAGCATATTGCCTCTATATAAATCCATGGTATGCCCACACCTTGAATACTGCATGCAGATGTGGTCGCCCCATCTCAAAAAAGATGTATTGGAATTGGAAACGGTTCAGAAAAGGGCAACCAAAATGATTAGGGTATGGAACCGCTTCCATATGAAGAGACTTATTAATAAGACTGGGCCTTTTCAGTTTGGAAAAGACGACTAAGGGGGGATGTGATTTGAGATCTATAAAATCGTCACTGGTGTGGAGAAAGTACATAAGGGAGTGTTATTTACTCCTTCTCATAACACAAGAACTAGGGGTCACCAAATGAAATTAATAGGCAGCAGGTTTAAAACAAATGAAAGGAAGTATTTCTTCACACAACACACAGTCAACCTATGGAACTCTTTGCCAGAGGATGTTGTGAAGGCCAAGACTATAACAGGGTTCAAAAAAGAACTAGATGGAGGATAGGTCCATCAATGGCTATTAGCCAGAGTGGACAGGAATGGTGTCCCTAGCCTCTGTTTGCCAGGGGCTGGGATGAGCCCACAGGAGATGGATCACTTGATGATTCCCTGTTCGTTCCCTCTGGGGCACCTGGTATTGGCCACTGTCGGAAGACAGGATACTGGGCTAGATGGACCTTTGGTCTGACCCAGTATGACTGTTCTTATGTTTGCCATTGCAACTTCCCTCTCCCTCTTCAGATCCCTTCTCAAGGCTCACTTCCATCACTGTCCTTCAACCCATCCTCTTTCCCAGGTCTAGGTCTTAATATTAAACATTATTTAACTAAATTATATTTATATTTATATTCTCCTAAAATAAAGAGGATCTAACCAAGGTACCTGGATGATAATGCAGCAATAGGAGAATCTCATGATCTTCCTTTCTTACAACCTTCCCCATCCTCACTATCTTTGCTCATTGTCAACTTTTGCTCTGTTCCTGGCATCTCTAATACAGAGTAGAAATTAGGGCAGCAAGCTTTATTTTTGCTTGTCTGTACCTACATCGTATATGTGAAACTTCAGTGTAGAAATGTAGATAGGAAAAATGCATTATTATCCAAAGTGGAATTTTGCCAAGACATCCCTAAGTACTAGGGCTTTTTAATGGCCACAGGTGATCAGGACACGAGTTTCAGCTGGCCTCCAAAAGGTGGCAACTCTCAACAGCAAACAGTATGCCAGGCCCTTGCTTTACAGTAGTTCAGAGAGAAGAGCAGCCACTGGTAAATCACCAACACCACTTCATGCAATGCCTGTGGGGGGTTTCCTTACAGGCTTCCTATCTAGGTATAAACTAGGTCCACTCTGTTTAATTCATAAGATCTTAGCCCGAGGGACAGTCCGACTCCCGAGCATTCTGCGTGAAATGAACTCCTCGGGGGTCAGATTCTGCCTTGTATTCCACCTATTGTAATTCCAGAATTTCACTGTCAGAGCTGTTTACCTAAAATCAAACTCAATACCATTTTTATTTTAAACAATCCCAAATAATTGCACAGTGCAATTGCCCACCTTCAATGCAGCCTTGTTTTATTTCTACATATGACAATTACTCAGCCCCAGAGCACCCCATTTTGGTGTTTACTATAGGGGCTTCATTTGTTTTCTCGTTGTCTATCTTGATTCTCTTGATTGCTTGTTGTCTCTATCAAACTGTAAACCGATGAGATCGTCTTCACCAATCATTAACGACTAGACTGGAATAAAGGGCTAAGTCTAGTAATTGTACTTTTTTACAACACTCACCCTAGGTTCTGTTCAGCCTCACCGGCCATGACATGTTTTTTATTGCACACAGCAATGAAAATAGACCCAAGTGCTAGAGGGGGGAGAAAAAAAAAGAAAACCCAATTTGCTCCCTATTAAGTTGCTGAGAAGTTTAAGCCCATTTCTGTTCCAGTTAGTTGCTAAGTGAAAATGTAACTCCTTTATATATTTCACCAGAATTAAACTTAAACCTACAGAATTAGGTTTATTAATTTCTGTCAGTGCTCAATGGGGAAATAAGAGTGCCCATTCATTAAGGATACACAATTACTGCAGACAAAAATGAAGCGCGGTGCTATTAACCATAATAAAAATGTTGAACACTGTGGAAATTTTCATTAAGTAGAATCTATTCTTTATATGAATCCACTTAATCCTTTCTGTACTTCCCCCCCCTTTTATGCTCTCCAACTCATTTTATTTTATTACTGAACTTTTTATAAATGTTTCTTAATTTAATTATGATTAAATATTTTTGGTAGAGAACAGTGTTGTTCCATTTTTAAAAAAGCTTCCTCTCCCCCTCTGAGCTTTGTGAAAAATAGTCTTTAGAAACAACACAAGTATTACACAGGGCTTCGTTATTATTTTAGATCATGAGTATATGAGGGGAAAATACAATAAATAAGAACAAGAAACTATATCAACCTGGGCACTAAAATTCAGTTCACTTCCTAGGTGAGATTCTCATCTGATGTAAATTGGTGTAGCTTCCCTGATATCAATGGAGCTACACTGGCTTACAAAACCAGCCGAGGCTCTAAGTCCAAATTAATAAAAGCTGACTGCAGTTAACTCTAAATGAGTGTTTCTGAAAAATAATAAAAAGGCCATAGAACAGATAGGCAAGGAACCTGAATATCTCCAGAAAGGGAAGAAGCACATTGACGGGGCATTCTGTGAAGTTTGCACATCTGCTGCCAAGTTGCCAGTTCTCACTCAATAATAGACACTTAGTTTTCCAGTACTTATTTGTCCTCAATTCAGTCCTTTGACTCATTCGTAAGTCCCCTAACAGTTCACTTGTGCTGCATTCCCCATTGAACTGGTAAACATGTTTTGAACAATTTATTTTTTTGATGAAAAAGTCTTCTTGGGGGCGGGGGGTGGCATGAAAAAGAGACAGACCTTGCTGTTAACTATTCAATCACAGGGTTGTATTTAACATATTACTCTACTATTTTTTAATCCAGGAATGAATTTATACAACAGTAGTTTATGGCTTTACTATTGCTATATTGATTGCATTGCGTGGTACTGGCTGGAGATAGGGACAGATCCTCAGCTAATTTAACATGGCATTACTCTATGGACAGCAATCTATGTAGCTCTGCTGCAGTCAATGGGGATGGGCTCATTTACATCAAATAAGGATCTGTCTCTCTATGTTTTAAATTATTGTCAAAGAGTTTAGTGCGGCGGATGAGCATCATTTCCTAAATGTCTAAATACATAACGTCATACCTTTGGTCAATGATGTCTAACCAATCTAAGGGCCCCATCATTGGAGTTCTCCTTAAAAAGCTGCTACCAGATTTGTCTGTGGTTATCACAAGGCCTGATTCTGCCCCCTGGAGATCAAGGGGAGTTTTCCAGTTGACCAGAATGGGCTCCTTATCACCTTGTTCCTGAGCAAAGACTGCAACACTATCAGGTATATAGTGGAAGATAAACTCTCGTAAGCCACATGGAAGAAGTGATTAGATAACCTTTATCACCTGTGATAGTCTCAACAAGTAAACCAGAGAAGGGAGTTTGAAATAAAGGATAAACTTTAGCATAAATGGACAGGGACTACTGACACCACTGATGCTCTCATTTAATAACGTCTTAAAAGAGTTTCCTAAATGCAAACTTGCAAGTTGTTGTTGTTTATTATTTGTATTATGGCAAGCCTACAAGCCTAAGTCATGGACCAAGCCCCATTGTGCTAGGCACTGGAGAAACACAGAACAAAAAGATTGGTCACTGCACCAAAAAGCTTATACTTAAAGTAAACTGTTAGTGCACACAGAAATTCTAGAGAAAGGATGACTAAGGCATTGGATGAGTATGCAGTAGTCAAGAGGTGGACTGTGGGCCAAATACAGACCACCAGTCGCTTTTGAATGGATCCCCAAATCTTTTTATTTACTTATTATCATTATTGTTATTTTTAATTATTATTTTCTCTGGAGTCCTGACCTTGATTATACCTTGACCAAGAAATCTGGACCTTGACAAAAAATAATTGCTTTCCCCTGAGAAAGACGTGGGTTCATGTCTTTGCCACAGACTTTATGTATCTTGGGCAAGGCATCTAAAGGCCATGTGGCCTACTTGGCAAAGCACTGGAATGTGATTCAGGTGAGCTTGGTTTATTCCCAGTGCTGCCATTGGCCTGCTGGGTGACCTAAGGGAAGTTACTTTTCACCTCTGTGTCTGATTCTTCATCTATAAAATAGGAATAATGATAGTGACTGCCGTTGTAAAGGTTTGAAATCTACTAATGATAAGAGCTAGGTGGTATTATCAGCTTCTCTGTGCCACAGTCCCACATTTCTAAAATAAGGTAATAATGCTTCCTTCCCTTCCACCTTTTTAATGTCTCATCTACTTAGACTGGAATCTCTTTAGATGCAGGATCCCATCTTCTTGTGTTTTATACAGCTCCTGTTTAGAACAAGGGGGCTCTGAACTAGATTGGAATCTGTAGACATTTCCATTATACAAGCACAAATAACATTTACCCTACTCCCCACTCTGCTTGCTACTTATACACAAGTCGCGTCTTGTCCTAAGTTAGATGTAAGCATCTCCGCACCGGGGCTGTTTCTCCCAATCTGTCGACAACAGGGCCCCAGTGGGTATGTTTATACAGCCTACGGCTGCGAGCCTCCCAGCTCAGGTCAACAGACTTGAGCTTGTGGGACTTGGGCTAGTTCTCCAGAAATAGCTGCGTACACAGTTCTTTGAAAGCAGTGGCTCTGGCTGGACTCGGACTTTGAAGCCCATACCCCTCCCTAGGCTTCAGCTCCTGAGCTCTAGCCTGAGCAACACTTCAAAGCACTGTCTACATAGTTATTTTTAGAGCATGAGCCTGAGTCTGTCAACTTGGCTTGGGAGGCTGGCTGTGAAGACGTTCCCAGTGTGACCGAAACATTTGGACATGACAATAATGCAAATAATATACATAATAATTATAACAACATTGATCAAACATTGCCAATTAAAGTCCAACGTTTTCTAAGGCCAGCTTTTCCAATAAAATCCAATCTTAATTCATTCCTCCTAACTTTTCTGATGCAAGTCATTTTCTTCCTCCATGAACATTGTCTAACGAAGAATTTCTGAGGTTAATTTTTGATTCTGCACCCTAGCAATTGTTGAGGCTTGGAAACTGCCATTTGTTAATTTGTGCCATATTGATTGATGATCTTGGCAAATCTCTCAAGGTTTATGGGCTTTCAATATTTCTATAGAAATTATATTTTTAAATATTCTGCCCTGATATAGCAAATTGAAATGACAGGCTGGGAAGTCCTGGTTCTTATTTATCTTTATGAATAAGCACTTCTGAGTACAGTTTGGTGGTGGTTGGTAGCAAGTTTGGGTATGGAGATAGCTGTTTAGTTTTGTTTATTCACTTTTTTCACCAGAAAGATGAATGGGACATTTGTTCAATTCTCTAGCATTTACGTACTAGGAATAAAGTCATCCTGAGACAGAAAAGGGATGAGGATACACAATTGTCTATCTTTTTCATGCATTTTACTCAGTTCAAATGGGCAAAAATATTTTTTGTGACTGTCAGGTGGAATAATTTACCATAGAAAAATCCATCATGCATCTTAATAGTTAGCATGTAATCAAACCCTCAAATCTCACCCCCACAAATCCCTGTCCCATATGAAATTTAGATAACGATGGGTTAGATTTGGGCTAGTCCAATGCAGAACCCAAACCTCACACGTACTAATTTTGTTTCCTGGTGTTTCTGCCTGGCCATTGGATTCATCCCATCGTTTCCCACAGGTCCAGCCACCAGTTTAGTGGAGAGGTCACTCTGCCACCTCTCCCTGATGATTCTATGGATCACGAAAGTGGAAGCCTTTCCATAGCAGCCTTTCCCCTTAAGGTGCTGTGGTGTGAGAGTGGCCATCTCAGATCCCCTTGAAGAATGTGTGAGAAGACCAAAGAAAAGATGGGTGGATAGGGAGGTGGTGTCAGGGTGGACACTGGGGCTTCTGGGGAAGGAGTATGCTAGTAGGAGTGGAGTCTAGCTAGCTGGGTGGAAGGATGCAGGATAGGTTGAATGAAGGGATAGAGAGATGTTGAGAGTATCTGGGGACTGATGGAGGGTATGCTCAGTAAAGAGTATAGACCTACTGTCAGTATCTAGAAGATTCCAGATGGAGGTAGCAAGTATTGTCACTTGCCAAGCAAAACTCAGTAAATAAGGTTTTTGTAAAACCAAAATATGGCTACTTGAGCCCATCTCTAGGTTAACATATATTTACCTAATTGGTTAAGCTGTGTTTAAACCAATTTACCCCAGCTTGGTTTAGAACTGTGTTTGAAATCAGTTCAGGTAACATGGTTTTAGCCCCAGTGTAGCTACAGCCTTGAAATTTCTAGCCTGCCACATACAGAAACTCACATGTATGGTCTCTCAACTCTGGTGGTTATTCAAAGGCTCTTTTCTCCTGAACATTTTACGTCACATAGTGACAGGTAGTAGAACCACACTAAATATCAATGTTTGGTGCCACATGCATAAGGAAAAACATTGAGGGTTTGCTGACAAGCAGTGGCTCTAGACGTATTTTCAGCATGTATCTGAGAGTCCTTGCCCATGAACCAATAACAGTGCTTTCCAAACATGTTTTCTACATCAGCATTGCAAACTACCTTGAAGTTGTGAGGATGGCACTGCATATATGACTTTGAGATCTGTGCTGGGAGGAGAGATGTCGTGAATTTTTGGTTCCTGAGACAATGCAACAAGTGAGGTGTGGAACTTTAGAGACGTCACAGCCACGACAGCCTGTGTTTTTAACAGACCCAGCATATTTAGCATGCAGTAAACAACCTTAATAAATGAGGGTGTAAACTCCTTCTGGCACTTATTACCTTGATAGGGTTAACTAGTTGTAGCATAACCACAGAAGTTAAATGCACTTCAGTAAATGTGCAAAATGGCTTCAGTTTTTAAAGTACAGTAGATCCCATAGGTATTCTAAAATCTATTCTTCTGTAGACAAATATTCATTTTCCTTCAGCATTAATTGTAGCATTGTTGCCAATAATGTTTCCTGCATTATATTCATCCACAGTATGAGGCAGCTAAGAGAAATCAGAAGGAGAGAAAGAACAGAAAATACTAAGATTGCAGCTGCATCTCCTGGGGAAATGATTGCCATTTGAAATGTCACTCAGTTTGATTCATTGTTAAGGGGAAGCACAAGACACCTCCTGCTTGAAAATTGGTCTGCACAGAAATGAAAAGCTGCTTGTATTGTTGCTATCAAAATGATGTAACATTATCAAAATATGCAAGTCTCTATTTTATTTCAACTAGAAGCATCACCTATGGTATCCTGCATGGTGACTAAATTAATCAACTCTTTAGAGTAATGTGATTGAAATATGACAAAATGCTTCTGTTGTTAAAGAGCATTTAACTGTTTTACTTTCATATGCATGTTCCTTAAATTTAGTAGCAGGAAGTGTGAAATACCTGAAGTCTCTGGAATGCACAGATATTGATTTTCATTATATACTCTGACTGGCCCCTAAGCAATACCACAGAGATTTTTATTTAACTTCATGTACTTAACCACCTTCTGCATGAGCAGTGGGATGCAGTGAACTCTGAAGAGCAATGGCAATGGATTCCTGGAGGACTAATAATGACTGGTGTGCCAGAGTGGGATTTGAAGTGATTGTGAAGTAACCTTTTGATTATGTTTTTGATTATCTGTTTTGTTTTTTCTTTTTCTTTCTTTTAACCAACGTGCAAAATAAGTTAACAAGCTGAATTTCTTTTCAAGGGTTTCAGAGTAGCAGCCGTGTTAGTCTGTATTCGCAAAAAGAAAAGGAGTACTTGTGGCACCTTAGAGACTAACAAATTTATTAGAGCATAAGCTGTAGCTCACGAAAGCTTATGCTCTAATAAATTTGTTAGTCTCTAAGGTGCCACAAGTACTCCTTTTCTTTTTTCAAGGGTTGTAGGTTTGAGTCACTTCACAAAAATTCTGGATGCATAGACTCATAGAAATGTAGGGATTGCAGGGACTTCAAGAGATTATCTAGTCCAACTACCTATGCTGAGGCAGGACCAAGTCTACCTAAACCATTCCAGACAGGTGTTTGTCTAACCTGTTCTTAAAAACCTCTAATGACAGGGATTGCACAACCTCTCTTAGAAACCTATTCCAGTGCTTAACTATACTTATAGTTAGAAAAATGTCCTAATATTGAACCTAATTCTCCCTTGCTGCAGATTAAGCCCTTTATTTCTTGTCCTGCCTTCAGTGGACATGGAGAACAACTGATCAGTACCTCTCTATATCAGTCCTTTACATATTAGAAGACTGTTTTCTGGTCCCCACTCAGTCTTTTCTCAGAATTAAACATGCCCAGTTTTTTTAACCTTTTCTCATAGGTCAGGTTTTCTAAATCTTTTATTGTTTGTTTCTCTCCTCATGGGCAAAGTGGAGATAGTCCAATCTTTCATCAGTGCCGAATAGAGTGGGACAATTACCTCTGGTGTCTTACATATGACACTCCTGTTAATACACCCTGATATTCACAACTCTGTCACATTGTTGACTCATATTAACTTTGTGCTCCACTATAACACCCAGATCTTTTACTCCTGCCTAGCCAGTTATTTCCCAAATTGTAGTTGTGCATCTGGTTTTTCCTTCTTAAGTATAGAACTTTGCAACTATCTTTACTGAATTTTTTCTTGTTGATTTCAGACCAAATCTCCAATTTGTAATGGTCATTTTGAATTCTAATCGTATTTGCCAAAGTGCTTGCAACTTCTCCCAGTTTGGTGTCCTTCGCAAATTTTATAAGTATGCTCTCCACTCCATTATCCAAGTCATTAATGAAAATACTGAATAGTACTGGACCCCGGACAGATCCCTGATGGACCCCCACTAGGTCACCCCCTAGAGAGATGATAGAGAACCATTGATAACCACTTCTTGAGCACAGTCTTTCAACCACTTTTGTATCCCCCTTAATAGTAATTTAATCTAGACCACATTACCCAAATTTGCTTATGAGAAGGTCATGTGGGACTGTGTCAAAAGCTTTACTAAAATCAAGATATGTCATGTCTGCATCTTTCCCTTTATTACAAGGCCAGTCCTGTCAAAGGAAATTAGGTGACTATTCCTTATAACACTATTATCTTCTAGGTACTTACAAATTGATTGTTTAATCATTTGTTCCAATATATTTCCAGGTATCAAAGAAAAACAGTCTATAATTCTCTTCCCCTTTTTTAAAGTTAGGTACAATGTTTGACCTTCTCCAGTCTTCTGGGACTTCACCCTACCTCCATAAGTTTTCAAAGATAATTGCTAGCAGTTCTGAGATTGCTTCGGCTAGTTCCTTAGGCACCCTAGTATGAATTTCATCAGGCCCTGCCATCTTGGATACATCTAAATTATATTCTTTAACCTGTTCGTTGTCTATTTTTGCTTGCCTCTTGTTGTTCATATTAATTATGTCAAGTATCTGGACACAATTTACCTTCTTAGTGAAAATTGAAGCAAAATAGGTATTAAACAAATTATAATAATTTGCCCAGTTTTCAAATGTGGGTGTCAATAGTTAGGCATCCAAATCCGCAGCTTAACCTACTGCTGCTTTGGTACATACTGTAATGCAGGGATTCTCAAACTGGGGGTTGGGACCCCTCAGGGTGTCACGAGGTTATTACATGGGGGGTTGTGAGCTGTCAGCTTCCTCCCCAAACCCCGCTTTGCCTCAAACATTTATAATGGTGTTAAATATATAAAAACGTGTTTTTAATGTATAAGGGGGGTTCACACTCAGAGGCTTACTATGGAAAAGGGGTCACCAGTACAAAAGTTTGAGAACCACTGCTATAATGCATAATAGTTCATATTCTTCAGTCTCTCCCAGTCTTCATTTGCAGTACCTGTCCAGAGTTTCATCTATTAAAAAAATTAAATGAGAAAATATATTACCTTTAACTTAAATTCCCTACAAGAAGTTCTGACATTGTTTCAGGACTTTTCTAAAAGGATTCTGTTGCTAAGTATGTTCACAAAGCATATGGTGATTTTGACTGAGAACAGGTTTGTAGAGCAAACTAACTGTTGTGTTCACCACCACCAAAGACATCCTGAACAATGTATTTCACACTTAGTATTAAGAAGGGGCAGTCCCCATATGCCATTCTTTCTATCCAGTGGAGAAAGTTGTCTGTTTAACATACTTCATGTTCAGTTGGTCTCACATCTAACACGGTGCTGGCACAAAAATCTCATTAGACATTATTTGCCCCTCTTCGGAGAGTGCATAGGAAACTTGATAGCCAATGTTCGCATTCTTCTTTTACCAGCTACTCAAAATAATTCAGCAAACTCTGACTCTGCATAATGGGTATAAATGTGTGTATTATTGTTTATTTCCTATTAATGGCGAAGTATGTCTTATTACCCGGAATTCATCTCTTTTCTTTGTTTTCTTTCTGAAAAAAAAAAGACATTTAGATTGGAACTTTTAGAGTACAAGCATCAAAGAAATAAAGCAAGTCACAAGTGACACATTTTTGAGTTCCTCTGTGTTAAGCATAAACTGTTTCTGATTGCCCAGAGTCTTGCATGTAGATTTAATGTGAATGCCATGTCTGAAGTGACTAATAAATTTATAGCTGGAAGAGAAGACAACATACTAAAATCCCATTAACCCTATAGTGCTATTAGTCAGTATTTTCCAACACGGCCTCTTAATGTAGAATCCTAAAGGAAATTCGCAGCAAGGTGTGTGGATATTTTATGATTAATGGGAGTCTTGAGGCTAATTCCAAATATATAGTATGCTGAGACCTATGCTCATTACTAGTGGTACCAAATGAGGTCAGACTAGATGATCTACATGATCATAATGATCCCTTCTGACCTTAGTATCTATGGATTTTTATTTATTTATTTATTTTTGTCATCTTCAGCATTTACAGAGATTGTCTTGGTAACTGTCCAATAAAATTCTAAAAGGTCACAGCTATTTTTTTCAATGGAGGGCCTGAAAGTTTCTAGTTAGTTCTTTTCTGTTCCAAGTACAAGTATCTTTTAATTAATAGTGCAACAATTTTTTTCCAATACAAAGTTATTAGGGGCATATGACTAGTTATTATTTTAAAAGGAGGAAGGTACCAAGAGGCAGAGCCATTGGGAGTTAGGCACCTAGATACCGTTAAGGATCTGGGCCTAAAGGACTAGTACCAAGAAGGAGCATGATTGAGTAGATAGTGGACTGGGAATCAGGGATCTAGGTTCTGTTCCTGGCTCCTGGCCTGCTGTGACCTTGACCAAGTTATATTGTCTTTCTTAACATCTCCTGAAGCCCAGAGGAGAAAACAAGGGTGGATCACTCTGATAGAGTTGTTCTGTATACTCCTCCTGAAGTCCTGGTATAGGTCACTGTTAGAGACAGGAATACTGGGCTAGATGGACTATTCGTCTGACCCAGTATGGCTGTTTTTATGTTTCTGTTTCCCCTCCTATCCTTTCTCTGCCTTGTCTATTGAGATTGTAAGCTCATTGGAGCTGGCACCATCTCCAACGATATCTTGGTACAGCACAATGGGACTCTGAGGCCGGTTGAGGCACTTGAGCAGCACCATAATATAACTAACATGAGCATCAAGAAAAGGGCTTTTCATAAATTCATCTTGCAGAACATAAAGCGCTTTTTGCAGAGAATATGGTTTGAAATGCAAGCTCTCACAATGACAGAATGTCATTCAGCATTAGACATTTAAAACTTCCACAGAAATGGAGCAAACTAAGTTTATTTATGAAGTTCATCTCAGAAGTTCCCAATTTGATGGAAACAGTTTTATTTTGATTCACATTTAAACCCTGCAAATAGCTGAGTTAATTTAGCAAAAATGAGTATTCTCAAGATGACCTGCAAGGGGAAGAGGGGGACCTACTTTAATCTAGAAACCATCAAAGCCTTCTTGACATACGTATTATTGTAGGGCTCAGAAAAAATAAACAGTTTATGTAGAAGATTAAGAGACAGTGTGGATTTGCTTTTGACATATCTTGTCTCCAAATCATAGGTGAGGATTTATTAGAACACTATCATGTCAAAGCTACCTCATTTATATGATAACACATCTGTAATGTTTTATAAGTGCAGCAGTCCTCATTCAGAATGTTGCTTTTTAAGTCTTAAATTACAGTACCTGGAGAGGTATGCATAATTATAGTGTATGTTAGCAAATGATAGGATGCATTTCCCCTCAGGCTCTCAGCATTAATCAGCAGCAGTGTGAATGCAATAAAATCATAATTGCTTCTTCAAAACTTATAATCTAACTTATAGAACTTTAAGTCAGTTGTATAGCAATATAATGTCTACTGTCATGTAGCATATCAGCCTCCTTCATTTGCTTAAAATTAGGGCAGACTTTGCTTGTTGTAGAAATTATTGTCATTTTCATTTGCAGCTTTGAGGCTAAATCCTCTGATTTAAATCAGTGTAATCCCATTGAATTTCAATGAAGCTATATTTGTTTACACTAGCTGAGGATCTGGCCTTTTAACTTTTTTCACTATGTCTAATGATTCAGCAGCATTACATTTAATTAAAAATAGGTGAAAGCATCTAGGATGATTCTTGCTTTTTTATGTGCTAGCTTTATAGTCATGTTTACAAGCATCGACAGACGATTAACCTGTTCTCCAGTCTCTTTAACCAGCTGCTGTATCTGGAAAAAGGACCATATCATGGAAGGGAATTAGTATAAGTGGGAATTCTGCTAATTACCAGATACAGATTAATCTGCTAATTACCAGATTATCAGATCTTTGATACCAGAAGAGAAGATAGTTTGTATTTTGTAGGCTGAAGATCCTATAGTATACAATAAACTGCCAATGTCTTATTCTTTTATCTGGAATTATGAGATAGCTATTAGGGTATAATCATGCCCCCGTTGAAGTCGGAGGGAGCTTTTTGCCTTTAATGGGTGTAGAATCAGCTCTAAAAGTAGATTTGTTGAAGCAGATCTTATCCCACTCAACCAGTGGCCGATGATATCACATAGTATTGTACAGACAGTGGTGGGTGCAGGACTGATCCACTTGAAGATATTAATGTTAAGAAACCCAGGACCAAGGCTCCTAAGATCCAATGATTGGTGACTCCCTGAGTTCTGCAACATAAGCACAGACGTATTGCTCTAAAGAAGCAACGAGCTCAGAAGAACAAGGAGGAAGCAGCAGAATAAGCTAAGCTTTTGGGCAAGAGAATGAAGGAGGCCATGGAAAAACGCCAGGAGCAGATAGCCAAGAGAAGACAACTGTCCTCATTGAGGGCTTCTACATCTAAATCTGAGTCAAGCCAGAAGTGAAAGATGTAAATGATTAAGACAATAAATCTTTTATGGTGGGAAAAAAACTATCAAGGTTGATTCATAGAATCAATTCTTCAGTCAAAGATCAAAACAAACCTTTAATTACTTTTTTTTAAAACTGATGTAATCTATAGGTGCCTTGCAAAAAAAAAAATCTGCTTCATTGTAATTCATGTTATGTCTCTGTATATAATCAGGGCCACATCCTTTGAAGGTTGGCCAACACTTTTCAGCCTTACTGAAACAGTCATATAAAGGCATGTCCACAGGGTCTATTGCAAGATGTCTGTGTTCCCAAAAGACTCAAGAGGTTAAAGGATGTGATAATTAAGAAGGTTCTTTCAGTTTTCCACATTTTTTCCCCTCAGAAAGGGTCTGTAAATTAGGGTCTGAACCTACATGATGAAGGCTCAGTTCTGCAGGCTATGCACTTTGACTCCAACACTTAAGTATGTTAAGAAAACGAATTATTATGTTGACTTCAATAAGACTACTCATGTGCTTAAAGTTAAGCATGTGCTTAAATGCTTTGCTGTATAAGGGCCAGAGCACACAGCACCTTGAAAGATCAAACCCTAATTAAGCACATACAACTCCTATTAATGACAATAGGGTCCATGGTTTCAAAACATCTCTTCTATTATTACTGTTTGTTTTATTTGCATAGAGGCTTTGCAGACATTTAAAGACATGGAAGCTTATCCTCAACTTGATGTACATTGTCATAACTCCATCCAGGTCAATAGGTCTCTGACAATTTACACCAGGTGAGGTCTACCCTAATATTTCTGACCCAAAGGGCTTACAGTCTTTTTGTGCATGTACAATTGAGCGCACACATTTACAGAGTATCTGTTGGGTAAGCACAAATACAACCACAAAATCCATTTGTATGCACAAATTATTATAAATCTATTGATTTATTTGTATTATCAGATCACCTAGCAGCTTTTGTCATGGACCAGGACCCTATCAGACTCTGCACAAAGAGTTTACAAGCTTGGGCATAAGATATGTAAATGGCATTTGATACATACATTGCATCACATACCTGAGAAAATGTCAATACACAGATAACTGTAGTGCCCAAACACCGTGTAGGTCCAACTTTGTCCATTTGAAAATGTGACTCTGTCAATTTTGTTTGTATAGAGACTGTGTAACTGGACCCTTCAGCTGAAGAATTAAATAGCAGACCTGACAAGCGTAGAATCTACTGCCGAACATTATAAAACTTCAACTGATTAAGAGAGACCCCAAACCAAAATATTTTGATAAATGTTTTGCAAAGATCAAAATATTTGTTGTAAAGAAGAAAATCCGAAAATGTCCTTTACACATTTCTATTGTGCTGCCATATTTGCTGTTGCGTTCAGTTTTCTAAGAATACAAACGTCGTGTTTCTAGAGGAGTGAGGATTTTCATCATTTATCCCAAGAAATTAAAAAATAAAATAGAAAACCAAGTGAACATCCCACCAATCTGGGTGTTTTGGCCTAATTTTTCAAGGATTTAATATTGGGGATCTGAATTTTGTTTGACTCTTTGACTTGCAGATCCAGAAATAGAGAACTATGTTAAATTAAACTATGTTAAAGTAACCAGAGCTAAGTTTCCCCAAGTATCAAACAGCCCTCCCCCCCGCCACTCACACACACACAATTGTGCATTTAAATTCCATGTGTACTTTGGGGAATGTATAGTATGCTTTTAAGAAAAAAAACATGCTGACATCATTTGGTAGACTGTAAAAATTTGTGTTAATTTATTTTAAAGTGCACCCCAAATCACAGCAAGCTGGTGTGTAGCAGAGCATACTGCCAATTCCAAAATCATGCTTATCTTTTCAATTTTCCTTTCATAAACAGTTGGCAAATATGACATCAATTTAAATGATAATGACCACATTTAATTTTCATTTTAAATTTATTCTTTTACTATATATTGGTATCCTGGTTGATGCCAAGTCAGTCAGCCACAAGTCTGTTTTTCATTTATGCATTGAACTCCTTTAGGTTAGACATGCTCAGTAGTCCTGGTTTAATACATAACCCTAATTATAACTTAGAATTAAGATACTGCTGACTGCAGCATTTTAAGGAGGAGAATCAAAGAATGTATCTATTGGAAAAAAACAAAGCTCCACCCCGACTGTTTTATCTTTATAAAAAATTTTACATTAGACTTTTCTTTAGATTGAGTGTGTATTTTGGCTATAAACAGCAGTTTAGACATAGTCAGCCTGTCAGTTTATATAGGTCTACTCTGAACTTAAGGGCTTTTTTATTTTACTTTCAATTGGGCCTCTCTTCTCATTAAAAATGCTAGAAGCTTTTAAGAGATCATAGTAACATAGACCAGTAATATAGGGCAACATGGTAGCCTTATTTTATTGAGCCTATCTTTGTGCACTGAAAATTGAATCACTGCTAGAGATGGTTGAAAATGTGTTGTCATGCTTTTTTTAATAATTGATTTTTAAAAAATTGACATTTGCACAGATAATTTCTATAAATTTTTGACAAAAATATTTCAGTTTTGTATGCTGAAAACTCAAACATTTTTACAAAAAAAAGTGTCAATTAAAATATTTCATTTTGGTCCTTTTTTCACAGAAAACTGAATCCACTGACAGACAAGTTCTAGTGACTGTTGTCTTTCTGGGCTCTTTATGCTAGAGGGAATTGTTCATACACTGAACATTCAAAGACGTACAGAGAGGAAACCTAGTGTTTTAACATAAAGAACTTTACTCTGAATTTGACAAATGTATTTTTATTATGTGTGTGGGGTGTGGGATTAATTCTAAAGCACTAAATTCTAAACTATAAACTACATTCCCAAGGTCAATATTAAATGTGTGCAGAAAGGTTCTACCTGTGTAATAAGTGAATAAGAAGGCTACTGATCTGACTGGGAGTTTCTTTGAATTCAAATGAGAGTTTAGGAGGAAGTTCCAAAAGTTGGACACTCCTTCTAGAAACAAGGAAGTTGCCAAATGTATCTTTTTCATACAGGAACGCTGGGTGTGATTTTTATGTGGTGCAAACTTGCAGCCTAGGGAGATGGGAGATTAAAGTGGCTTGAAGCCATCTTCGTGTTCTCCTAATTCTGAGCTGCTTTGGAAGCCAAACTGCCCATTTAGTAGAATTTACATGAATTTACAATTTACAAGCCAATCTGGCTAAGTGCAGCAGTGCCCTGTAGAATCATCCATTGTGGCCCCACACCCAGCCTGCTCCCTAACATGCCCCTTACACTAGAAATTGTGGCGTTGGCCTGGTCAGTTTCTACACCAGAGAAATTCTTCTCCCACTGTATCTGGAGTTTTTATGGTTTCTTTGTGCTGCCACAGCAGTAGGGATAATCCTTCTTGCTGGCCTCACAGAGATTGTGGAAGCTTTGGGCCTGGTTTTGTTCTCACTTACATTGAGTTTAAACTGGTGAACTCCGTCAAACTTCCATGGAATTACTCATGATTTATGCCAGTAATTCTTAGAGGAGATGAGGCCCTTTGCCACTGAGACATGTGACATGCTTGGATTCTTACAATCGGATGAATCTTGCTTGCCTTCCATTGGGGGGTGTTACGTGAGCAGGATTTATTCTTTGTGTGGGATTGCAAAAGTTTCATCACTTTGGAACAGAAAATGAAAGCACATGGGCTTCTTGATTATATATCTCTTCTCTCATCATTTACAGCTACATAAAATGGGTGTGAAACGCTATTACTCTACCAGTAATACTTTACCACCACTTCACACTGGTGTTAATGATTGCACAAAGTGAAGGACAATGGAGAATCAGGACCCATGGGTCTGTAAGGGCTTATTTGCATGCAATAGTAGCAACAATTTAACTAAAAAATTGGTTTAGTTCAACCAGTATATACTACCAACTGGATACACTTAAACTGGTTCAAAACTGGTTTATATCAAATTAGCTTAGAACTGAAAGTTACCATAATAGCAACATAAACCAATAATTAATCCTTTATAATTGAACTAATTTGATATAAAAGGGTCACAAACTGATTTATTTGTTTCCACACAGGAGTTTGCACTAGTTTAGCCAAATCTATTTAAAAACTAATTTTAGTTAAACCAGTATGACTTTTGTATGTGGACCAGCTCTCAACTGCACAACTTGTGAGAGCTGGGAACTTGAATGGACAAGGGATAATATTAATCTGGTATAGTTCTTTCCATTTATGGTAATAGTAATGGAAAACAAATAGATGGTTTGAAGCAAGAACGGTGTGCTAGACACTAATTTCACAGAAGCGTTTATAGCCAAGTATGCACAAAAGATTCAAATAAATATGCCCAAAAGTCAGTCTCGAGCCTAGGGTCTGTGTGAGCTGTGGTTGGCACAAGGGATGAAGGTGGGGAACAAAATATCTGTAGGTTTCCTTTATGCTCACCTTATACTGATGCTGACCAGGGTCCATTTTCACCCTCTGTGCAAGTTAAAGCAGCCTCGGGGCTTCTTTAAATTTTACTGGATGATATTAGCCCTCCTTAGGCAGTGATGCTTGCTAGCAATGGCTGGAATGCTGCCTTTCCTCCTGGCCACGCCTCCAACCTCCACCCCGACCAAAACATGGTGACCGTGAGGTGTTTGGTAGAGAGTTGGCATAATGAGTACATCAAGGACAAGGATCTGTCTCTATTGGTGCTCAATTTATGTATGGACATAAATCTTCCATGGAATTGGTCCTTCAGATATCCAGTAGAATGGGATCCTGTGTGCATAAAGGGATAGGAGCTTAAAGCAGGGAGAAAGAGAGGCATGAAACTATGGAAATAAAGTAAATAAGGCTGTAGAAAAGGATGAGCAAATTGTCAGCAAACTGGAGAATGATTTCAGGATTAGAATGATCTTGGTGCTCTGCAATTAAAACTGATTTCGATTATTTTCCAGAGCAAATAGAACTCATTCTAATTTCCTGGGTCCTAAGTTATCCTTGGAAGGGTCTGCAGGTGTGGGTCATTCAAATGTTCCATTGTATGAATGGTTCAAGATCAAACCATTAACCTTTATTGACAGCAACTGAGAATTGTCAATGCAATTGTCACTGCAACACTGAACCAATCCCAAGAAGTTAGGCAGGTAGGCCACATGAAATTCAGTGTTGTTTAACCAATCAACTTACAACTCAGATACAGAGGTGAACCATATGAATGTTTTTTCCCGAAAAGAATATGGTACACACTTCAGGGATCTGCCCTCTATCTCTTTCTCATACAGTAAAAATTGTGAACTTTCACAAATGTATCTAGATCTCTGGCAGGGATTTACCTTTCTGAAAATAATAAAGAAAATCTATTTCCCTATTTCCTTTGTGTTCCCTGCTCCCAAATTTTAGAACACTGTTTGGATTTGAAAGACAGCATTGTTTTCCCAGCAATGTAAAGCATAGCTGAGTAGCTCCATAAACCAAATTTGAGTATATTTTTATACTCTTTGAAATGCTGACTAGGAGGCACGTGGCAGTAGGCAGCCACCAAAGCATCCTGCTGTATTTAAAAGCAATATTTGTATGAATAGTAATTGTGTTAAACTGTAATATGTAGAAAAATAGAAATAGTCTGACAAATAGTGCAAACATGGTGTGCATACAAAGAGGTGATTACAGTACATGTAGTAATGAATATACTGCGTCTATGAGAAACACGCTTTTTGATGGTATGTATAATAAGCTGGAAAGAGTATGGAGATCAGAATGAGAGAGAACGTAAAGAAACCAAATGAAAAGACAGAGCATATAAAAAAGAGCGGAGAAGAAAGGCCCAAAAGGACTTGATTCAAAGTAAATTGAAATCAATGGGCATCTTTTAATTGGCTTGAGAGGGCTCTGGATCAGGCCAAAAAATGAGCTAGCAGTAAAATAAAGATAATTAAAGGGGTTAGCATTAGGTCTGCTGTGCCAGACTCAAACAGTATTGTTGTATAACCAGATGTATGGCTGAGGTTCCATCCATAAAGAGACGATTGTCTGTTTAAAAAAAACCCAAACCTCTTACCTTAATGTAACTCTTTACCAGCCCACAATTCTGAGATGGCCAGCAGATCTGATTATAGAGATACAATTTCTGGAGCTCAGTTTGGTGATTTGGTTTGGTTTGGTTTGCTTTAAATTTCACTAACTCTGGTGAGGAATTAACCCTCATTGGTTAATGATGGGAATGACCTTCACCTTCCTTGTTTCCAATATGAGTGACAGGCTGCAAAGTATAGCTCTAAAGTCCACTCTGGCATAACCTCTCACATTTCTGCTTGCATTCTGGGCAATAGCTCCCACCCATTGGACTCTGTAGTACTGAGTGCAAATGGTTCCTTAGAGTTACTATGGCAGTCAAAAACAGCAAAGTTATATTTAATTTCTGGCACTGCCCTTTGCTGAACTGTGGATATAGCTGTAGCAAACCTCCAGGTCTAGATGAGCCTGGCTAAGGCATAAGATGACAACATTTCACATTTGGAACTGATGTAATCCATGCCATTTACGATCTGCCCTCATGGCAGGCAGAGAAAAAACTGACTACAGTCCAAGTGAGTTCAGCTCTATTCTGGGGACTAAGGGAGAACATAGGTGTATTTCTAAAGAATGCATCTTCTTGTGGGATGATGCACACCACTCTGATACACTCCACCATAAAGTCCCGTTGCACATAAAGCAAGTCATTGCCTTCCCATATAGACCTCCCAAGATATCACCCTCAACCTGTTCTTTGGTAATGCAGAGACTTTTAAGATAAATAAGTTAAACTGAAGAGGAGATATATTTGGGCCGGACAAATCCTTATACCAGTAAATGTGGCTGGAAGATAGCCTTAGATAGACCCATTACAGGAGTAGCCACAGGAGTTGCTCAGTATAGAAGAGCAGCAGTGCAGTCTTCTACTTTTATATTGGAGGTGAGGCTCAGACAGTTGAAAGGTCCTCCCATGCTATGCTTTATCTTGATCTCAGCAGTAAAGAACAAGGTGGCTGCGTTTTGCTCCATTGAATGCAAATTATACATGGCCCCTGGGTCCTTCTGAAGTTGCTCAATGTGGCCCTTCTACATTGTTTGGACACTGCTGAGCTTTGAGTCACCACACAGGGGCATTACTTTGACCTCAAGTCCAGTGGAGAGAGAGAGAATAAAGAATCCCCCAAGATCCAATTTTTAGTCTGATTTTCAGGAGCGCCAAGCACTCATGTTTCCCGTTGACTCACTGGGAGTTCCTGGTAGTAAGTACCTTTGAAAATCAAGCCAAGCTTTGATTGAGGTACCTCAATATGGATGTTGGTGCCTAACTTCAGGCACCCTCGTTTGACAATTTTGTACTCCATGGTGTGGGCATGTCTGTGAGAAACAATCTGTACTGGAAATGAAGCAGTGATATACAGAATGGTTCAATCGATCTGAAATCCTAAGCTAACAAGTGAGCTGTAGCAATCTGGCATGCCACAGCTTGCTCGTTACAAGTTGCTGTTACTGGAGAGAGATTTTTTTTCTTGGACCAAACTATAGCATATAAAACTGACTCCTTTCTGTGTCAATAAGTGACACTAACATGGACTGTAAATTGTACTGCAGAACACTCTAGACATCATGAATCATCAGCTATAATGCAATGGGAATGGACAAGCAAGGCAGGTACTGCAAGAAACATCCATTTCTCGTGTAGTTCCCAAAGTTTCTGGAAGACACTACTGTGTGAATTTGCCCTTCTGAAATCCATAAAACCAGTGAGCAGGAGCTTAAGCACTTAATTTGAAAGATCTCCATTTAAATCATTTCTGACTTATGCCAGGGCTAGCCTGTCCTCCAGTTAATTACTCTCCAGGCACAGGGAAAGCTAGTGAAAACAATCACTTCATAACAATTTTCTTTTTGTAAACTGTGAAGTACTTAGATGTGCATCATTTATTCATAATAGAGCCATATAGATGCATCCCAACTTTCCTGGACACTAAAATCAGCTAGGATACATTTTTGCTTATTTGTTATATATATTTCTAGAGGGCACATTGCCACAAGCACTCCCTTGAGGTGCTGAGCTCACAGGTCTCACTGAGCTCCATTGCACCCTCTGCAGGTCAAGTCCATAATACTGGCCACCAGGATGGTTGGCCACACTGAGCTAAATTAAAGTTTCCTGATTAGATGGGGTTATTTTACTCAGTGTTTTACGTGATAAAAGATGGGCTAAGCTGCTAGCTGTGGTGCAAAGATCAGTCTCTCTTGCAGGCTGTTTTGGATTTTTGGGGTGGGGGCGGGAAGGACTGTCTGCATCTGAGCTCCTGATGATTTCTTTGTTAATAGGACTCTGATTTTATATTGCAACAGGTGACCAGACATAACTTTGAAAGATTTCCTAAAACAGCGTAGAAATGGAAGTTTCCTTTGTTGGATATTTCTTTGTTTTAGAGACTTGAAAAACAGGTGCAAACAGTGGATCAGATTTCTGTGCGATTCCCTCCAAACAAGCATTTCTGCTTTAGAAAGTAGGCAATGAAGTAGTGTGCATACCTTGTTTGCATCAATCAGTACAAACTCAAAAGGTCTAGGTGAAGGACTGTGAAGGACCATTGTACTTTAGTGGGAGTGAGTTCAGAATCAGGACAACTATTTCATTTATATGGTTAGCTCCCAATCCTGCCTCTGCTGAAGTCAATAGCAAAACTCTCATTGATCTCAATGGGGAAAAAAAAACCTTCAGATGAAGACTGTTTTTTCTGGACAATTCCTGGAAAAATGTGGATATTTTTTTTAAATAAACAGATGCAATAATTCTATGAATAGCTACCCTTCTCCTACTCTGTGACCCAGCATTAAAGCTATCAGAAACTACTGAGAGTTTTAATAGAGCTCCAGTGCCAAGACCATGGGTACCCTGGTATCAGCTGCTAAGGAAGGGGTGAGCAATGCTTAGCTGAAACCAATAATGAAAGGCCTGCTAGTGAGCTCTGTACTGCTTACGTATCAGAATCTGTAGCACAAAGCTGCAATGAAATTTAGCAATAAAGGTTGCAGCCCATCTTGCAGCCAGTTGTCGGGCAGCAGCTGGATACCCTGTCAAGTGCATGAAGGGAACATACCTTGCTGAGATTAAAAGGTGTCCTTTCCAGCTCTCCTAATGTAGGTGGTGGTCTACTAATTTCCACAATAAGTCATTGCCTACTGCTCAGTTCAAGAGATTTAATAATTTTTTTCCTCTTACCACAGCTGCTGCTGTGATCCAAGTAGCCCTCGACCCAGCTACAATGAATTGGTATTGCCAGAAGCAGTGATTCCTAGCAATTGGTGGTAGAGTAGTCTGCCAGTTTTGTATAGTTCAAGGAAAGGATAGTGATCAATGGCAAAAGGGGGCTGTTAAAGCAGAAAGAGGAGAACAGGGGTATGGAAGAAAGTAGCATGGTAGGGAAGAGGATGAAGATGGGAAAGGAAGTCAGAGCAGAGCAAGGAGAGGAGTGCTAATTTTAGATACCTTATTGTCGCCTCCCATGAAGGTCAGTCTAACAGTACATCCTCAAATCGGTGGATACTGACTATGACAATCTGTCCAGGATATAACCATTTGTCCCGCTGACTCATATTTGGTAATGAAGACCAATCTCTTACCAGTGTTCTGGTGTACTGATCTCTAATTCTAATAATGCTGAAAAATTTGCCATATTTGAGTAGGGTGACCAGATAGAAAGTGTGAAAAATCAGGATAGGGGATTGGGGAGTAATAGACACTATATAAAAAAAGCCCCAAATATCGGGACTATCCCTATAAATTGGGACATCTGGTCACCCTATGTTTGAGAGACTAAACTTGGCCACAGTGGATAGCATTAAAATGCAAATCAAGGGCAAGTTTGCCTTCCATGCCTGTAGCTACTTATCAAGTGGCTTTGTACAAACCACTTTGCCAGGCTTGGCTTGGGGGAGTAGGGGGAGCACATTCAGCATGAATAAAACATGACAGTGATGTGCTAACAAACTGTGATTTATTGTGACCATGATAACACTCCGAACCTCAGTGTGTGAGGACAAGATCACAATGCATGGAGACTATGAAGTCAGCATAACATGTCCATGGTCAACTCTGACTTCTGTCATTCCTGCTAATGCTCTGCAATATGCTATGACTGTGATGTGTGTGCAGTGAGACCAAAGTGACATATGACCATCGTGTGACAGCAGGGCCAGAAATAATGTGGTGTTTGCTATTTGTAGCCAGATGGACACAGATGCAGAATATGTTGGGCAGATTATACGAACTTGATAGTAATCATTTATACAAATGATTCAATAATTTTTAATGGCAGAGAGTTTGAGTTTGAAGATATGATATTGATTTCTCCCCCCTTAGTTATTCTCTATAAACATTTAATTGCCACAGATGTTGGTTGGAAGATTTACCTTATTTAGGGAGCTTTCCAATATTTGACATTGTTAGCCATTACACAAGCTTAATGGGATATACATTGTTAATTATAAACTGGAAAAATATATGGAATAATGTTCAGTATAAGGATCAAGCATGTCTTCCAGTTTAGTGTAAATAATTTTATAGGGAACAGTTTTTCTCTCCTTCTTGGCTTGATTATTCAAGTGTTCTTTAACCATTACAGCAGAATCCTTTTCAGAAGAAAAGCATTTTTCTTTCACCATAGTTGCTATGAGAACATGAATCATCTCTTTAGCACAATAGCAACAACTGTAGTGCTTAAGTGCATCCAGTGATTTTTTACTGTTTGTTCTTTGCTCTCAACAAGATAAGCTGTTGTTCTTTCTTTCTTCTTGAACAAGCATAACATGATTGCTGAAGTAGTAAGAATAATTGGACCAAATAGTGAGGCAGTTAATGTAAACAGACAGAATTCATCTGTTTCAAATACAGTAAATGCTCCTCCAAAAATATGGAAATCTTGTCTACTTCGTCTTGTGCCCCAGAGCAAATTTTGTTGAGTTTGTTGTCACATAATTATTTTTGGACTGTGTTAAATTGCTAATGACTAATGGGCTGCTCATGTATCTAAAGTCTTGTATCTGAGGCTGTGATGGGGTATGTATAGACTTTGGCTATCGGTTGGCATCGAGAGAGTTAATATGTTCTCCTTGAATAGACTATCAACCACAGGTCTCTGTCCTCACTGAAATTGTTGCCAGGGAACCCAGCTATAAGGGGGATAGGGCTGGGTTCAGCTGGAATAAATTTTTCCATAAAGCAGAGTATAAAATGGGTAATCTCTTGTATGTCTCTCACTTTGGTGGCTGAGCTGAGACCGAGACCCCTTTTGCGGGGATGTGTCTGGCTGTGAGAAGACTTTTATTTGAACCCTGAACTCATGAGCTCTTTTTCCTTCACTGTGGCTTAAGTAACCTGGTGTGGGGACTCTTACAAATGAGTTTAAATTCCTTTACAAACAAACTGTTAAAAGTCTCTTTTCCCTTTGAGGCTCTGAGCTCTGTCTCCTCCGTCACTTGCATTTGCTTTTTCAGTCTACTCTGTGGTCATGCACCGTGCTCTTAATATCAGACCCCAGAGCATTACTCCTAATACCTAAGCGCTTGCCTCAGTACAATACTTTCTCTTGGGAGCACGGTTGGGGAAATATCAAAGCATGCAGAGCTGTCATCTCCAGTTACCCAAAGATTCTGGATGTCCGTGCCCTCAGATGATCAATGTTACACTGTGGTGCAGAGAACCACTTCATTCCCAAACATGAAAAAATATCATTCCATCTGTAGAAGTCCTAGTCAGACTCCATAAAGCATGTGGACACATCCATCTGTTGCAAATTCTAGCAAGTACTGCCACAAACAATTGAGCTTCTCAGGTTCAGTTCACCATTGCAGTAGCTTGGCAAAGATAATTCCAGAGATGCTCAAATGTTCCATCAGTGGAGGTAACATTCATGTTCAATATAATACAGCAAGATATATCAGAAACAGGAAAAAGCTAGACAGAGATCTGCATAAACCTTTCTGTTTTCATTCTGGGGACCAACACAGAAATTTTGTAATTTAAATCAGAAATTAAAATGAATATTCTGACCTATGACCTAGTTCAGAAACACCCCGTCCCTCCCTCCCAACATACACAGAGGTCTTCAACTTTTGGTGGCACTTTTAGCCACAATCATTTCCTCCTGATTGATAGAGACAAAGATAGATCTACATGTGCTTCAAATGATATATGTCCTAGATGGAACCACTGAGGATTTTGGACGGCATTTTCAAAAGCACTTAAATGATGGAAGAGGATGAGTCCCAGGAACTTTCAATTAGTGACCATGGCCCACATAGACTGACTTTTGATCTGAGGATGGCAATAAGTGCCAAACAAATATGTCTGACCAGCTAGAGTCTAGGTGAGTTTGTTCCCCAACAACCCCCTCAGATTTTAATTAAAGATGGATACACCTCTGCATGCCACATCTGATATGTCTACACTACAAAGAAAAACCCGCAACACCAACCATCAGAGCCCAGGTGAATTGACTCAGATTTTCAGGTCTCGAGCTGTAGGGCTAAAAATAGCAGTGTAGATGTTAATGCTTAGGCTGGAGCCTAGGTTCCAAGATCCTACCTCCTCACGGGGTTTCAGAATCTCGGCTCCAGCCTTAGCCCGAATGTCTACACTGCTATTTTTAGCCCTCCAGCTAAATCAATTGACTGGGCTCTGAGCCTCAGTGCTATGGGCTTTTCTTCACAGTGCAGACATACCCATGCTATAAATGGAAAGGAAGAGGAAGTTTGACTATTTTATTAGCAAGGGTCATAGGTACTTTGATACAATTTATGAATTTGTAAATTTGTAAATCCTTTGCATTGATGTTATCTGATACTTTTAACTTTTAATAAAAATTAAAGCAATGGGCCATATTCTCAGCTGGTGTAAATCAACATAGCTCCATTAAAGCTACACTGATTTGTACCAGCTGAGGGATCTGACCTTACTGCTTAATCAAATATATTGATTGATCTTCTTCATCTGCTTTCCTCTAAGGACAGAAAGTAGAAAGTTTTTGTATACAAATAAGAGTATAACTCTATATCATTACAATTTTACGTCTTACCCTCGGGGGAATCAGATCTGAGTACTTAGCATGGATCTTCCTTAAGTTTGATGAACTGCTTCACTATTGTATTTAATTGTTTCCACCTAATATTATGCTAAACTAAACCAAGATTAAATCCAATTAAGCAAAAGATCAACTATACAATGACTTTGGTTAAGAGCACCTCATCAATTTGTGTTAAGTAGTTAATGTAAGGAAATCCACCAACCATTATTTAAACATAAAATACTGCTATAATGCGGCCAACCAGTGCAAGTTTCAGTTAATTCTTTCTATACCGGACCTGCAAGCAACTCGACCTTGGCTGTGCTATTGTATAATTTTGATGTTCTTCAGTAAGAAATGTTTAAACCTCAACTTGACCTCAGCAACCAGGATACAACAAAGATTTAATACTGAAAGAAAGTTGCACCACTAATAAAAAAAACCACTAAAAGAAGCACATTAAGACGTACGTTCAGTGATGCTTTTGTTGTTAAAATGACTAACAAATCTCTTGGGGGCTAACCAGATTTTGATCACTTGATTAGAATTTGTGGAGCTTGACTTGCAGTAACTGTAAAGTCATCATGAAATTTCATAGTTAATCTAGTGAAATCTGACACGGAAATGAATGTGCATATCACTGTATGTGTCAAAGTAATATAGAATACACATTGTTCTTTGGTTTAATTTAAATTAAGTCTTGTGCACTGAGTAAATAGCAGCAATTGATGGGATTTATTTGGTCTAATTGAAATCAAAATCAAAATTCTTATTGACTTCAATGGAAGCAGGATTGAACTTTTTGGCCCTCTTCTTGCAACCAAAGCTCCATGGCTAAATTATTCCTATGCAGGTGTAGAGTTTTCTGTTAGCACCTCTTATATGAGGACTGTCCTAAAGGTTCACATTTCTAATAACCCTACTTGTGACAGATAGACAATCAGTGATTGATTACTACAACAAACCTGATTTTTAAGTCAATTGCTAAATCCCACAACGCCTCTTTGTTATTTTAATATATGGTCTTTTCCATTATTTATAGTACATAAATAATTTTTTACAATTAGTTGTTGACAATTTTTCCTTCAGGCTGCTACCTTAACAAAGTGGATGTTAACTGTTCAGTTAACTGTTTGCTTAAATTATGGGCATGTTATGATTTTCCATGACACATTCAACATATCTGCTTCATTAGCAAATTGAAAGACTGTTACAAGAAGTTCTGGAATCTTTTTTTGGATTATTTTTGTGAAATGTTACATGATGTCTAGAAATAACATTATAATTTAAAATAAACTTTTATTACATTTCCCTTTATCTCCATCCAATGCCCTTTTTCATAACATTCTAATAACTGGAAAACGGTTATTTCTTGTTACTGCCAACATTAGTGCTCTTTATGGCCCGACTCAAAACCCATTGACATTTATGGGAGTCTTTCCATGGACTTCAATGGGCTTTAGATCAGTCTTTGAAAGTTTTAAGGGTCCAATCCATTTCTCAATGAAGTTAATGGCAAAACTCCCATTGACCTCAGACACAGCAGTAAGTTTTTAGGAAGCCAAAAGTGATTGCAGTCAAGCTTGTGCTTGTTGTTGATACTATGACAAATGTACAGCAGCATAAGTGATGATATCAGGTCCCTCTCTCATTTTACTTCCATCAGTCAAAAAGGTTTTAAGAAGAATCACAAAATCCTTGCTGCTGAGTGTTAATAGCAGGAATGAGATTGCATCAAAATCCAGGGTCTACAGATGCCAATTCCTTGGGCCAATTCCGAACTAACTCCACTGACTCCACTCCTGCTTTCCATACCAGCCACCCCAAAGTGCTCTTCAGATCTCAACACTCAGAAATTGTGGACCTCATGTTTGTATTCATTATTCTTAAGTACTTAAGACAAAATAGCGCCCCGAACCCCCGCTATGAAGAGGGCTCCATTGTGCTAGGTGTAGCTCAAACATATACAAAGTCATAGTCTGAAAAGCTTACATATCACTGAAAAAGGTTTGAACTGCAAATTCAGATCAAGGTGTTTGGTTTGGGCCCAAATCTTGCTTGTTCCTGCCTGGTGTTCAATGTTTTTAGTCTTATACACAAAAGCATATAATTAAAATGCTACTACTTAGACCCTGATTATGCAAGTTCCTCTGTGGACAGGTAGACTCCTAGCCCATACATAGCCCCATGGCACAGTGATCTAGCTGTGTGGGGAAATTGCAGGATCAAGGCCCCCAATCCTTCAAATGTATATGAGTCAACCCACTGAGTTTAATGGAATTACTCACATGCATAAAATTAAGCATGTACAGGATTGGGGCCTTACATTTGTTATGTGATACCACACTATTGTCTGTGTTGGCGGAATGTGGCTTTCCTTAAAGGCTGTTAAATATTTGAGTTTCTAAAGTTATTTTCACTGTTGATCAATAACTTAGAATATAGCAATCAATAGCTGAAGTTACAGCTGAGGAATATCTTCAGTACAATTAGTTCTTTGGTTTTATTTTTAACTCACAACTTTAAAAAAGAACTGTTTGGGAAAGATAATCTTAAAAACCAAATAATGGACAACTGCTTTCCTCACCACTTGTTCACTTCATCAAGACATAAAATATGTTTCTGGCCAGCTGAATATAATAATGAGGCAGCTGCACCATTTACATTGGTTGTTTATATCTATTTGGACCCAGACCTGTTGCAGTGACCTCTGGATGAACCCTCTTCCATCTCAGACCCTGCAATTTGAAGGCTGCTCCAAACACTGGTTAAAGACCAAGTTTCAGCAGTTCATTTACTCTGTATGAAATGCAGTGGATTTAAATCATCACCTTTTTGGTGAGACATGCCAGTTTAAGGTTTAGAGATTTTTGTGGCTTTGTGTTAAATAATGTCGGGGGCCAGGTTTCAGCATTTGGCTTTGAATCCTGTCAAGCTATTGTATAGACTTGCCAAGTAAATCAGTACAATTTACATTATCATAAACTGTTGCATATAGGTTGTTTCCACCCTCCCTTCCCCACCTGCAATGAACTAGGTAAATGAACTACCCAGTTTGTTTAGACTCCAAGTAGGCAAAGCCACTCCAATTATTTGAATTGCATGTACTGGCCAGTAGCAAACTATATAATAAGTTATGAAAGTTACCTACATTGCTTTGATTTACAGCTTAATTCAGTTTTTATTTTTATTTAATTATTACTTACTTCAGTTCCTGAAACCTGAAAGGGAATTGCATAGACCATTCCAAACCTCAATCTAAAGCATTTCTGATGTATCCGTGTCTTACTAACCTTTCATCTGTGATGGATTAATGGAATTTCATGTGGCAATACCTTTGCTCCATGAAATGATTTGCAATGAATTGTTTTTAAATCTAATACATGGTTTCTTTTCCTTTTAAAACGGTGAGTTTTTGATCCTTCTGAAAAATGCAGTCTAAGGACTCACTACGTTTCCCACTGACAATGGTAATCTTGAATGGGATTGAATTAGACCCCTATTAATACTGTCAAGAGCCAGATGCAGATTGTCGCCCTGGGAGTTTTGCCTGAACAAGTGTAACCCGCACACCTCCTGGGTGTGGTGTTCTGTCCCATCTAGTAGCACCGAGACCACTGAGAGAGAGAGGAGTTTGCTCTACAGCCTTAGCTAACAGCCAGTTGGCTTTTATCTCGTGCCGTAGAGGCTCATGCACTAAGCTCCAGAGGCCCCAAGTTCGATCCCACCCACCAATGACTGGGGTCTATTGGTGTTACACAAGGAGTGTAGGTGGTCACAAAGTACATGACGTTACTATGTGAGCATTGCCATTACCTGTGTCGCTTTGATATGTGGTATAAAAAGAAAAGGGCACCCTTATTCCGAAATAAGGTCTGTACAGGGAGTTGTACCGGTAATACTAAAGCTATATAATTATGCCTGTATTCTTTCTGGTAAATTTCCCCATATAGACAAGTCCTTACATGTACACATAACTTTAAGCACTTTACTGGTCCTATTGTAGTCAAATTGGAGCTGAAGTTAAAGTTAAACACATGCGTCAGTTATTGCAGGATCCAGGCCTAAGGTACTGCTTAGCTTGACTAAGGAGGCTAGAATTGGCCCAAATGTGATATGGATAGATGTGCTAAATTTACCCCTTAGTATTAACCAAACCCTTTTTATTTATCGTATGACCTAAACTAATCTTCAATCCTGATTCCCAAGGCAGAAAAGATTTAGACCCAGGGTAATGCTGGTAGTATATGATTTTTGAAAGGTTATAACATTACTTTAAAGTATTATAATGTAATTGAAATCAGATTTTCAATAATTCAGCGTCATTTGTCTGTGCTGTCTTCCAGACCATCTTTGTATCTCAGTATAAGAATAGGAAAACCAGCATCAGGATATAGATTATTGAATAAACAGTGATAATGTTTTTCTATTGCTAAGGTTTTGCCTTCTACTACTGGGATGTAGAAAATACAAAAGACACGAGGCAACATGAAACCTGCTTTCTTCATGGAGTCTGATACTTTTCTCTCGTTTAAGTTAAATAGGAATGTAAAAAGACATGCTGGGCCTTTAATAACAGTTCCAAGGCTGAGCACTCCATGTTAGACTGAGCAATGCTTCAGTACTTTTGAACAATGCATTGGTCCACTCTCTTTCCACCACCTTGTTCAGCGATTTTAATCATAAAGTAAACAAAACACTTAAATTCAAAATGTGGCCGGGTAGCTACTTCTGGGTTAGAGAAGCGAAAAAGGCAGATTGGTTTCTTGGTAAAGACATTTGTATTCAGAAGAGGCAATAAGAAAATGTGGTCCACCCATGGGCTCTCTGAGCTAAGCCTCCAGTTATAAAGGTTTCTTTCTTAGAGGGTCTTTGGCAGTCCAAGAGGAGTTATTTCTTAGATGCCTCCTTTTGGGTGGTGTCCCCAGAGATAAAGTAGGGGCTTATGAGTGAAGAGGCTGGCTAAGAGATTGTAAGAGGCATGGATTAGACTTCTGGGCTGGGAATGAGTGAGGCTGTTTGTAGCTCCTTTAAGATAGGTGAGGTTTGTGTTTAATGCATTTCCATCCTGTTGCAGAGGGTCTGGATTACATGATGTACCTGAGGGAATGGACGTTCAGTATGGGACAATGTTTCTGGAAGATTTAAACGTTGTATTCTATTCTTATAAATTATTCATTATTATTATTATGATTATTTATTATTGCAGTAATGCCATGAACCTCGGACAAGGATTAAGGCCTTAATGTACTAGGCACTGTAAAAATAAGTAACAAAGAAAACCATCCCAGACCCAGAGAGCCTACAATCTAGGTGGCAGATACAAGAAGTGGGATTGGGACTGGGGTTGGAAATATGAAGTAACGATAATGCTAACAGAGATTAATATGAAAATAAGAGTCTCCTTCTGCACTTTGGTTATCTTGAACAAGTTTACAAAATTGAAAGCACTTAATTAACTATGATCCAAAACTCCTCCTCAATTGATTGCAGTAGCTTCCAGATTCAGCCTTGCCTGCATCTCAAGAAACCAAACTACCAAGCTATTTTAAAATAACAGCATAGCATTTGCAAGACCCCAAATTTGCCCAGATACATCACATTGTATACATTGTGTGAGGCCAAATTCTGCCCTTAAAGATACCAGTGTAAATATGGAGTAACAAATGTAGGATATACTTGGGGAGGAAAGCCCCTGAAAATTAGGTCCATAGTTCTGCTGTAACAAGTTTTGCCATGTTACAGTGGCTGCTACAGAAAAAGTCATTGTTTAGCAATGGTCATCACACCATAGTTTCTGAGATACCACAGTTATTGTAGGAAAAATAATAACTAATTGACAACTTGTCACAGGAGTTATAGTATAGGAAATGAATGTGATATTTCTGAGTAGAGACTTTTTAATTATCTCCATTGTGTTTTAAGGGGCAGGACTCATCCTCACACTGTTCACTAGCTCTAGATGTGCCTTCTAACAGACAATGGCATAACAAGATCCAATAGCTAGAAGTTGAAGGTAGACAAATGCAGACTGGAAATAAAGTGCAAGTGTTTAACAGTGCAGACTTCCCAAATGGAAGAAACCAGGACAGGGGATCCCACAGAACATCATTTGTTATCTTTATCTTTAATTAAAATATCTCTTTACTTTATTTCTAGACCTTACCTCAAGCATTTTGTGGGGGCCTGGCTATTCAATCACAATTCTGCTCAAAAATGTGAAATTATCCAGAGTAATTTCACATCTTCCTATATCTTTTATCAAATACATATTTTCCACTTAACATTAATTTCTGTTACTTTTTCTCTCTATCGTTTTACATTTTTGCGTTTATCTAATTCCAGCCCGTGCTGGAAGTGGAAGTACCCAAATATCATGAGAAGAAGGAAGTTTATAACCATTATAGTCTCAAACCTTGAAAAATAATCCAATATGACCAATAAATAAGCATGCAATAAACATCTACATGTTACCCTGGAACAGGAAGGCAAGTGTGTTTTGAAAATGCCTATACAAGTCAAAAACAAAGTGTGGTTTCTTTTCCTGCTGTATGCTGAATTTCAAAACCTCATGATTGTTAGCTCTTTATAATTTTGTTTTCCTTTGAGAAGCTTGAAATTTTAAACTGCTTGATCTTCCACCTTTGTTCTAAGATTTTGGCAGTCTGAAAGACCGTCATGGAATTAGAATTAGACCAGTGTGGCTAAATTTTGCGCACATGCTCCCCCCCATCTTTACACGAAGACTTAAAGAGTCTAATTCTGATCTCACACTGAATTCCCACTAGTATATCCTAGTATAATGCATTGATTTCAAATGAGTTATTCCTGATTTACACCAATATGAGACCATCATCAATCCCATGATCTGGATTTGTGGAATATTTAAGGCCAGATTCTCATCTCGATGTAGCTCAGATGAGAATCCTGGCCCATTATCTTTTTATTCCGTGAGGAAGTTTTCAGCAAAGTTCTCAACTCCAAAAAGAACATACAAGATGTTAAGATTCCAAATTATACACACAAAATATGGTTCCTATGCCAAGCTAATTGAATTTGGTTATTTATTATATAGCATAAACTGTATTTATTACATAGGACATGTTCTCCATTTCCCATATGTTTTTAAATGCACTGTATCCAGTATAAATTGGAAAGATAAATCTGAAAAGTAAAACCACAAAGAGTCAGGTTTGCCAACCTGAGTCTTTTGAGACAAACATAGACTAAATCACTCTTGAGACTGGCTGAACTCCTACTGCTCACATATGACTGTCCACTATTCCTCCCCCAAATTTTCTGTCTTCCTTCCATAGTTATTATTTTCTTGTCTCGTCTCCTGGACTTTTGAAATGTTCCCACCTCAGTCCATTGCCTGTGATTTTCCATTTCTTCTTCTTTTTCATTGTCAGCTTGTCACCTTGGGTTTGTCATTTGCCAGCTGGAATAAGTTTCTGTGTTCTAGTGTTTGGACAAGGTGCGTCATCTTAAATGGTCAGGGGCATATACATCCAGGCATGTGGATTTGTGCATGTGACATAGTATTGGTTGAAACTAATGTTTAGGCAGCTTTAAGAAACTACCGTGGTACTTTTCAGTTTGTACAAAACTGCTCACCATCTTGAATATGTTTGTGATTCCTGGCAACCACCATGATGTGTGCAGCCTGAGTTAGCCTGTGTTAGCTATGAGCCCAAACTCTTATTCTTAACATTTCTTTAAATGCTGTATTTCTGCTCTTTTGCCATGTTTATTAAAACAATTATTTTTAATTACTGGGTGAGGAAGATATTTTTTGCTCTCCAGTTATAAGCCCGGTACACGACCACATGAAATTATACCATTTAGAATCTCAGACCTCTGTGGTTTATCTGATTAGCCACCCATGTTTTCCAGTGACTGATAACAGAATTCAAAATTCTCAGTACATTATTTTCTTTTATGAACATTCTCAATTGTATTTGACCCCAGATTTGGAATAGACCTTCCATATTGGTTTAGCACATATTTTCCTATAAAGACATACAAGAACTCACTGAGATTATATTGTTGTGGATCATGCATTAACTGTCTTACTAATTGTGCCTGATTTAATAAATAAATAAATATCTTCCTGCCCTGCTTAACTGTAGAATTTCAGAAACACTAAAGAGAGACTGGCAAGATGCAAATCATACGCAAGGGCTAACTTCTGCCAGTGGATAGGCATGTTCAATTGCCAGTTCTATGAGCATAATTGCACACATCATGTATAACAATCCTTTACACACTTTATTTTAGTCTTGCAAAGCCACATTAGCCTGACAATTTCCCAGTAAGTATATAAAGAAAGGGATGGTTCTTTTTTTAAATAAAATTGTTTTGGTCAGAAGCCTGAGACCTGTGTTAGTTAAAAATACAATCTTTCGATGTTTGGGACAAATCCAAATGAAACTAAATTCAAATGATCTCTGATTAATGCAACTGAAAATTATATACTCTTCTGACCCCAAGAACCATCTAACTGTAATAACTACTTCTGGTAAGCTTGATTGATAATGTCTGTTGAGTCACGGTGAACTTCTGAGTGTTCTTTAAACCGAAGAGCTATATAACCACCAAAGTGTTTTTGCTTGGAATTTATGGTTATTCTGATGTTTCATCCTGTAACATTTACATGAAACTGTTGTTCAGTACAACTTCAACGCATTGCTGACGTGGTACAATTGTGTGTCATTAATTTTGGATGGTGAAATGCATGTTTAATTTGTTTTTGTTTACATCCAAGTTGCACTGCAACATTTCACTGATGATGGTGATTGTTATTGACTTACAGCAAGTCTTGTGGTTTTGGGCAGTGGGATCCTGACATCCTCCCATATGATGATGCCCTTTCAGTTACTTCTTGAGCAATCCTTCTGCAACAAGCCAGGATGGCCACATTTTGATCATATGACCCAGGCAGTAAATGGGGTATGATTTACCTGTGCCAGGGTTGACTTGCATCTTGAATAGACTTTCTAATGAAGTTGGTCATGGAGTTTCAAATATCAGTAAGATTGGATCTTATGTTGTACAGAACATTGACGTTGAGTTTAAAGGAAACTTTTAAAAATATATTCAGTGACATGCTGGTTTACATAAAAATTAGGTTTCATCTGGCCAAAAAAATAAAATGTACTGCTGTTTAAACAGAAACAAGAATATGTATGCCACATTGGGTTAATTTAGAACAATATTACAATCAGATGTCCTGGAAGTGAGAAAGAGAGCAGATGGGGCTAGGATGACTGATTTGCAATAAAATAAAAATAAACACATATTTGTTGTTGAGTTTATTTGTTCTTATGAGCCATCAGGAATGGCTAAGCCTAATATCCAAAGCCCATTTTGCTCAGCTTCTTCTGAGAGTAGGGTTTCATTTATTCAAATGCCAAAAAAAACCAAAAATAAAAACTTCTCAGCTTGTGGTACCTAAGTAGCTGCATTAATTTAACTCACTGCTAATAAAAACAATACTCCTCTAGTTTTTGAAGCAGTTGAAGGGAATAACATAATACCAATTTATGATTAAGTTCTACTGCACATCATACTCTTCAAACCTATAGAAAAAGTTAATCTTTTTCTGCTACATCTTTTGGCATTACGATGAGTTCTGTAAAAGCTGCTGTCACCAACTGGAAAACTTTGATAAATAGTCTAGTAGTCACAATGATTAAACACTTTTATATGCAGGATTTGTCTTTCAGAACAGGCTCTAAATTTCTTTTTTCCCCAAGAGGGAGTCACCTGCACCCCAGATAGTATCCTAAGGCCCTCCACCACTTTTTCTCTGTTAAATCCTCCATCTCACAAAGCTCTTCTCAGTGTAACTGAGCTCTGTCCAAGGAGGACTGGACAGAATCTCTACATTGCTACTGTCAAATTGGCCAGATCAGCTATGAGGATGCGAACAATAGAACTGTACTGGTAAAATAATGTAAAGAGTCATTGCTAGGAAAACCATTTGTTTTGGACAACTCTGTTTGTATAGTATAAGCTCAATTTTCAAATGCCTGTGTTTGAAAGTATGCATTTAGATGCTCAGTTAGCTATATGGATACATAAATGACTTTTTTTATGTACCTAGATGCCAATTTAACTATTCAAACACAGAATCGAATGGTCTATTAAGGCATTCATGTTTGCAAATCACATATTACCTGTTCACTTATTGTAGAAACCTGCATGGAACTTGGAGGGAGGAAGAGCGATTGTAGAATGGAAAAATTTCGAGGAGGCCCAAGGAATTCAGTCTGTGTGCACATAGTTGGAATGCTGATTCCAGTAGCAGCAATTCTGTAAATAGTTAATACAGAGCCAGTTTAGTTTCAGAAACATGGCGTCCTGTCATGTTGTTATCCAGAATTTAGTACAAGAAACACTTACTATTTCAGTCTTTACATTGAAGGATATATTTAATTTTTCTGGAATCAGTTTCTACTTTAAAACATGACGATTTTACTGAATACAAATTCCATTTCAGCAAATTGCTTTTTTCCCTTTATCTCCTTGTGTCACAACTTAATGAAAAGAGTTAAGTCATCAGTACACTCGGCTGGACTTCAGTAGTCTTTGTACAAAGTTATGGAAAAGTAATCAATTAACATTTTTATTTCTTCTGGTCTCTTGGTTATAGTGTGAATTGCAATGGAGCTAAGAGCAGAGATTCATCTTTAGTGCTGCTTCCTTTCCCAATAGACCTTATGAGCCAATCCGTGTTGTTTACTCTTGGGGCCATATGCAGCTAATCTTTATGGAAATAAAGGATGAAAATATTCATATCTTGCCACAGTTAGCTAACATGTTTTTCCCCACCTAAGTAGGGCAGGTATCTGATATACAGTAAATCACTTGTTTGAAGGCTTTTATTATTTTCCCTTTTCTTTTCTGTTTGGTTTGAACAAAGAAAAATAAATCCATAAGAAGAATGCATTAACCTTATATAGGTGCATTGAATGTCTGCTGATCCTTTCTAGATAGTATAATTCTCATCTGATTTACTTCAAAACACTGTGATCTCAGCTGTGGAATAGTAACAACAGCAAACTACAAATACTTAGAGAGAATTATTCAGTTAAAAAGCTGTCTCTTTTCAATAAAGCAAAAGGGATAGGATGGGAGTGAAATATATAATGCTGTCTTCATACACACCGCACACCATGTTGTGTGCATGAGAACCACTGGCAATTTTCAGGTTTGTCTTCTAAAAAGTGAAGTGCTCAAATCTGACTTCATAAAACAGGGTCCTTCTCCCTATAGCAATGCTGGCAGCAGTACTGAAGACAGGGCTGAGCACATGGCAAAAGGTGATCATCATTGGTAAAGAGCAGCAGTTACTTCCAGAGATGCTGAGGTACTGATTTCCTACCTTCTAAATTGATAGCACGCTAAAGGTGCAATTTTCAAAAGCTCTGGGCATTAGCTATCTTGTGCTCCTTTTGAAGTCAATATACATTAACCAAACGCTAGTTATTGAGTTCAATATAGGGTAACTGGGTGAAATGTAATTGCCTGTGAATTACAGAAGTTCACACTGGATGATCTAATGGTCATCTTCTAGTCTTAAACTCTATCAATCTATTACTTCAATCATAGGTGCTGGAATTAGGGGTGCTGCAGCACCCCCTGGCTTGAAGTGGTTTCCATCATAAACACGGTTTACACTTCGGTTCAATGGCTTTCAGCACCCCCACTATACAAATTGTTCCAGCACCCCTGATTTCAATAAAAGCAGCATTAGGCCGACCCTGAGTGCTTTTGAAAATTCCACCCTTAATATTCTTCCCTGAAATGAGTGAACCGTTCAGTTAAAAAAAAGAGAAAAAAGACCACTGTCAGTATGTTGTAGTGGGGATATTTGTGTGTTCTCTACTGTGTAAGAGATGAGTGGTGTTGGAAGAAGTGGATATACTGTTTAAATAATGGCTTCCTTTTCTCAGCTAAAGAAAGCTTTCAATGTCCTCAAGTTCAGTTTGAAGAAATTTCATTTTTTGCTGAAGAGATTAATCAAAATTGACTCTAGCTCATTTCTCAACCTATATTCTTCCTGTGCCAATTGTGACCAAATTTAGTACCATATAGGTGTAGTGATGGGTCATAATGTGGACTCCCGTTCTTAACTGAAGTACTGTAGACTTGCTAATTTGATAGTTCTTTGCCCTATTCTAATGCAATGGGACCAATAACTTCTGTTTAGGTTTGTCAATAAGAAGGTGACTGGAACAACTTCACCACATATTGTTCACCTGGAACACAGCATGTGTAACAAGATGTGTAGTCCATCCTTTCTAGCTTGGTTGAATCACTTATCAACAAACTTTTCAGGGTACAAACAGAACCACTCTCAAATGCAAGGGACTGTCCAAGCAACTAAAAACTAGAGAAAGGAATACAATTAAAGTTTAACTAAGTAATGAAAGGAATGGACAGAATTTTTCCTGCAAAAAAATGGAGGAACCAATCTTGCTTCATTACTTTTATCAGATGGATGACTATGCAGTGCATTCTAATCTATAAGAAGGTTAGGAAATAGGTAAATGGTTTTAAGACCTCTTTTGGTTAATGAATTAAAATGCAAAAGAAAAAGGATGCATGTAGACATGCCCACTTCATCATTTATCATTACAAGCATTCTTACAAACCATGCCAAATTGAAACTTCAGGATATTCACTAATATCAATACGCAAATGAAATTAGCATACTGATAAATAATTAGTCCTACTCCAAAGGAAAGAGTATATCCATCTGAAGCCCTGAAGTTCAGTGCAAAGTTTTTTTCCAGTACCTGGGGATTATATCAGGGCGGAGCCAGTATCTGATAAAATAAGCCATGCAAGTCATATAATGAGAAAAGATAGTCGTAAGTTAATTTTTGAGACTCCTGTTCTTAGGGTGTGGCTGCAAACTTCTGACTGACAAATGGGAATTCTGGAGTTGCTCAGGAATTCTGGAGTTGCTCAGTGATGCTGATAATCAGGCCTCTCATAGGCTGAAAATATTATTTTCCAGCAAAATAATAAAAATATATTATTCTAAAGTGAAAAGAACTGGAAATTAAACATTGAATTGTACAAGCTACTTAGATGTTCATGGGTGGTAGCATACAGGGCTAACTTTACAAAGGTGTGTGCTAAAGTAACTCTCAAACTTTAATGTGTGTGCACAACCCAGGTTTCTCATTAATGTAATTTTGCTCATGCATGTTTGAAAATCTGACCCAAACAGAATGTTTTTGCAGCAGGGAAATGCTATTTATAATACTTTTGTTATTTATTATTATAGTTTCCAGATTCTGCTAGGGACAAATACACATGGGTAAAGGCATCCAATCTAACTTCAAATGGGAAATAATGAAGGGGTAATGATAGAGTAGGGAAGAGGAAGTGGCGGGGAAGGACAGGGGATAGAGTGATGAGATTATGTGGTTGCTCATCAGTAGTGCCTGGTGAAGGAAATAATATTTTAAAATTAATATATATGTTAAGAATGTTAAGAAGTGTAAATAAGAAAAACTAAATGCCATTCTATATCAGCCTTTCTGCTAGAAATCATGTTATTATTTGTCTGTGGTGGGATAAGCCAAGTGAATGTATCATTCTAAAGACTCAATCCTTCAAGACGTTGCACTAGCGATGACATTCCGCATACACATGGTGTTCTGTTGACTTCAAAGAGACTCCTCAGTGCGCCCCACCAGCATGGCTCCTTCTTGTCACATTGTTTGTAAGATCAGGGCCTAAAAGAAAAATGTAAGCAAGTGGGACAAGAAACGACACTCAGCTATGTACTCCCCATCTTCTGGAGATTCTGTCCCTCCCTTTCTTGTCATCACCACCTGCTTTTTGGGTCCTACAAGGTCATCTTCCCACAAGGAGTGGAAGAAAGAACCACACATGAAAGATTCATTGATTTTAAGGCCAGAAGGGACTATTATGATTAAGACTATGTTTTAGTTATGGGTATTTTTAGTAAAAAGAAAAGGAGTACTTGTGGCACCTTAGAGACTAACAAATTTATTTGAGAATAAGCTTTCGTGAGCTACAGCTCACTTTGTAGCTCACGGAAGCTTATGCTCAAATAAATTTGTTAGTCTCTAAGGTGCCACAAATACTCCTTTTCTTTTTGCGAATACAGATTAACACGGCTGCTACTCTGAAACTGGGTATTTTTAGTGAAAGTCATGGACAAGTCACAGGCCGTGAACAAAAATTCATGGCTTGTGATCTGTCCATGACTTGTACTATGTATCCTTGACTAAATCTTGGCAGGGGTAGGTGGCCTGGAGGTTACATGGGTGCTCGAGGGGTGGTGGTGGTCTGGGGCTTGCCATGGGTGCTCTGGAGGAGCAGCCCGGGACCCCCACTGGTGCTGGGGGAGGGGGGAGGGTTGGTGGGGTTGGCAGGCTCCCTAGCTGGCTCTCCATGGCTCCCCGGAAGTGGTGACATGTTTCTCCCTCAGCTTCTAGGCAGAGGTGCAGCGAAGCAGCTCTGCATGCTGTCTCTGACCAGGAACTGCGGCCAATGGGAGCTGTGGGGGCAGTGCCTCCACCTAGGAGTTGAGGGAGGGACATGTCGCTGCTCCCAGGGTTAAGCGCCCCGAGTTAACCACCACCCAGAACCTTCACCCCCTCCCATGCCCCAATCCCCAGCTTTGAGCCCCTTCCAACACTCAAATTCCTGATGCTTCTCGGGGGAAAGAGGCACGGTGGCCCAAGACTGCCCCACCAGTGGCTGGTGCAGCCGGCCCAGGGGCTGCTGCTGCAGAAGTCACAGAGGTCCCAGAAAGTCACGGAATCCGTGACCTCTGTGACAAACTTGCAGCCTCAATTATGATCATCTACTCAGAGCTCCTGTATAAAACAAGCCATAGAAACCCACCCCATAACTTCTGTTCAAGCTGGGGCATATCTAGAAAGATAATAGTCATGGTGCTTAATATACTGCTGGAAGATGCTTAGATATTATGGTGATGGGCCCAGTATAAGAAATAGAATAGAATAGAGCACAGCAGAGCCAAGTCCATCCAATGCCAGGGAGATTGTGACTGTTTTGCATAGAATCCTGGGTGAGTTTAGCTGATGGAGAAGATATGACACTAGAATCCCAGATTCCCTCTCTCTATGTCTCTTGTGGAACATTCTTTCTATACTTACTGCCACTTCGGTTTCATTTTTAATTGTTAATACCTTGTATTTCCACTTTGCTGAGTACTCGATGACAGTTCCATTGTAAAAACAAACATTCAGTGTGCAATGTAGTCCATCACTGTAAAACATTCAGCTCTGTTGTTGCAGTGATATAAATGGATCGCCATGCAACGAGATAGTGATTAATAGTAGATAGAGGACAGTGTGCAGAGAGTTGGGACTGTACCCTTTTCCCCCCTTAAACACACTCTATCAGGAGCAGTTTTATATAAGGGAAGACCCATAAAAATAACATCTGAGATTGCAGTAGGGCAAGTATTGATTTATTCGTTACAATAAAATTTTTGTCATTACTATGCAATCACTCTACCTCTGAAAAAAATTGATATATGTTGTTGGAATCTACAACCCACTGTGAAAAACTTTTTTTTTCTCTTCTATAATTTCCTCTAACTCTTCCGAAGAATCATTATTCCTCATGACATAGCCCTAGCATGCCACCTATTCAGATAAATGCCTGAACAAGTGTGCAGTAAATATTCACAATAGCTCATGTTTCAACTATATATGCCACTAATTAGATAATTTAGTGGTTCAGATAAATAAATCCAAAAATAGCAGATCCAAGAAAACAGTGTAAAATGTATTCTCAGTGTCATATAGACAGAGATACCTACTTTTAGTTCAGTTCAAATGATTCATCCTTATACACTCCAAATGTACCTCCCGCTCCGCACCTATATTGATGCATATTTAAGGGTGGCTCAGTTAAAATAACAAAGTGTCAGCAAATGAACACATTGAGGTTCCATTAACTCATGCATGCTGCTTTTCCTTTATACCGTATGGTATGTATATTGATGTTAGCACCTGTAACATGGCATGATGCACACACATGATTATGTTTAGTAATAAGCACCACTCACTCTTACATAGCACATTTCAGCTGTAGATCTCAAAGGACTTTACACAGGAGGTCAAGATTATTATCTATCATTTTATGGATGGGGAAACTGAGGCCCAGAGTGCTGAAGTGATTTTCCCAAGGTTAAGAAAAGAAGGTCTCCTGAGTTCCAGGCCAGGATCATATGCACTGACCTGCGCTGCTTGAGTGCTATGCTACATCAGAGTCATACATGGGCTAACTACATTTGGGACATTATTCAAAACATTTTCATCATGACTAACAGAGGTTAGTTTCAGTAGTGTTAGCAATATTAGAATCTCACATGTACATGGGTCACTGCTTGTGTTAACTAGACCTGTATTGGATGACACAGTGCTTAAAATGCTGGCAGCAGTCAGTGGCTAGTTGATACTAGTCCCACCAAGATTGCTAATTCCACTGATGTTGTATCAGCATTAGCAACAATGAAATGCCACCTTTGTGTCAGATTTTTTAAGAGGATTTTGCTACGTGTATTTCATTGAGACGTTTACAATTTCCTTCAACTATAGTCCGCTCTACACCGTAAAATTACTATAGCATTGGACCTGGTCACAAAATGAGAGTGCCCGAAAAGGACTTTGCTGGTTGGTGTCGTCATTCAGGAATACTGTTAAAACTTAGTATGATCTCCTTTGCACTACAAGAACAAAATGTATTTAATTGTGCTGGGGCACCAGTCATCCTATATAGTTGTTTTAAAAGTAGGTTTACCAAGTAAGATTAAGCCCCTATTGATGGAAAATTCTGCGCTCTGAATGTCAGTATTGTTTTCAACAACTATAGCAATCAGCTATGATGATTCAATTGCAAAGGCATCCTAGACTTTATAGCTGATCTAACTCATTCTCATACATGGTGCAAACACTGTGTCTGACGCTGAAAACACTTACTCTGAGCATCATGCTCTTGGCCATGTTTTGAATGGGACTGCTCAGAGCCTAGTCTCAATCCTGCATATATTTAGGATTAGGTTCTATGTCCCAATGTATCATAGGTCTTTCCAAGCTGCTTCATTTTAGGCTATGTCTACGCTATGCCCCCTTTAGCGCTACAGCCGTGCCACTAAAAGGTGTGCCGGTAGTGGTGGTAGCTCTGTTGTGGTGATAGCTTTGTTGGCAGGACAAAAAAATTCCACTCCCAACGGGCGGCAGTCGGAAGGAGCTCTCTCTCACTGACAAAGTACTGTTCACACTGGTGCTTTTTGTCGGTAAAACTTTTGTTGTTCGGAGCGGGTGGGTATTTTTTTTCACACTCTTGAGAAACAAAATTTTTACTGATGAAAATCCAGTGTAGACAAAGTCTCTCTGGCACCAGTGAGAGTACTTCTAGCAGCTTGGATACCAAATTGTTAGAAGGTGTCATAGTTAAGTGTTTTCCTTCCAAATGTAGATTGTGATGAATAGAAAAAGAATTGCTAGAAATAGCAACTCCAAACAATCTTAGTTTGCCCTCTGCAGATGGCATGAATTTGATTTTAATTTTTCTGAGAATTCATTTTGAGTTCTCACACACACACGGACACGAAATAGTTTCCTTAGCACTCACTTCAAATGTTAGACTTGTGGTTCCCATCTCAGTCAACATTGCAGCACTTGGTGACACAGAGATACTATCAGTTCAATGCAGATATAGAGATAACCCTTCTTTATCAGTTAGCAGCACAGACCATTTTCAGGAGCCTAATCTAATATATGTGGTGACACTCACCTTCTCATTCAGGAAACCTCTTTTTTCAGTGCAGATGGTTCAGATCTCACACCTCAAAATATCTAAATGTTTTGGCATTAAGTTTCACCCTGAATCACCTATAAACCATTCCTGTAAAATTCCACTCTCCTTCTTGCTTGGTGCAGTTAAAAAAGCTACTTTTCATCATCAGTTTTGTAAATGGGGGCAAGCAGATTTTTGTTCGTGGGCTGGTAAATTTGTCAGATTGTTTTGCAAAGTTAGAGCTAGATCTTGAGCTGGTGTAAATCAGCATTGCAGGCCCTGACCTCAAGATCTTACACGCTAAAAAGCCAAAGCATTTACATTCATGTTTTTCTGTTCTTAGATTCTAACACCTCTGACTTCTATCAGCCTAATAATAATTAATAATTTGTATTGCAGTAGTACTTTGAGGCCACAATTGAGATTAAATTAAAGTAGGCACTGTACAAATATATAGCAGGAGTCAGTTTAGGCTATGCACAGTTTACGTTCCCAATCAGAGTTTTCCAGTGCATAAATTGCAACCCAAAATTGGGTTGTGAGACCAGTGTCATGGGAGGCACAGGGGTGTGTGTTGCATCCTGCCCCTGAGGGGCATGGGAAGCCTTGAGAAGGGTATATGGGTCTTGCTCATGAGGTGGTGGTGAGAGGCCCTAGGGTAGGGGGTTTGCAGAGCCCGCCCTCTGGCTTCTGTCTCCACTTCCACAGCACCACTCAGGTTTGGCCCAGCCACTTGTCTGTCATGATGATGGGGTGGGGCTAGACCAAATTTGAATGAGTGGCGCTGCAACCTCGTGTCAAGTTGCCACACCAATCATTCAAATTTGGCCTGACCAGCCCCCCCATCTCATGACAGAGAGGCAGATGAGGCAACCTGAGTCGAACTATGACCTTCTACCCCAGATCACAATGCCCAAGGTGCAGAGCTGAGCCCAGCCAACCCCACAGGAGCCGCCGCTGTGGGGTGAGAGTGGGTCAACCCCGCCTATGGCCTCCCATCCTTTCGGGGCAGGAACCAACACCGCCTCCAGACCTCCCACACGACCCTTGGACATATTTTGACAGGTTGTAATGCCCATAGTGAAAAGCCACCCCCAGCCAGCCCCACAGGACATGAACGGTTGTCAACAATTTAGCTATTTACAGGGTCACGGCAGGTCATCAAGGCTCAATTAATCTAAATAGAGAAAAGTTGGGGGAAAGGAAGTAGTATTATCCCCACTTTAGAGAGGGAGAATGGAGGTACAATCAGATTAAGTGACTTGCCCAAGCTCACATAGCAAGCCTGGACCAGAAGTAGGAAGGGAACCCAGATTTTTCCTGAGTCTTAGTTTATTACTTTAAACACAAGACTATCCTTCCACTCGGAGAAACTATATACATTTTCCTAAGGTGTCGTCTTCAAGCCAGTTGATTCTTGTCAGTACCTCTTTTTTTTTGTCATCGTTCAAAGAGCAAATTCATTATAACACAGGGCATCTAGGCACAAAAATGTACTAAAATAATGTAGAGTGGTTTGTTTTAACTGATGATAGCTGGAGAAGTGGCCAAAATGCCGTAGTGTGCAGATCTTGCAGTATGCTGTCTGTGGGGTTTACTAGGAACTTCCTTTGGAAGAGACAATAGCTAGGCACAGTGGGGTATTTTAAGGACAATGTGCCAGACTTACCTCTGTCTTTTGTCTTAAGAATTTTAACATGGTTTCAACATTGATTTTAGTGGCTGAGTTTTTCCAGGCCAGGTTCTCATTATAGTTCAGATAACACAAATTTAAATATTGTGGTTAACAATCAGCAGATAGAACTATGAAACTTGCATGAGTTGGTATCCAGTGTCATTGAAGGATATTGTGTATTAACTAAGGTTAAGAACCAGTATCCAATAAGGCTGATGAGTGCAGAAGGGAGAAGCCTGGAAATTTCTAGAACTCGTCTGAATTCTTCTTCCCTCAGCATCAATATAGTTGTTAGAAACCATCTTTTCTTAACACTTTGCACAAAGAGAAGACCTGATACCTTATTTTCATTCATAAAGTGATCAAACGTGCATCATATTATAGGCTGTAACGTGTAATATCTTATTGCTGAGGTTATGGGAACACTAAAGCCAGGAGATAAACAAAATGTAGCATCTTTGGCTTTAATTTGCAATACACAAGGAATATGCTTTGCTTTGGTAGTGAGACAGTTTCCAGCTACCCAGAGTTAAACAGAAAAATCATACCACAGGAAACAGCTACGGTTTATATAAAAATATAGATTTCCTTTAAGTGCTTTACTTAAGACTTTGGTAAGTTGTATTTATATTGTTATTGTTTATGTTCCGTGAAGTCAGTAGGAGGACAGCATTGTTGCAGTTTATGTGGTTTCATGATTCACATTTGATGAGGTAGATATCAAATGAAGTAAAACAACCTCTGACAAATTTACAGCCTGGCTGTACCGTAGGATACATGGCAAGCACACAATAGCAGTGGCAGGTCTCTGTAGATTCTGAATCAATATTTCATACTCCCTAACATTTTTTTGTTTTGATCTTCTTAAATCAGCCCACCCAGAACGGCATAATTTTCACCTGGAGTTTGACTTTGCCATGGCTTGAACGTATTAATCTGGTTAAATATCACCACATAGCACTTGCGATTTGCAAGTTTCAGCATTTTACAGCAGCTTCAGTCAAATCCGCAGTAGAGTGCAACCAATCCTAAATTAAAGTGCAAGCTAAAGAAAAGGAGACAATAAAAAGTAATGACTGTGAATAGAGTACAAGGTGTGCATCTGGTTCTTTCTTATAATGACATGATTGGACAGATCCAGATTGCCGAGTTTGTCCTTCCAGATGCAATTATTGTATTAGGATGTCATGACTTTATTCTTCCATTGTCACATTGAAGCAGTCCTGAATGTATTTAATATCCTGGAAGTACTAGCGCACCCTGTCAAAATGGAAACTGTTTCTAAAAAAAGGGACAGGTGGCACTGGCAAAAGGGCTATTCATATGTAGGATGAGTTATCTGGATCTACTTTATTTCTGCCTATCAAACATCCACAAGAAAGTGCTTCTGTTTCAAGTCTGTGTTACTGTTGAATGGTGGTTGGGGATGCCACTTATAATACAGGGCTCACCTGTTTACATGAGGGGTAGGTGACTGCTTGTCCTTTTGTTTTAAAGGCCCTTGAGTATTGCTCATGCTTCTTTTTCTAGGCTAAAAACTGGAGACACCAGAAAGAAAGCCTTTATCTGAAAGCATTCCCCTTTCAATGACTCAAGGACATTTATTAATGTATTTCTCACTGCTTGGATTGTGAAGGCTCTCCCCAGGAACAGGAGTTCGTGTGTTAAACCGCATGTCATGTGAGGCTAGGGCTCTCAATTTACTCTCCCACTAAGTGCCAGAAGCTCTCTCCAGAAACTGAACTGAACCATGATTATTTCAATATTTTTCTGCTTTCTCACTTGATATCTCTGTCTATTTCTTTGAGGTTTCCCCCCTCCCTCCTTATAGGGGAAAACTGAAATACATGTTTTAAAGCGATTGCTATATCACTTTTCCTTAAGTTAAACCATGTGTTTTGATGAAAACTTTAGATGTTTATCTGTTTTCGAATGATTTCTTCCTCTCCCTTTTATTCTTTTGCCCTCTCCTTACCAAACAACCAAACAAAACACAAACGGCTCTTTAGACAATGTTAGAAGGGGATTGAATAGAGTTACATCTGCTAGCAGGAAAGGTGAAGGCTTCCGTTTTGCAAACATCCTTCTGGTACTGTGGATGCGCACCAGACCATGCAACGTTGTACGCAAAATTCCCACTGGGATCACGGGAATGTGGCTGCCCTCAAAAACACTTGTGAAGAGTGCTCCCCCAAGAGAGGTGGGCCACCAGTATATATACAGGCAGCAGCCGACCTGCAGCACCAGGGCAGCTGCAAGAGGAACAGAGCTGGATACAGCCTCCTCGTCAAACAAGATGCCTTCCTTTCTACTGCTGGAACTACCCGGTGGGCCAGCCTATACTCGACCTTGGTCCTGAGGCCCGCCAGGGATATCAGCTGCTGGCTCCTTCATGGGACCGTGAGCACAGGCATGTATTTGGTGTGGTTTACCCCGTCCCAGACACATGCTCCTTCTGCGGCATGAGGGAAAGTCTGGCGCACGTTTTCTTGGAGTGAGCCAAGTTGCAGCCCCTATAATGGCTCCTCATGAATATTCTGTTACATTTCTGGCTGCACTTTTCCCCTCACCTCCTTCTCTATGCACTCCGATCCATAGCCCCACAAAGTCACAGGACTTCCTGGTCAGCCTCCTCCTGGCCCTGGCTAAAACGGCCATTTATAAAACCAGGGTGAGGAGGTTGGCCAATGGAGACTCCTGTGACTGTGGGACCTGTTTCGGATCCTCTGTCCGTTCACGTATCTGGGCAGAGTTCCTCTAGGTGGCGTTCACTGGGTCCCTTGATGCCTTCGAGGAGCAGTGGGCACTGTCCGGGGTTCTCTGCTCGGTGTCCCCGTCAGGCTCCCTTCTTTTGACTCTTTGACCACACTCCTGTTCCCGTAATTCCATTAGTTGTCCCCCGGACTCATTTGGTTTCCAGGTCCTGTAGATCCTCCCCTTAGGCTGGGGGTGGGGGGATCCTTCCCAGAACCCAATAGATACTGCTGGAACTAAAAGACCACATCCATGGCCTTGGTGGTTATAAATCCAGGGCCATTTTTGAGCACAAAAGGCTTTCCATTTAAAATCATATAAATAAAAAATGAAAATTATGCAAGCTATGTGCTAAGGAACGAGGATGTAGGAATCTTCTGCTACGTCCAGGCTCAAAGAAAAAGAAACAATGGCTTTCTGGTACCCCCAGGACAGCCATCTGTGTGAACACTGCAGGGTAGATCCTACACTGGTGTAACTTGTCATAGTTCCATTAAAGTCAATGGAAGATCTGCTCCTCCATATGGAACCCTTAGCTTCTCATTCACAACTCAGAAATAAACACCATTGAAAGTCTGTTTAAAGTCTAGAAGCAACAGCATAGTGCTATTCTGTAGTCCAGTTTTAATATTTCATTCTAGGAGCTTAAATATATAACAATAATGCTATTGACTTCATAAGGGAAATGCCTACTTACTCTCAATACATGAAGGATAAAGCAGTACTCCTCTATTTCTCTGGCTTTGGGGAGATTTCTCAGGCCCTCAGAGCTTCCCTCAAAATCTCAGGCCTTTTAGTGGTGCAGCTGTGTGAGAGACTTTGCACAGAACAGAGGAACAGAGAGAGAGGTCCTCTTGACCAGACAGCTATGGAGCCCTGGCGGCCCGTTGGTGCCCAGATGTCCTTAATGTAAAGGATATATTTTCTGGATTAAAAAGCATCATCACAGTCATGAATGGGGCCAGATCCTGCTTCCAGTCAAATCAAGGACAAAAACTTGGCTTGACTTTCAGTGCGAGTGAGACTGGATCCTTGATGTAACTTGTTTTCATTAAAAGGCAAACAGGTTGTGGGGTCAGTGAAGAGGAAAATCTCAGGCTTGTGTCAGCTTCCCAGTGTCCCCTACTCACAGGGCCACCTGAGGTTTTGTTCAGCCCATAAAAGACATTCTTGTTTGCTTGCCCCTTTCCTGCAGTATTTAAATACAGTACGAAAGCCACATTGGATGAATCTGGAGAAAGCTACAAAGCGAGGCTGCTGGACACACTTGTTGTAACAGATGACTGACTTGTTTCAACAGATGCAAAACCAATTGCATTGATCGAGGGTAATGTGTAACCACCCAGCCAGTAAGCTCTGTCTGTAAGGCCTTTCATAAGCAGGTATACATAGATTTCCAGAACAAAACAGCCATAAATCTCACAGACACTATCGCAGTAGCACAGAATGAGGCCCAAGTTTAGACCCAGGGTTAGCGGATGCAGCTCTATTGATTTCAATTGGATTGCATTGTGTTACACCAGGTTTTAATATTAAAAGTTAATGTACAAGAAACATGTGGCTCACCAGTAGCACAGTTTTCTTGGGGATTATTAGGGAGGATATTAATTTAAGGAGCTCAGGACTTAATCCAGGGAGGTAACTTAAAAGGACTTGTGAACAGAGCAAGCAGGAACCTGGCATTGTAGGAGAAAATGAAGAAACAGCTGGAGAATAGGGATGTGCCTCTCACTAATTGTGTACATCAGTGAGTAGCAATAGGAATAAGAAGCCAAGCAATATTCCTCCATTCAGTGTGTAGAACGTATTTCCTACTTCCTAAATCCATATGCTTATAGTCACCAAAATGCTAGTTCTCCTATGACAGATAATCCTGTGGTTTAGTTGACGGTGACTTTAGTCTGTTTCAGAGGATATAAATATATGAGTGAAACCAAATTTCATAGCAGAAAATAAAGGGTTTGAGGGTCAGATAAATTACCCTCAGTCCATTAAAGTCGATGCTACTGCATTGGTTTACACTGTCTGACGATCTGGCCCTTGTTTGGGGGTAAAACAGAGGAGAATATTATGATTCTGCCTTAAACTGGCTTTAAAAATTCATCTGTTAGTAGGAAATTTACAGCTGCATATTGGAGTGTTTATGTGAACTAGGGAAAGAAAATGTATTCACTCATATTCAGACTGTGAAAGCTTGCCACGGGGTTGCAACAGACTGATCTGCCAGTTGAAAATAGCCTAAGTACCTTCTTAACTTTCAGAAGATTCCTGTGCATTTTAAGTTGAACGCCTCCACCCAAACAAATACCTGGTTCTTATTCTCCCCCATTTCCCCTGTGTGTTGCCATCTTGAAAATATCCTGGTGCTAGGAAAAAGCAAGTCATGCATATATAACTAGTGCGTGTATGAAGGGCTGTGTCCAAAACAGCAGTGTAAAGGGAAAAAAAGAAATGCAAAATGCAATATAATTGGGACTGGGAGAAATCAAACTGCTGGGGAGCAAAAAAGAAAAAAAAAAGTTGGAAGGAAGAAAAGTTCAGCAGAATGCTTTGAACTTTGTCCAGCATTGAGAGTTGGGTTGTGTAACATTTTGCATTGCTGTTTGCATCTGTATTTTCTTTTAATCACTGAAATATGTAATATATTTTAATGGCCTATTTCATTTCCCTGTGGGAAAGTCTGATCCCTCCCTCCTTAATGTAGTGATAGAAAGCCCAAAAGATCTGTTTCGGTGTAGTCACAAGGAGGCCACACAGAAAAGGTTCCCGAACAACCCTGTGCCACAGCAAAAAGGCTCCAGGATGGTCTTCCCAGAGGGGTTATGGGCAGGTAATGAATCCACAAACTACATGGAGCCACTGGCCAAAACCATTCTTGGGGCAGGAGCCTGGCAGCCAATTAACCCACTGCCTTAAGGCTGTCGTAAAGATTTCAGAGTAGCTGCCTGGGGGCTTTGCAGCTGTGGGGAACATCCCAACCCACTCCTGCTTGTCACCCACGCAAAATAAATGAACTAGGTCTCCACACGGCTGCCAAGACTTAACTTTATATCAGTGTCTCTCAATTGCATATTTGTGAACACAGGGCCCAGTTCTGATCTCACACTCATTTTACACCAGTGTATCTCCCTGGGCTTCAGATAAGTTACACCTGATTTATACCAACTGCATGGGGTTAATGGTACATCTTCCAGTGCTATTAAATCTAATGAAGGCCATTTATATTTTGCTGAATCATACAGCAATTTACTACTAGATCCTCATGTAAATAAATATATATATATACACACACACACGTTAGCTCTCTTTTTTCCTCTTGATTTATATGTCATGATGAGTATTTACTACTTCCAATTAAATTTTTAATGCTATTATGCTTGGATGTTGGAATGGAACACATAATTTACAAATAAAATCTTTATAACATTGTTAAAGGCAAATCCTTTGTCTAAAATGAAGCTGAAATACAAGCATTCATTCTCCTATTATCTGTTACAGAAAAAATAGATCAGAAACTTGTGATCAAAGACCACCACATTCAGATATATATACACACATATCTCATTGCCTATTGCTGTGCTGCTTTTTTTTTCAGGATGAATTTAAAATACAGAAGGCTGGCAGGTGAAAAAAATATGTGAGTTTCTGCATCTGATCTAGATCTAGGTGATGAATGTCTAAGAAGTAAGCAATTTGTTAGGAGTTTTCAGAGTAAGGGTTCTATAGCACATGCTTATAAGGAACCACAATTCACAATTCTTTGTGAAATCTTTCCCGGTCTAAAAAACTAATAGATGATGTTACTATTAAAGTGCTAAGAGAATGCTTTTAGTCCTCAAAGGCTAGTTTCAAATAAAATGTTGCATTCTTCTGAAATACATAGAGAGAGATTGTATTCTGAACTGATGAGCCCCTCTTATTGGTCAGTTTGAATTCACTGAAAAATAAATGTTATTTTCCATCAGGGCAATATTTTATTTTCACACAAAGAGTCAGAGACTGTGTGAGGCTAACTTGAAGTAAAATCAGTTTTGATATTAAAGCCATATTCCGTGGTATGTTGGTACTTTAGAATGCAATCCAAACCCTTTCATTTCTCTACTGTGATTCTATAAAGCTCATATACCTTCTATGCATCCGATGAAGTGAGCTGTAGCTCACGAAAGCTTATGCTCCAATAAATTTGTTAGTCTCTAAGGTGCCACAAGTACTCCTTTTCTTTTTGCGAATACAGACTAACACGGCTGCTACTCTAAAACTTCTCTCTATGAGTACCCCTAGAGTGATCTGGTGAGGAAGCAACACATCTTTAACTTCTCAGAGACTGGACAATTTTCTATGGGCTTTTTAAGGCATGGAGGGGATGCTGTTACACGGAAGAAAGTATTATTAATCATTGGGAGACAGAGCTGAGACTCTATGCCAGAGCCAATCCTCCCTTATCCTATTTTCCTTCTGGTAGGGAAGCCCCATGCCCATTAGGCTGCCTTCTTCCCATAACGTTTCCACTAACAGCTGATGAATCCTGAGCCCTTCCACCAGGGCAAGAAGTGCCAACAGCAGCCAGCCAGGCATGATATTGTGTAGAAGGACTCGATCCTGCAACATGCTGAACATTACCAAACAAGGATGGTGGTGGGATCCTACTGCTGGGATGTAGGAAAAGGGCTAGAGGTCATTTTTACTATCTCCTTTTTTTACAGTATGACGTTCTAGTCCAGGCTAAGTCTTTTAAGGGTTCCAGTGCCAGAGTTGCAATGTAAAGCTTTATTTTGTTTGCCTTTAGCAAAAGAAAAAACAGGATCAAAGCTGGCAATGATATTTCAGTTCACTTTCTTCTGAATAAGCTGGCCATGCTCAGCCCAAACCCAATTCTTCTTCTGGATGAGGCAGTTCTCAGAGTATTGTGCCAGCAGATAAACAAAGTACACTTGTACTTAAAGCCTGCAACTTTGAATTTTGAAATCCATTGGTTGCAGATGATTCCCGCTATAAATCTCCATCAACAGATGAAGTTTAACTTTGTTTCCCAAAGCAAGTTGGTACCTTCCTTCTCCTTTTGCACCAGGGTAGAAGTGGCTGCTTATTGCTCATTCATCTGATTCCTCTGCAGAAATCAGAAGCTTTTAAATTTAGGGAGTTTGTTGGGGTTTTGGTTTAGTTTGTTTATTTTAGACTCTCATTTCAAATTCTTTTTGTCCTTTTAGAGGCAGGCCCTAAGTTGTGAAGTTTGCATTGGAAATTGGACTTCCCCACATTTCAGAGGTGTTGCGATTTTGGGTCTCAGGTCTGCCCATTTAACCAGAGGTGAAAGTAACTTAAAAGTCTTACCAGTACAGGGGCCTGGCTGCGGACCCCTGGAGGGGGCAGGGCCTTGGGCAGAAGGGGGTGGGGTGGGGGTCAGCTTCCCCCCCAGCCAGCCCTTCAGTGCTGCCCAGCCTCTACCGGCCCACTTTCACCTTTGCATTTAACACAAAACAATCCTGATTTTACAAAGTTTGGATCCAGACATGAACGTTCCCAAATTCAGGACCTGGGGGCTGGAGATAGATTCAGTGTTTGTGCTATGTTGGATCCTGTCCCACATCTTCTTCCATGACACTATAATATCTTGTCCAACCAGTTTAAATAAAGGAGATGTTATTTTCAATGAGTAAACAGACTATACAAATCCTGATATATGATTGTTCTCTTTTCTCAATCATATTGTGCTTTGCTCTCTAGGGCCAGACAGCAATTTTCACAGATTTAATTTAAATATGGAAAATAATGAAGAGCCAAATCCTGCTCACCTTACTCATGATTAAATTAAAAGAGTATGCTAGGTTGTGTAAAAGGAACAGCATTAGCTCAAAAGGACTGTCATTTTCTAGTTATTATTTTGTGCATGGTGCTGTAGCAATGTCCTAATGACCCTTATATCTCCTAAGGTAATTCTGATCTCTTTTACTGGGTGACCCTGTTAGTGGACAATGGATTATTTCCTTGTGTGCCTGAGAAATCCTCTGGCAGTATCTGCGATGTGTGTGCTGGCTGACGTATGGAGTTAACTGAGCACTCTATGGGCAGAATAGCCTGAGTCTCTGTTGAAAGAGAGAATGCTTTTTGTTACAAAAGTGAACTTTATTTTGTCACGTCAGAGCATCTGTAACAAGTGCTGCTGTTGCAAGTGCTTTTTTATTTTTTTAAGTCAAAATGTGTTAAGCATGGGAAAAAGGACTTGCCATGTGGTTTTGAACTTGAGAAATGACAGGACCTCCAGCATAGGATATAGAACTCCTTCCAGTTCAATTCTTCTCAGCCACAGTACAGCAGAAAGAAGAGATGAACATACTATGCAATGCATGAACTTGATGCTTTTGCTTTTCTTCTCTGCTCGATATTTCTTTAAAATTAGGTCACATACATTAATATGACAAAGCTGGGAATGGGGAGTCAGGGTAGGAGGGAGAGGAGACTCTACAATTTGGTCACTAACATAGCCATTGACTCACCCACTATTATTTTCATTCTTTGTATTAAAGAGAAATTCAGACATTGTTTTTGCCTTTTGTATACAGCTCTCGACAAGGATCTCTTTGTCAGCCTTACAAAGGGCAATAAACTCTGTGTTGCAAATGAGCCTCAGTAACTGCTGGACATTATGACTAATTGCAATGCAGCATATATCCTTGAGGACTATAAACCTATATTAAAAGACAATGGTCGAGAGAAAGGCTATTGAATTGAGATAGTACTCATGTAACCCCATGGGGCTCAACAGACAACAAGGAGGCCATTGATATAAGCACTTACACAAAGCCACATAGACAGAGAGTCATCCAAACCAGTATGGTGTGTGGATGACCACATAGTTCAGTTTAATGCTGCTTTTATTTTGTTCTCACTTAGAGGCAGACAACACACCATGGAACATCAGAATTAGTTCTGTTTAGATTGCTGCACAGAAAGCAGAAGAACAAATACACAAATTAATGGAAACTCCCACTCCCCCCACCTTCTCCCCTTTTGTATTAATTCTCACAAAATCTCCCTTGGTCTCACATGAATTAGTGTGCGATAGTGTAACCCCATAATGCGAGTGTAAGAAAATGTGTTGGTTTTAAAAGAGCTGATTGATATTAAAGTTACTTTTGGGGGGCTGAATACGTTTCAAGTTTTGTGATTATAACTGGCACTGTTCTGAAATGTCTGATTTCAGATGAAATCAAATGTTCTCAGCCTAGCTTCTAGTTAGGTTATTAAAATGTAGCTAATTAAGATAAAAAGTTTCTTTGAAATTACCATCAGTGACTAAGTCATGTCAAAATAGAGAGGCCCTCAGGGTACACAGTCATGATCCTGATTCCAGGCACTTTGAAGACCTATGCATGGTTGTACCCCAGATTTTGGTCTAGGCACATTGCTATTCAAAATTAGTTATTTGTCAACTAGTACTAAAGATCACTCCACTCTCTGGAATGGCACCTTTATCTCCTTTCAACCCCACATGCACCTGTTTGATGGGCTACAATCTGGCCCTAGGTTTGCACAAAGCCATTTTTATATTGGGAGCCACCCCATATTGAAACTAGCTAAGTCTTGGTGTCAGTTGTGTTATCCCTCCTTATGTCTGACCTGATCTAAAGAAAAACAACACCTCTGTTATTTACTGAGGACCAAAGTGTCAATTAGTGACCATTTAATATGTAAATTGATGACAAAATGACCGATTTGTAAACCTTTGATCCTTTAATGGGGAAAGAGATATCAAATAGCCTGGGAACTTTCTCCTTTTCTTTGTTTTAATTATAATTAACTTCCTTTTCTACAGTCTTGGTTTCTTTTGGTTTCCTAAGTCACATAATGATGAATTTAGAATCCTTCCTCTTAAATTCCACATAATGTTCCAGCTCCTGAAGAGCTACCCACAAGTCATTGCTACCTACATGTTTTCTCTCCTCTCCTTCTACTTCCTCATTCACTCTATATATTCTTCCCATTCCCACCTGCTAGTGAAATTCGTCTCCTCTTCTTGGCTTCACACTATTTTTCTGGCCATCACCTATATCTGGACCAGCCTTCCACATCTCATGCACCTAGAACTGTCTCTCTCTTCCTTCAAACCCGTCTTTAAAATATATAGCCAAAATCTCCACTGAAGGTGTCCTCCAGTTTCTTCAGCCCAGATTGTTCTGCCATGCACTGTGTTGGTCTCAGTTAGAATAACAGTTTTTCAGGGCAGATATGTTTTCTAAATGGACCTGATCTAAAGCCTACTGAAGTCACTGAAAGACTTTCGATCAGGCCTAACGTCATCCACATTTACAATGATGTATAAATAACAATGATAATAGTCTTATATAATTGATGTATATGGATGTTCTCGATATGGAATTCATAGGTTGTAGATAGGGGCCTAATTCTCCTTCCACTCACACCAGTTTTACGCCAGTGTAGTCCCACTGACTTTGCTGGAGTTACTCCTGGTTAATATGGATGTCAGAGAAAGGAAAAATCAAATCCTGGTCTTTATGCAAAAATACAGTGTAATTAATGAATAATTACATTGAGAAATTATAGTATATTAAAAGAGATAATGTAAGTATAGAAAGTTTATGTATACAAGTTAAGTAATGGATGCAGTAGGATTGCATGTACAGTTCTTGCTTGTCTCATTGTGTGTCTGTCAGTGCCTCCACATGGGCAGCCATGATAGGCCTGAATGCATTACCACATAGACCCTGTGGAGATAAACCCCACTGGAAGTACCATCTTAGGAAGCTGGACTGATTGCTTCCCTTGTGGCCCCTGATTGGTCCAGGTGCCCTATTTAGGCCCAGGAGACATTCCTGGATGTGTCTATGCACTGAGGTAGTCTCCTTTGCTAGCTAAAGTGTTGGACCTGCATCTTGACTTGATCTTAGCCTCCTGATCCTGGCTCAGACACTCAGCTTCTGCCCTTGAACTTGGATTCTGATCCTGCCCCTGCATCCTGGCTTTGATACTTCAACTCTGACTTTGGCTTTGACCCCAAGCTTTGGTGCTTGAACTCTGACTCTGGCTATGCACCCTGGCTTTGCGTCTTGAACACTGGCTCTCTTCCTAACCCCTGGCATCGGTACTAGGACCCTGATCTCAGTCCTGAACTCAGACTACTGCTCTTAGGCTGTGCCCTTCTGATCCTTGATGTAGACCCCTTGCCCCAAGACTCTGACACCAGACCTGATCAATAGGTATGACTGCCCAAACCTTAGTCCTGACAAGCTTAAACAACACATTCACAATCTGTCCAAGAACACATTCCCTCTCTGCTTCCTCCTTTCCTTCCCCACCCCAGTATCTTCTAAATGAAAGGAAACAACCCGTTCTTGTTTTTTCTTTCAAGAGGAAGGATGGACTTCTAGTTAAGGCATGGGACGGGGACTCAGAGGCCTGGGATCAGTTCCTGGCTCTGCCAAGGGCTTTTTCTGTGTCTTGGTTCCCACTCTGTAAAACAGAGACAACAGTAGTGTTTTCCTCCCACCCTTTGTCTCGTCTGTTTAGATTATAAATTCTTCAAGATTGGGACTGTCTCTTATTATGTGTATGTACAGCTCTAGCACAATGAGGTCCAAGACAATATTGTAATACAAACAAAATAAACCTTGTTTCCTTACCTTTCTATCCTCATCTCTTCTCCAACCCATATATGCTTCACACAACTTTTCTCTAGACCAATGTCTTCTCCACCCCAACTTTGTTTCTTCCTTCATTGTAACTGTTATGCCAGGTATGGCTTCTTGATCAATAGTTGCCTAGCACACTTCTTTCCCTTCTATTCTGTGAAGGAATCCACTATAAAAAAACTCTTCTTGTTCCAAATTGTAACCTTTCTTGCCTTTAGATTGGAAGTTTTGCCATTGATTTTAATGGAGCCAGGATTTCACTCAGTGAGTAGTCCTATTGAAATGAATGGTACTACTTTAGGGTGATCAGATGTCCCTATTTTATAGGGACAGTCCAGAGATTTGGGGCTTTTTCTTATGTAGGTACCTATTACCCCTCACCCCCTGTCCTGTTTTTTCACACTTTCTATCTGGTCACCCTATAATACTTGCATGCTTCAAGTTGGGCATATGCTTAAGTACCTTGCTAAATGGGGCATGGTTCTGCACGCAGAACTCACTACAGACAGATAAACTGTAATTTAGAGTCCTTGGATGAAATCTCATTTCTCACCCTATTAAAGTCAACTCCCATTGACTTCAGTGGAATCATGAATTCATGCCTTATGTGTTAGGCCCGTAGAAAAAAAATATAGCAATATAGAATCTTCTGTCAGAACTCCCATGTCAAAAGAACCTTGGTCTGTTCTATACAGATTAAAGAGATCTTTTTAATCATTAGCAGGATTAGGTTTTACTAGGGTTAACCCAAGGGAATTAGATGTAATTGTTCTGCCTGGAACACACGGGCCCCTTTTTCTTCAAACAATTTTGTTTCTTTCCACCTTACTTTAAAAAAAAAAGGGGGGGGGGAAGAAATCATTCTATTTGTTAAATTAGCCTAAAGCAAACAAACTAAAACTTCTTGATGTTATCCACTGTAATTCATTATTCTGGTGCAGTACTCTTTTATTTTTTTCTTTCCGTTGCCTGAATAATGTTCTTTGAAGACTACATCATCAATAAACCACTCTAGTGAGGTTTAGAGGGCCTAGAATAATGAATAACAATTAGGGGCATTTAAAAGGTAATATTTTTTCCTGCAATTTGGGAATTGATTTATGAAGTTGGGGTTCCTCCAATTTCATCAAATAAATGGTTTCTTAAACCAATTCTTCTTACTGTCCTAGTAGCCCCTTATATCTGGCAAGGTTGGTGAGCTTTCTTGCCAGCTTATTGAGTTTGATGCAAATGAACCATCCTTCAGTTTGCACAATTTACAAAATTATTCCCTACAAATGATATAAATTCTACTCTATACAACCAAATTAGGCTTGCTAGGCTTGCACGAAGCCAGTTGTATCCTGGGAGTCACCCTACAGATAAACTAATCTGAATGATGGTTTTATTTCAAAAACTAAAAGCAGGAAATGTTTCTTTATGAAGCTTTTTTTAAAACATTTTGAAATTTAAAAGAGCGCTGAGTGAAACTCCTGGTTTGGGAAGTCTGGTTAGGTTAGACAAGCATGTGAAAGTTCAAGGACCTGATGCTCACCCCACTCTGATATGCTGACTTTATACCAGAATCTCTCAGCTGAAATCAGTGAAGTGATAGCTTGTGCAAAATCAATAAAATAGAGTGGAAAACTAAGCTCTGTGGATTTTCAAAAATGCCTAAGTAATTCAGGAGCACATCTTCCAGTGAAAGTTACGTAGGGTGGGATTTTCAATCTGTTAATCTAAATTTCGGAGGCCCTGCAAAACCTTCCTCCCCAGGCTCCAATCCCCATCAGTGTTCTGATCCCCTCTAATTTATTCATTGTGTCCTTGAGGGATTGTGCAACACCCTGCTCTGTTCTCTGATAGATCTCTTACTTCTCATGGTGCATAGTTCTTCGCAGTCTGTGATTATGCCTCTGGGGCATGAACTCCAGAGGGCCCTGAACATTTTAAGTAGCAAGCCTCAGGGGCACTTGAGAGAGGTCAGTGGGTTCAGTTGTGCTTTAGTGGGCTTACAGAAAATGAAGCCAAACTGATTGAGGGGAATGGTTCCAAGTACTCCTCTGAAAAGACAAAATACTACTTCAAGAAAACGTCTCTCATCAGTCCCCAAAGATGAGACCCAATACTAGAGGAGGAAAAAGCTAGCTGCCTCTTCCCAAGAAAGCAGGGCAACATGGGTCAGAAGTGTGTGGAGTGGGAGCAGAAGCTTGTGCGGTGCCCAGATGTGGACACACCCATAGATGAGGGAGATGGGCAGAGCTGTTTTCTGGATTTTTCAGAGTGATTGAAGATGCAAAGTGTCATATGGGTGCTACTGAAAGTAAGCAAGCAATTCATTGCTTGCACAGGCATCCATTTCATGCCCACATGTATGCGCTTACACTAAATTTGCTAGTGCAGATCAGAGGCCTTTTAAAAATGTGGCCTTGAACGTGTATCAGAAAATAGTAAAGCTATAGATACCACAACTCGCTCTTTGTGAAGCAACACTTTTCTATAGTGACCAAATGTGAAAAAACAATCACTTCAGCTACTTTTAACAGTCTGAAAAGCAAAAGGGGCTCTGTTTTTGCGAGCTAAAATTCTATAGTCTAAATATCTGTTACTTTTTTTAATGAGTTCAGCCTGGAACTACTAAACACTAATTCACTCAGCAGACAACAGCCATAGTACCGGGAGGGGACTGCATGGCTTGTAGATTCCAGAAACATGTGAATCACCCCATCGCTGTGCAGCTTTTTGTGCTTCACTCTTGCAATTTCAGCAGGAAAATAAAAGTAATTAGAAAGCTCCATTTGGCACCAATGCTGCTGGTTTGAAAGTGACCTGTTAAGCTGCAAACCTTTTTTTCTCTCCTTTATTCCCCACTGCTTTATATTCCCATTCTAAATCTGATCTGATCATCTTAAACTTAGTGTTGTTTAGAACTGAGCTGTACAATTCCTGGACATTCCTGTTGTGTTTAGAAATTATTTAGAAAACATTTTGAAATATTTATATTGGGACATCTCCATCCATGTTATTATTGCAGTATCAAAACAGTTGCCAAATTCTGTCTCCTTTTATTATTTTGATGTATGGTGGGTTATTGCCGATCTCTTGCTTCTGTGCTCGTCCAAATGCTTCAGCTATCCCACAGTTACTTCCTGAGAACTGTTTAGTGCAGCTGTGACATTACTCATGGTTATCCCTTAACCTAATTAGTTCGGTTTATTTACTCTGTGAGAAGGAAAATACAAAATAAAGGGAGTATTGTGATATGGACCATACTGAAAGAGACTATGAAACCTCCTCAGAAAAGACAGGCCAAATTAGTTTTGTGTGCATCTGAATTTGGAGACACCCTCTGATGGGACGGATATTTTGGGCTAGTGGGTACTTGGCAAATCAGAACAAGCTTGTTAAAATAAATGAGAGATAGAGAGAGATGAACCGAGTGAATGATTGACTGACTTGCCAACATTTGAAAGGGTTCCAGCCCCATGTGAACGTGATGTAATATGATATGAAAGGAACACTTGGAGGTCCATTAGATTTGCAGTGATTTGCATGTTGATAATACTATGCATTGATATAATTCATCCAGTCGCATATTATTGGGCCTACAGACTCCATAGGATGCAATGGAAGTACAATCCTTGTCTTAAAATACAAAGTTCCACTAATTCCAGTGGGATTTTGTGTGGCATGCATGCCCGGATGTATGTAGAATAGATAGTAAAAATGCAGTAAAAATAGGGAAACGAAGTTTTCAAACACAAGTAATTTGGCCATTTAACTTTTTTCTTCATAATTTATCAAGGTCCCAATTTTTAAATTTAGGAGGCACCTAAATACCTATTTTAGGCACTCTAATGTCAGTTTAGGTTACACCAGGTCAAGTTGATTGAGTAGGCTGAATTAAAAATTTGCTCATGATAATTATGGTATTTGTTTATTTTGAGGTGGATTTAATATTCCATATAATTAACTGGTGCAGAGAGTTATGAAGTTATAAAGCATACAGTTATCTCCTTTGCTTCTTCTTGGACTATATGAGAATGTGTCCATATGGTATCAATTGTGATAACTTCCTTAATGAAGTGATACAATCACACTCAGGTTATTTCTCAGTATCAGTTCCTACTGATAAGAAGTTATCTGTCTTCATATTGATTTGACATCTAGCTGCTCCATATGTGATTTTGGAAGCTAATAATTGAAGTTGTACTGAATTTTCAGGGGTACATTTTCAGATAAGCCAAGGGCCAGCCTCCTTCTTTCTCAGAAGTTTTGCACTTGCTGGTGAATTATGGGTGCAGATATTATTACTATTTATTTGTATTACTGTTCCACCTAGGAGCCCTAGTCATGGACCAGAATTCCATCGAGCTAGGTGCTGTACAAACACAGAACAATAAGACAGTCCCTTCTCATGTTAGCATTAGGACTGATTTTTCTGACTGCAAATCAGGCCATCTGAATGTTAATATTTGTATTTGCAATGCAATGTGTAAGGGAAAGCCATAGTTGCTGATTTTGAAGAAGCCTGTGCAAAGTGGAGGCCAGTATTCTGAAACTCGAAATACTATTGTTTTCCTCAAACTGCAGCATGGTTTCAGCTGCACAATTATATGCATGAGCAAATTCATGTTGGCGGCATATTGATTATTTGTCATAGTCACAACACTGTCATCACTGATGACAGCATCATGAGTTCTGAGCAACTGAAAAAATGAGAAAAGCTCTGATTTTCATAGGCCAAATGCCTAGTAGGCCACATACATATTTGAGATTCAATGAGTGGAAGGTGAAGCTGGACTAATTCAGCCTGGAAATAAGGCATACATTTTTAACAGTGAGGGTAATTAACCATTGGAACAAACCACTAAGGGTCATAGTGGAGTCTCCATCACTGGCAATTTTTAAATAAAGATTGGACTTTTAAAAAAAAAGTGCTCTAGTTCAAAAGGAATTATTCTAGGGAAGTTCTATGACATGTATCATAGAGGAGGTCAGAAGAGATAATCACAATAGTCCCTTCGTGACCTAGGAATCTATGAATCAATATGGACTTGACAGAAAATGAGTTGGAGGAAATACTTATTCTCAGCTCCATGCAGTGGACAATGTCCATGCTATTCTCTGAGACAGGAAGACATCCATTCTAGCAATCTTTCTTGACAGGAGAGATGTGAAAGGGCATGAGTTGGGTTGCTTGACCTGCATGTCAACTGATGCCCACATTCTGGCCCAGCAATGACCACTATTCAGAACAGGAATACACAGTGAGTGCAGGACACTCCATGGGGCTGATGTCATCCATGCTGGAGCCGTGAAATTAACAAGCAAGCTGGGCAGCGAGAGCCCAGTTGACCTGGTTTCCCACTCCCAGCTGGGCTGCGCCCCTTCAACTCCCCACTCCCAGCCAGGCTGCTGCCCAGAGGCTCCCCACTTGCTGCTCATGGAGATGAGAAGCCCATGATGACTGTAAGTCAACCTAACATAGGTAGACTTAGGGCTGTAGTGTAGACCTGCCCTTAGAGTACACCCTGATATTGATTATGCAATGAATACCTGGGCCCATTAGGAGGCTGGTGGCACTGCTCTCCCTGAATTTGCCCAACTGGTATTTAGAGGATTTCAGATTGGTGCTAAAGTAAACATTGGGGTCATTGGTGAGGCACCATACCCACCAGAAAGAGCCAGAAATGAACCAGGACATTTTTGTCTTTGATTTGGCAAACATCATGACTTTGGAGTGAACTGTGAGCTTGAGCTTTAAGAAATATCATGAGACTGTTAACAAAATAAAGAGAGCTGGACACTCTGTGTTCAAATCCGAGGGCTGGTCTTCACTATGGAGCTAAATCGGTGCTGCTGCAATCGATGCAGCACCATCGATTTAGCTGGTCTAGTGCAGAAATGCTCAATCAATGGCAGAGCGCTCTCCCATCGATTTCTATATTCCACCTCAATGAGAGGCAGAAATGATGTCGGTGGGAGAGCATCTCCCGTCGACATAGCATTGTGTGGACACTGCAGTAAGTAGATCTAAGCTATGTCGACTTGAGTTACACTACTAACGTAACTCAACTTGCATAGCTTAGATCAACCAGCAGCTGTAGTGTAGACAAGCCCTGAGTCTCAAACTAAAGGTGAGGAGAAGAGGAAAGGGCTGCAAACATTTGTACAAACAAGTGAAACTGCTACAGCACCATGAAGCTCTATCCCTTCATTCTCTTAACTATTTAACCTGTTTAACTACCACTATACAGACCTCTGTATTCTTTTCTCAGTCATTGTGTCTGGCTCTGTATTATCAGCTTTTTTTGTGTTTCCATATTTATAAACATCCATCTCCAGTAACAATTACAGTTGGAATGTTTATTTTGCTTGATGTTAGAGAGACAAGATGGGTGAGGTAATATCTTTTATTGAACCAGCGTCTGTTGGTGAGAGAGACAAACTTTCAGGCTCTGTGTGGCTTGAAAGCTTGTCTCTCTCGCCAACAGAAGTTGGTTCAATAACAGATATTACCTCATCTACCTTGCCTCTCTAATATTGGTGGATCAACAGAGCTACAATAACACTGTACACTGTGCTTGATAACATTTACAGTTCATCTGCTGCACAAATATTTGTTATTCTTTGGTCATAAGGTATGATTTTTATTTTAATATGTTATTAAACATATGTAAAATATGTAAAACTTAATTAGTTTCCCCAAAATATGTTCCGTTTCATATTGTATGCAGTTACTATACACACACATTCTGTTCAAAATCAGAAAAAGGAAACTTGCTAGTAAAGTTAAAGTAAAGATCTAATACGGTATTTTAGACTTCATCCAAAGGAATTATGACATTTAATGCACTGGATCAATGGTAATCCATTTACCATTGGATATGGCTATTTGAGGAATCAATTTCTTTTTACTTATAATGATAGGGGGCTAGATTCCCCAGGTGTGCCAGAACAATGCTTGATGTACATGGGGAAGTGAATAGAGTTAGCGTTCTGCCACCTTCCCCTAATACTGTGGATTCTTGATCCATAATGCAAGTTAGAGCAGTTTCATTGCTGCTCCAACCTTTATTAGCAATTACAGCTCTGCTGGCCAGGATCACCCCTCCTTGGTCCTAGCTAGCACCTATGGCAGTAGGGAATGAAGCAGGTTGTGTAATGCTGTCTACCCCTGCTGGAATTCCTTTATGTCAGGTGAACACTCAGCTGCTGCATTAAGTGGCTTTCAGTCCCCTTTGTGCTGCATTGATGTAAGGTGGTGTAACTAGCCAGTCTTTTGTAGTCAAGACAGAAAATACTAAATGGATGAAGTTAAATGATTTTCTATTACCCACATCCTTCACCCTCCTTTCCGTCCCCAAGGTGCAAGTTCAAAGACTGCACCTTTTTAAAGGTAAATACATTATTTTCAATGGAGCAAGAGGCAGGATGCATAGATAGCTTTCCCAGCAATATGCATGGTGTAAATTAAAGCCTTCTGGATCCCATTTTTCAAAGCACGCCCTATGCTTTACATCCAGAAGCATTAAAGTGGTTAATGCTCTATGCAGTAGATGGGAGTTAATTTAGTGCAGACCGCTGATACTCAATTTTAATGTGCAATGGAAGGAAGTTGGCACTCATTTTTGGGCTGCACGTTGCTCTCTGCCTTGATGAACTAAGCAGATACCGTACCATGAAAGGAAAGAGGAAGTTGAAACTTGGAATAATGTGCTTGTTTGTTTCATAGTGCACCACTGATCGTGATGTTGATTTGGCAAGCATCCTGCCCTGCCAGTAGAATGCAGTCACTGCTTGTGGGTTGCTGGAGGATGAGGCTATCATTATCTGGCAGGGTGGGTGAGAAAGGAAAGGAAGGTTGATGCTGGCCAGATGAGAGATACTTGGTCAGTGTGAGAAAGAGTGCATGGAAACAGTTTATGTTCTGACAAAAGAACCAACTGAGAGCCAGACAGTAAGTGTCACAGACTAAGGAGCAGCCAACCGGTCATTACAATAGGTATTCCCAGGAAACACCTGGCTGTGAAAGGAAACTGATGGGACTCGCTAATATATGAATGTGGCTATCAGACTGTCTGTAGTGACAGGTTTGTGCAAATACAGCAGAGAAAGACAACTCAGCCCTTTGCGAAGAGGCAGGGAAATACTCCCACTGACTATGTTTTCCTTTTAATTTTAAATAGTTTTATATTTTTTCTCCAGGACTGAATCAAATGAGATATTTTCCATGTAGTGGGACAGAAGATTTGGGTGAACAAGTTCTTAGGGAAGATGCTGGAGGTCTCTACATGTTGGAACCAATAAATGTTGGAAGAAATATGCCTGAGGTCTTGGAAACTGAGTTTGAGTATTAGGAAAGAACAAGACCTGAAGGTTAATTTTCTCTGAAATATCAACATACCCTTATGGCCAGATAGGTAGTGACAGATTAGATACTTGATTAACCTATGCCCAGAGGTTACTTATTATGCTAATACAATGCAAGCAAAGAAAACATCTTAAACTAAAAAAAAATGATAAAGATTGCAGAATGCAGATAAGAGAGTGTACAAATAAGATAAGGAAGACAAAAGTGGAGAACAAAAGGGAAGATTGCTCAAGAGGTTAAAATAATAGCAAAGCTTTTCCAAGTACATACAGAACCAGGGGGTCAGCAGAGAAGTCAACAGGCCTCTAAGAGCTACTATATAAACACAGCATACAGACAGAAGAGATGAGCATTGCCATAGGTGGATGGTGGGTGAGGTTAAGAGACAGAGGGTTTAGCAATGTCATCTTAGAAATTCCAGAAATTTGTAATTATTTATTAAGAAACCTTACTGCATTCTATTCAGTTTGTTGTAAAGGGCACAATGGGTGAGGATTTCAAAAGCACCTAAATGGTTTAAGGAGCACAAGCCCTAGCCATTTTCCATGGGACTTGTCCTCTAAAGTCACTTAGACATTTTTGAAAATACCAGCCTAAATTAACAACCTTAATTGTCATAAACAAATTTGTTTTCTCCCCCTGCTGGGATTATCAGCATAAATGTTAAATATATCCTGCAACATTGGAATCCCTTACACCCCAGCATTGTGCCAGTTCATGAATACCAGAAAGTGAAACTGACCATAAGAAGACAAAGAAATTGACAAGTCTAAATTCAAAGTCTATGCCCAGGGAAGTGCATGATTCCCAACAGAGAGGCATAGAATGGTAGTGAGCCATAGATATAACATATCTGGAGTTCAAAAAAGTTTTAATAAAAAGGGGGTGGCACCTATGCCTAGGATATCTGTAGTCTACCTGCTGTGGTCCTGCTTCCAACATGTCCCTACCACTCCCAGCTCTACTCCAGCATGTCAGGGCTTGTGAGGAGGTCCTTAGAAGACAGGTTTATGGCTGTCTTCCACAGTTCCTGTGCCAGTGGGATCGAAGGCTCCTTTATACCATTTCAGCCTTTTACCTGGCACAAAGGGGCCTGAGTGTAGGGTGTGAGGCTCTTATCCCTACAATTTACTTCTGCTGCAAAGCAGGAGTAGTCTGACCATACAGCAGCACTCATTAATTGTGTTCTCCTGGGATTCATGCCTGCTGCCTTGCTCATCACTGTTCATAATATTCTTGAGTGCTATGCAGGTTGAAGTCCTATGCATGTGCATTTTTGCTAGCACAGTTGTCTACAGATCTTTGACAATGTGGAAAACTGTTTGTAACGCAAATGAAAAGTACATTTTTAGAATGCACATTGTCACTTGTGGAGTATGTACCAACTTTATTGCTGCTTGTTTCCAGAATTTATGAAACATGCTTCTTTTAAAGTCTTCTATTCCAGCATTAAAGCACATGCAAAGCCCTTCCCAAGGATTTGTTAGGCTGCTGATGGATCCAGAGTAAAATTAGAGCTGGTTGGAAAATTGATTTTTTCCAATGGAAAATGTTTTTTTAAATTGTCAAAAAACTGAAAATCTGAAAACCTAAATCCTTTGATTGGTCCCCTCTATGTTAGTAGATTTACTAAAAGTACTGTGAGCTTGAGAAAGATATTGTTTGATCCTTGACATAGGTTTACCAAATTATTACACCTAGGAAAGGGAGTATATCGTAGATGACTAGAGCTGTGAACATTGTACAACTCTGGGATTGTAAGGTAACTCCCTTCTCTTCATGTGCCAATATATATTTATGCTTGTATCTGTAATTTTCACTCCACGCATCTGAAGAAGTGTGGGAGTTTACCCATGAAAGCTTATGCCCAAATAAATCTGTTAGTCTTTAAGGTGCCACCGGACTCCTCGTTGTTTTTGTGGATACAGACTAACACAACTACCCCTCTGATAACTCTGCGATTACCGCCACTGGCTGAGCAACATGCCCTTTTCCTCCCTTCAAACCCCACCAGTTTAGATTTGCATAGGGTCTGATCCAAAGCCCATGGAAATTATTCACACTGGGGGGAATTTGAAATATAATGTACAATTATCTCTGAGTTTATGTTATTCTGCTTTGTGGTTCTTAACTTAAAGTGTTCAATTTCCCATTTATGCCTTGCAGCAATTTTTCTTTTATGTCTAGATTTCTTGCGTCACTTGTGATTGCTTCTGATGAGACATTCTTTGGGTCTTACACATGGAAAATTAATACAAAAAACAAATGTAAAGAAAAATAACAATTTGGTGGAGGTATTTGGAGTGGGGTAGGGTCACATTTAGGTTGGTCTATTTCATTATCATCCTCACAGATTCTCTTATATCAAATGGAACGAATGTTTTTTTCTTCCATATTTGAGCATACATAATAATCAAATTCTTCTGAAATTCACAAGCAGTGCCTTTCAGTACATTATTTCTTTCCCATAATGAATGCACAAAAACACCTTGCTCTCACTGCAGCCTTATATCTGTATTGGTGAGCATCCCAGTCACACATCATATTTTCATCGCTACTAAGAAGTTAAATCCGCTGCGTCTTTACCATGCAAAATAATAACAAGAAATCATGCTTTAAATATGCACCTGTGTAAGCGATTTTTATGAGACAAAAAGCCTTTAAAGTCCCTTGTGGGATCATTTATATGATGGAAATAAGAAATATGCTATTGTTTTGCTGGGGGGAAAGAATTATTCTTAAATCACCTACTACATTTCCAAGTCTTATTTTTGAAAGATCTTCATGAACAACACAGCATCGGACAGTAAAAAAAAAAAAATAAAGCCCCATTTGTTTTTGAGAAACAATATAAGCAGGGTTGATGGATTTTTTTTGAGTAAAAGTAAGCCCAGGATTCTACCCAATAGCAAAATACCCAAATTTCCTGTCCAAAAGTAACACTTTAAAGTGTTGATCTTAAAGTGCAATAGATAATAAAATGCAGGTTAAAGTAACTGAGCCAGATTCAGAGATGATATAGATGGTGGTGGACATAGATACATGCTGGTAAAGGGGTGTCAGTGCATTCCAAGTGGAAGAAGGAAGGAGGTGTATTGGGAAAAACAAGAAACAGGAGGAAGAGGACTGAATATGCTTGTAAAGCTACAATGTTATTTACTGGGAGAACGTTCCCCCTTTTAAATGCCACTGGTTACTTTTAGAGTCTTACCAACATCAATGATTTTCTACTCTATCACACTCTTTTAGTTGTTTATATTTCATAGAATATCAGGATGGGAAGGGACCTCAGGAGGTCATCTAGTCCAACCCCTTTGCTCAAAGCAGGCCCAATCCCCAATTTTTGCCCCAGATCCCTAAATGGCCCTCTCCAGGATTGAACTCACAACCCGGGATTTAGCAGGCCAATGCTCAAACTACTGAGCTATCCCTCCCCGCTAAGGTTAGCAAGTATCATCCCCATTTCACAGGGAGCTGAGGAACAAGAAGATTAAGTGACTTTCCCCAAGGTATCCCAGGAAGTCTGTGGCAGAACCAGGAACAGAGATCTTTCAAAGCCCAGTCTAGTCCCTTAACCCTCAGACCATCCTTCCTCATTGTACAGAATACAGTGCAGTGGTTCTCAACCGGGGGTATGCGAACTCCTGGGGGAACACAGAGATCTTCCAGGAGGTACATCAACTCATCTAGCTATTTGCCTAGTTTTTACAAGAGGCTAAATAAAAAGCACTAGCAAAGTCAATACAAACTAAAATTTCTTACAGACAATGACTGGTTTATACCGCTCTATATACTGTACACTGAAATGTAAGTACAATAATTATATTCCAACAGATATATATAATAGTGAGCTGTGACACTTTTGTATTTTTATGTCTGATTTTGTAAGCAAGTAGTTTTGAAGTGAGGTGAAACTTGGGGGTACACAAGACAAATTAGATTCCTGAAAGGGGTACAGTAGTCTGGAAAGATTGAGAGCCACTGATATAGTGTACAGCTATACTGCCAAGAAAAACCCATGGCTCTGAGTGTCAGACAATTGACTCATGCTCGTAGGGCTTGGGCTGTAGGGCTAAAGATAGCAGTGTAGATGTTACTGCTTGGGCTGGAGCCCAGGCTCTGAGACCCTCCTCCCTTGCTGGGTTACAGGGCCCAGGCTACAGCCCAAGAAGGAATATCTACACTTCTATCTTAGCCCCGCAGCCCGAGCCCAGTTGGCCTGAGACAATTGTCTGGGACTCTGAGACTCATTGCCATGGGTTTCTCTTTGCAGTGTAAACTTGCTCATAGAAAATTATCACTTCTTAAATTAAAAACTCCAGGGTTGGATCCTCCTCTGACCCTAGTTACAGAGCAGTATACCTACCTTGGCTAAAGTAGAGCTAATCCTGATTTACTACTAGTGTAAGAGCAGAAGAAAGGCTTGTAGGTTTTTTTTTTAATCCATTCTTATCAATTAAAGGCATTTATATCATCAAACACATTACCGGTATGTAGAAATAATGGGAAAAGAAATCTCAGTCTTAGCCTTCCTCCCTATGGGAATTCATATTCAAATCTATGTTTATACAATAACTTGATTTAAGGTATCATGAATACCTTGCTTGCTTGCTCTGCAGCCTGTCAGCAAACATGTCTTTCTGTAAGTATGGTGTAGTTATCAGTGAGTGTAATAACCTAGGTGAAGTGCAGGAGAAAATTGTGTGACTTTAGCTTGCCTAATGTGACTTCAGTTTGCTTCATATCTATCACTCAGCATTCCCCTTTCCTTGTAGAGGAATGACCTGTTAATATCCCTCACCTTTCATACAGTCCTTGGGTTCATAATCCTTTCACACAATTTCTGTCATCAAACCTTTTCTTTCTTTTTATATCATCCACAAATATATATAGATTAGTCACTGTATTTCTATTGATTTAGTCTTGTTCTGTATACTTTTAAATTACCCTTCAATGGCTAAATTGCCCTTGTTTGATACTACAAAATTTGATTTTCATTTCTTAAGAAAAAAAAGTAAAGCTAGAAACTAAAACATGTGCTTTCAGGAGGTCCATACTTCCAGAGCATTATCTAGACTTCAAGACTAGTGATGAGAAGCGTTATGTAAAATGTCCCGTTAATAGTACCTATATTCGCCCAAAGTCAAGGTAGGTCTGGATGTTAGTCCTTCATCACCCCATTCCCTCCGTAGCAGATCAAGTTCCCTTTTCCACTAGATCTTTGGGTGACATCAACATCTCAAAGTGCTCTGTCAGATGTTGGTTTGCAGACCAGCCCCTGCAGGGTTCAGTTCATGAAGCAAGCATTGCAAGCTTTTCTGATCCTGCTTATGGGCAAACCACAGAAGGTTTGAAGTTTTATTGCCCATGTTGAGGGTTCACAGTGTTGGTTTTGCTGCTGTGAAAGACACAGAGGAGAGCATGGTCCCTGCATCAGGGAGCTTTACAATCTAAGTGGGTTTGGATTTAGTGGGACACATTATCTCTTGTGTTAAGATCCACCTGGGCAGTGCAAGGTGGCTGATAGCCTGGGAGTTGGTCATGGCTCCTTCATTCTCAACCTACCCCAACATAGAGCAGCCCAGGGCACGTATTCCAGCCATGAAATGGATTAGCAGAGCTACACTTGGCCATGCACACCCTCTGTGTTCAAAGGAGCAGAACTGGCAAAGGAGCTAATTCTGTTTATTAAATGTCACTGGAGAATTCCAAATAGGCAGCCATGCCCATGTTCCATCCCCTTCACACTGCTCAGGTGGTAGAAAAGGGCAGGAACCCAGGACAAAAAATATTGCCTAGATCTGGTTTGGAGAAGAGCCCTTAAGTGCAGATGTTTGTCCAAAGCTAACCTGAAATTAACCATCCACATTTCTTGGGTCTGTAAATCGGGGCAGTAAATTGTGCAAGAACAGGTTTCTTTGTGAGATTTCCGGTACTTATTACTTTCCAGTGGTTTGGAAATAACATGAAAAAGCAGCTTTGTTTAGGTATTTTGGCATTTCCCCATCTTCTTTTGAAAAAACTGATGGCTTAAATTTAACAGAAGTTTTCTGAGCCTCAGGGAAGTGTGGGTTCCCATCACATTTTGGACAATGGCTTAGGGAAGTGATTTTTTATCTGAGTAATTCTCCCACTCCTTTTCCAAGATTCTGTTTTGTTAGGATGTTCCTTGCCTCTCCTGTAATTGCTACCCATATTAATCAAAAGGGGGGGAAGCTGGGGATGTGTGCATGGTAGTCATTTTGTAGGCTAATTCTACAGACCCGGCACTTTAAATTCCTAATGTCCTTCATCAAAGGACATTGTCTTCTAAATATTTCTTGAGTGTTTATGTCTATATTGATCAGGACAGGGCCCCTCGACCTAGCCCATAACTGAGTTTGTCAGTGGTCTATAACATGAAGCCATTAGTTAGTATATTACCAAAGGCTTCAACATCAGCTGGGTTAGGGAGTTTGTCAAGGCAGATATCAAAGTAGTTGTTGGTGTTGTTTTACTACAGCAGCAGCTTTTACATTTCTTCCATGGTCTAGAGTCCCATCTTTAAATCATATTGTTATGAGCAGGGTGAAACCTTGTTATGGATTGGGTTAAAACAATATTGAGGTGTGAACTCACCCTTCAATTAACATAACTGTAAACATAAGCCCCACCTAAGACAAGAGGTGTGTATGAACCCACCCAAGAATTTTTATGATTATTATTTATTTAAAATATTCTATTAATTTTTCCAAATACAGCAAATATACCAAAATGCCAGATTCATCATAATATATGAAATAAGTAAAGAGGGTTAAGAAAAAGGGACGGGAGGGGAAGCAACATATCTATCTTCAGGCTCTACATTAATCATAGACCTCTAAATAGCCAGCCCAAAATACTTTACATTTAATGGGCATTCTCCTTCTGCGGAATGCCAGTTGTTGATTAGCTGCACCGTCCGTGATATCACTGAGCCAGGCATCCATCTTTGGTGGCAAATGACTTTCCCATTTTTGCAGGATTGCTTTTTTAGCAATCAAAGCTGCACACCGCCTTGTTACCAGGTAACCTCCAGGTATCTGGAATATATACAAGAACAAAACTTAAGGGGAGGGCTCCCACTTAGCATCCAGTCTTAAATTTGTCCTTTGACCCACCTCATACCAGAAATAATTCTTGACATATAAGACATATAAGCTAATGTAGCACCTATAGAGTTACATTTCCAACAGCAGTCAGCATTTATGAGGCCTAGTACCATGAGCCTATATGCGGACCAATATATTAGAAAAGATGTCTTTTGGTGAATAAGCAGTAGTCTCAGGTCTATAGTTGCTTTTTAAAAATTAGATACAATTGTATTCCACTGAGTAGGAGACAGCTGTGTATCCAAATCTTTATTCCAAGCAATTCTCAAATTGTCAATCGTTAGTAGAGATTTTAAGTGCCAGAAAATTGTAAAAGGATACCGGTGGCCACGTAACTGTAGGAAGTTTCCTCCGAAATAATAAAAGTTCTGGAGCACCTAATGTATCCTGTCCAAACAGATTCATAAGCAAATGCTTTAATTGAAGATATTTCTGTGGTCCAGAGCATGCCCAGGAGTTTTGGGGCTGAGTATTGTTTTGGGTAGGTGTGTGAGAGAACACACAGATACTGAGGTCACAGACAAGAACAGAGTTGGGCAGTGGAGAAGAGGAAAGAAAAAGCCAAGTAGGAGCATGTAAGCATAGGGTGATGCTGGAAAAAGCTAGAAAAAGAGCTTTGGGGTCTAGTCTTGGCTAAAGAGAATTGGGGGACAAGTAAATTTAAAAAACTGTTCTCCTTTGTTCTTGATTCCTTCTGCATTCAGAGACATGGGACCTTGTCCATTCCTTGTAAATAAACAAGACTGCATCAAAGAAATACCTGGATACAACTAATTTCTAATCCCAACTGAAACACCCACAGAAGCCATGAACTTTGGCTAGATCTCGGGTCAAAAAGGTGCAACTGCATTCATTAGATTTAACTGATTTCACTATGCTACTTGGCTCCCTGCCCCCACCTAGTTCTCTCCCTCTGCCACATGTCTGGCCCCCTCTCCTCAAAGAGGGATACCTCCGTTTCCTTGCCAGTTACTTGCTGTCTCTAATGTTTTGGGACCCTGTGATTTCTTGAGTACACTCTACCTAATACTCAGATCTAAGTACCTTGCTGGCATAATGGCATCCCATGCTGTCACTTCACTGCTAACTTTTCCCCAGTACAGGCACATTCTCTCCTTCCCCTACCCCCACAAATACACAAAATGAGACTTTTAGAAACTGCCAAGAGTCTCCTGTAGGACTGAGGGACTCAGATGTCACACAACATCCTTTCTGGCTTCCTTAAATCTATAGTAACCTTACTGGATTTCACTACCTTAATGAAAGGGAGCTCACTAAAATAACAGGCTGCAAAAGCGAACCCGGTATTATACCACATTAATCCACCTGACACAGCATTATTCTAACTGCCACAATGGCTATGATACTCCTGTATGGGCATGAGATTCATTTACTATTATTTGCCATAATTACCCTGTGCAGAATTAAATGGGATTAATTTAAACTTGGTGGTCCACACACTTAAGAGAAGCGGGGCAAGCGGGGGGGGAGTTTACAGTAAGTGGTAGGGTATTATTCTAATCAAATTTGTTAAGCAGTTCTCCCATAATAATCACCATTTTGAACATGATTCATTGCCATAAATGTTTGTTAGTAGCCATTTGTCATAAAACATTAAATACTCCTTTGATTGTCTCATGATTTATCTTGATGTTTTGAAAGAATGGCCATGTGGTTAGTTGTGTACTACAGATGATGATTGTTGTAAAAATTATAAATTACCTCCTGGTGTGATGCAAGTTGCTGTTCAGGAGAACTAATGGACCTTGTTCATAATGAGGATGCTTAGACCAGATTCTGAATTTAGTTTTACTTGTGTAAACCTGGAGTAATTCCACTGAAGTTGAGACTTGACGTTGGCCATCTTATGTGAAGGACATAAACTGATTTGTGTGTGCGTAACTTACCAAGGAAGTTGCACAGGTCTTTTCTGATTCACATTGTTAAATACATTTTCCTGTCCAGGTCGTGTCAGTGGGAACAGATAATGATCCAAGAATAATATTGAGATGGATGTGGATGCTTTTTTCTAAATGAGCTGTAACACAGAAAATTAAGTTTAAATGATTATATAAATGAAGCTAAAGAATTTGGGCTAAACATAATATCCTGTGCTCAAGAACCAGGTTGGCTGAGTTGGCTGTGGAGTAAGAGAAGACTGTTCTTTAGGAATGAATGTCTAGATAAAATTAAGAATAACAATAAAATAAGTCAGTTTGGACGGAGATGGAGATCACAAGTTGAATAAGAACCAAATTCTCTGTTTATTTATGTCTATAGTACGTGAGATACTGTGATTTCTGAAATATAACTGAAATCTGAGAAGACTACAATGAAATGATAATCTTCTCTATGAGCCCCATCCCCACCACACAAACACACACACACACACACACACACACACACACACACACTTAAACTACTGTGTACAATTCCCTCACTATATAAAAAAGATATTGAAGCATTATTGGGCTTGCCATTAATAGTCAAAGTGGTGGCCTTAGAATCTGAGATGCCCCCATTTTCCCTACTGTGAGAACTGGGAATAACTACAGTATCTCAGATACCACTCTGTGGTAAATAGGTATGTATTGACTCTGTAATGGTTGCCATTGCAAAACTATGGTGGGGGCTGATTCCCTACTGGCCTTCTCTTGTACAATCATTTATACATATGCAAAATGGCAAAAAAAAATAATGCTACACAAGGTAGTAGAGAATCAGGTCCTCTGATTCCAGCCTTGAGGATAGAAGCAACATATGTATATTTATGTCCAAAAATATGTATAAAAATAATTGCTCTGGGCAGGATTTACCTGGCATATTATATAGGGAAAATAGCAAAGGCACACAATAAATGAAATTGCAATGAAAACACTATAATATGGTGGGAAGAGAATAATTAGGACACCCTGGATTATTAAAGGCATAAAACAAGAAACTCTTTAATACACACCTCCAGAAATAGGTGAGCTAGCTTACCGTGTCACAACTTAGCAAGGTAAATTCTATTATCGTAATTAGTTTCAAAGAAAAGAGAGATGCACTAGAGAGTTAAACTAGACAAGCTCCCTGATTATAATTAGTAGTAGTTCCTAGTGGTTCAACACTGAGATTGAACACTGAGGTCCCATGTTGAGAGACAGTTACTGCTCCAAAGTGCTTATCCTCTAGATAAAGACAGAGACTAAGAAGTGAAGCAATTTGCCCACGGTCACAAAGCAGGTCAGTGTTAGACTCCGGAATAGAACTCAGGTTTCCTGGCCACTACATCAGTGTCTGAGTCACTAGACCTTGGAATTCTCTCACCTTTCTCTGACATGAAAAAAAATCATGCTGCATATTCTTCTCCGACGGAAATCTGCATTCTCTATCTTGACAGTGTAAAAATTATAAAAGAATTTAAGAAAAAATATCCCCAAGAAACAAAGAGAGCTTTCCTAGATGGCCATACTATTCAGAGCTTCTTGATAAAACATTTCTGGGTGTGTTTGTCATGCAGGAGCTATTGGTATCACTAAACTTTCAGTCATGCTTCATGACCTTAGTAAAATTTGAAAGACCATATAACATTCTAGGTATGTCAATCAGTCTCCTACATGCCACCATCTCAGTTCTAGGGGAATGTTTATAGAAGTAATATTTTTTTCTGGAAAGGCTTTAGGATTTTCTGTATCAATGTCCTAGTCACATAATATTACCAAAATAGCATTTTGTGTCATTTGTTGTACTGCACCAAACACACAGCTGTCAATATAGTAAAAGTTGTTCTTCTCTATACGGTGACATTACCAGCCAGGAAGCTATTTGCATACAAATGAGCACTGTAATTAGAATTATTTGGATAATGAATTTTCTGATTTGGTGGCAGAAATGATTTAAGATGTTTCAAGTTGACCTGAAACAAAATATTTAAAAACATTTGGGAACCTGAAAAAGGTTTTAAAAATTTCATTTCCCAGTGAAAAAAATGTTTTCTTCAACCGGAAACTAAACATTCAGGTTTCAAGTTGTTTTAACCTGTTTTTTAAAAATCAAATTGTAGTACATTTCTAAATGAAAAGGGGGGTTGAATTGAAAAAAAGAAACTTTTTTTTTTTAAATTTCTGTTTTACCAAAGCGGGTTGGTGAAGTCACCTGAGTTTGCAGAATGTTTTAGTTGTTCCAAAACTGCATTTTTTGGCCAAAAAAAGTTTCTAGCTTTTAGCACTTTTGCAGTCATACAGTAGTTTGGGTTCCTTAATGTGTACTGTATAGGTAGAGTATGCTAAGAATAAACATAGCCATGTAAATTCTTTACATTGATAATACCAGAAGCAGTAAGCACACAATTCTTTAAATTGTGAGTATAAGCAGTAAGATATCTTAGACCCTGGCTGCAACACATATACATTCAAGTAGTACCAATGGAACAATAAGATAACCTGTGTCCTTTAAGATTCCAAGATCAGACCCTTAGCTGGAAAAACACATATATAGCCAGTTGGGCATTGGACTTAAGGAACTGGCATTACATGCTAGGCACGTAAGTGCCAAGGAAAATGTTGGGGTGTGTGTGTGTGTGTGTGTGTGTGTGTGTCACAGAAAGTTCTGTTTCATAATAATAATAATATAGGGTTACATTGTGCAACCTTTACTCACATTGGTGAGCAATACTCACTTGACTTCAACAGGAACACTCTTGTAAATAAATCCTTCACCAATACGTGTAGCTTTGCACAATCTAAATTAAAAACCTTTTATTTTGTTAGCATCTGGCATCTCTGCATGTTTTTATAAATAAGGTCCCATGGATTGATAAAAGAAAGACTTAGATGATGATCAGAGAAGCCCTGTAAAGTCGGAAGCCAGACATAATTAGTTTGCACAATTTTTGTTGTTAGAGTTTTAGGTATCAAATCAATACAATAACATTAATAATTAAGGACTTAGATAAATATACCAAGTCCTACATTAGAGTTTTGAGCTTTAAAATGCACACATAAAAGGTTTTTCATAGGCTCTAAATGTTCTGAAGTGCTATAATGTGGCTTCTCAGATCCTGTAAGAAATAACAGACTACTGTACCAGTGAGGGATTTGGGTATCTCCAAATTGGGGAGTACCTACTGTACCTACAGGACATAGTTGGCATGGCTTTTAGATGGTTACTCTTTCATTAGCTGCAATAGGGGGCAGGGGATGGAACTGGATCAAATAAGAGAGGACAGCAGCTGTGTCAGGAATGAGTTTAAGTGCATCCTAAATGGAGAACGTTGCCTTTTTCTGCACTTTTTTGCTCAATACAGACCTGATCAATTCATGAAGGGACAGCTCCTGCCACACGTACTCATGCGTAGTTCCTGACTCCAGGAGCATTTCCATTGGCCCAGATCATTCCTATCCCTTAGGGAAAAACTCATAGAAGTAGAGGAAGACTTCTTGAGGTTCCCTTCCAAGCAATCCCTCTACATTATCCTGTTGGGGAGCAACGCTTGCCTCCCCTGACAAAAAGGCCAGGAGGACTACTCCCAAACCTGGGATAGCACCAGACATTTACCTGGATTCCAAAGGATCCCAGAAACCAGGGTCAAACACCTTGGCAACCCTCCCAGCTGCCTGGCAGTGCAGCTCCTCCCTGACTATGATCCGAAGGAGTGCACTGGCCTGGGGAAGGGGAAAGGTTTTTGCAACTGACTTTAGAATGAAGCTGAATGGGGTCTTTACTTTGCTGAGTGTCTTGTTTGTGAGTACATGAAGATGAAAAGTGATCAGAGCTTGTAGGTAATTAGTTTTATTCCATGAATGTTTCTAAATCAGAGAACAATGTTAAAACTTCTCTTTCCAAGTGGATTGCTTTTTACCATATTATTTTTAGCAGATAGTTTAAGACAGCTTTCAGAGCAGCAGCCGTGTTAGTCTGTATTCGCAAAAAGAAAAGGAGTACTTGTGGCACCTTAGAGACTAACAAATTTATTTGAGCATAAGCTTTCATGAGCTACATTTTGTGGACTAAAGTAGTATCTGGATAATCAGGCCTGGCTTCAGATTATTAAAATGTGTATTTCTTGTATTAAGTCCCATTGAATCTCTATCATAGAGGCTACCACTTAGACCATAACGCACAATATTTTCAAGTAGCCTTTGTTAATTATTTTGAGTCAACTTCTTGCATTAAGCTTAATTGAATTTAGAGCAGTGATGTAGGTTAAGTTCAAGTCACCATGTAATAAAGGGGCTGATCCTGCAACCACAGACATCACAGGAAAAAGGTCCATTGGTCATTGGTGCAGGATCATCTTGTACTATTTTGGGTTGACAGTGCTGATACTGTAGACCTTACCCTGCAAGGACCTGAATGACCTCAACTCCCATTGATATAAGGACCACTGCTTCCCTTCTCATGCAGATGTGGGTGAGCAGGGTAAAGAGTAGATGGAGCTCCACCTCCCTGATTCTCTAGCCACTACAGCTGAGTCAATGTGTAGGTGGAAGTAATCTGTGCAAGTAGAGGTGGGACAAAGAAAATTTCCCTCCTGGAGCAAAGGGAACCTAGGGGACAGACTGTGACTCTTAGTCTACCCTTGGGACAGTGCAACTGTGTGCTGCCTCTAGTTCAGGATTTGTGGCAAAGCCACAATAGAGACCAGAAAGAGCAATTTATGCCACTGAATACCTAATGGGGTACATAAAAATACAGTGATATTAAAGTAGCAATGCCATTTATTGTTAAACAACATTACAAATATATCTGTAAAGCTTCCAGATTTCAACTAAGAATAAATCATAACTAAAAAGCTTGTGTATATTTCAAGGAGGATGGTAGTGTGGCATTTCTTCACACCTTGGTGATTAATATGTCGCATTAGACAGAAACATCATTTTTCATTTCCCTTCAGAAATGGTCTTTAATTTGTACAGAATAACATTAGTTTGTTAGGAAGAATAAAAGAGATGAAATTACTTGGGTGATCATTCAGCAGTGGCACACAATGGCTTTGTTTATTGTGAAATTACAAAGAATTTATTGGTGGTTCCCTTGCAAAGCATTCTAGTGGATAAATGAATCCATTCATCCGATAATTTCGTAAGGTGTCTGATAGGTATTCCTGAGGAGAATTTACAAACAATTCATGCAGTGATTCAAAGTGAAAAATCAGTGAATTGTATGTTCATAGAACTTTGAAGGTTGCAATCAGTTGAAAAGATGCTCAAAAATCAAATGATAGCACATATAGGACAATATCCTGATAGCCTTATTCATTCTCTGACAACTATTCATGGAATAAGGTACTACTCAATGGGAATAAAGATAAGAGAATCTGGTCCCCAGGAATTTTTATCCCTACATCATGGAATATTTTATAAACTGAGGGCCAGATTGGGAACCCCATTACTCACATTGGTGAGCAGTTTACTCACACATGTAGTTCCTTTGGCTACAATGGCTCTTTGCACTCTGATATGAAAAATAATCAGAGATTATTCCACCAATAACATGACAGGGATCCTGAAAATCTAGGTTCTAATCCTAGATTTTATGTTTATGATCTTGGATAAGTCACTTAATACTTCAGTTTTCCCACCTATCAAATGGTAATAATAGTATTTAGCTACTTCACAGATGTGCTCAGGCTTTATTAATTCATGTAAGCAAAATGTTTGAGAGCTCAGATGGCACTGCCATCCATTATCATTATTTTGAATATGGGGTTTCTTAGTTACTAAATATAGAACTAGCTTTCTATATGATGACATCTTCATCATCTGGACCCATGGAAAAGAAGCTCTTGAGGAATTCCACCATGATTTCAACAATTTCCATCCCACCATCAACCTCAGCCTGGACCAGTCCACACAAGAGATCCACTTCCTGGACACTACGGTGCTAATAAGCGATGGTCACATAAACACCACCCTGTATCGGAAACCTACTGACCGCTATTCCTACCTACATGCCTCTAGCTTTCATCCAGATCATACCACTCGATCTATTGTCTACAGCCAAGCGCTATGATATAACCGCATTTGCTCCAACCCCTCAGACAGAGACAAACACCTACAAGATCTCTATCATGCATTCCTACAACTACAATACCCACCTGCTGAAGTGAAGAAACAGATTGACAGAGCCAGAAGAGTACCCAGAAGTCACCTACTACAGGACAGGCCCAACAAAGAAAACAACAGAACGCCACTAGCCATCACCTTCAGCCCCCAACTAAAACCTCTCCAACGCATCATCAAGGATCTACAACCTATCCTGAAGGACGAGCCATCACTCTCACAGATCTTGGGAGACAGACCAGTCCTTGCTTACAGACAGCCCCCCAATCTGAAGCAAATACTCACCAGCAACCACACACCACACAACAGAACCACTAACCCAGGAACCTATCCTTGCAACAAAGCCCGTTGCCAACTCTGTCCACATATCTATTCAGGGGATACCATCATAGGGCCTAATCACATCAGCCACACTATCAGAGGCTCGTTCACCTGCGCATCTACCAATGTGATATATGCCATCATGTGCCAGCAATGCCCCTCTGCCATGTACATTGGCCAAACTGGACAGTCTCTACGTAAAAGAATGAATGGACACAAATCAGACGTCAAGAATTATAACATTCAAAAACCAGTTGGAGAACACTTCAATCTCTCTGGTCACTCGATCACAGACCTAAGAGTGGCTATACTTCAACAAAAAAGCTTCAAAAACAGACTCCAACGAGAGACTGCTGAATTGGAATTAATTTGCAAACTGGATACAATTAACTTAGGCTTGAATAGAGACTGGGAATGGATGAGTCATTACACAAAGTAAAACTATTTCCCCATGGTATTTCTCCCTCCCACCCCACCCCCCACTGTTCCTCTGATATTCTTGTTAACTGCTGGAATTAGCCTACCTTGCTTGTCACCATGAAAGGTTTTCCTCCTTTCCCCCCCCTGCTGCTGGTGATGGCTTATCTTAAGTGATCTCTCTCCTTACAGTGTGTATGATAAACCCATTGTTTCATGTTCTCTGTGTGTGTGTATATAAATCTCTCCTCTGTTTTTTCCACCAAATGCATCCGATGAAGTGAGCTGTAGCTCACGAAAGCTTATGCTCTAATAAATTTGTTAGTCTCTAAGGTGCCACAAGTACTCCTTTTCTTTTTGCGAATACAGACTAACACGGCTGCTACTCTGAGAACTAGCTTTCTAATTCAAGAGTTAAGACGGATATAACAAACCTAGGCCTCATTTTTTAGAGCTCTTTCCATAATTCAAGAGATTTTATTAAAACGAAGATTGTTAGGCTCCATGCAAGAATTATTTTTTGCTTGGATTTGATTAGTAGCAAAATCTGAATGCAATACAACCAGATCAAACCAAGCTAAGAGTTTTGTTCAATAAAAGATGGATGGACAGAAGAAGAGTTTTGAATGGAAAGTTCAAATGGATTATGTGAAAATTACCAGACCTCTCTTCCATGCACCATGGTCTGTAATCTACCCCAGAGCAAAACAGTAGCTATTACATGCTGAGTTAGGGCAGCATAAAATACCTGCTGTGGACATGGGTACGAAGGAGTGCATTTCTTCTTCTCCAAGGTTGTTTTTAACAGACATCCTTTCTCATTCTGGTTTGATGCAGTTGGTACTGATAAGTTTTGGTGGTTTGGTCCTGTTAAGTGCATTTTAATAGAGACTTTTGTATCCTTTTTGCAAAATGAAATAATGTAAATTAAGTAAGAAATAAAATTATTTTTTAAAATCATTCTTACATAATATACATTGTGTGAGCCTATGGATTCTGAATCTTCTGAGGATCAACTGCGGTAGAGCAGGGATTTACATTTTAAGCCATTATTAATTATGTTTATGCAATTCACTTGTACTACCCATATTTTTGACTTCTGATTCTTTAGCTTTACTTTTACTGTGTACTTTTAATATGTATTATTGGCAAAGCATATATTACACAGGTCTATAAATTTGGTTTAAATATACTGTAACCAAACCTAATTTGGTTTGGTTTTATATATTGTATTAATTTACAGCTCTCCAGTGGATATAATTGGCACACTCACCCTGCTTCTATCTTCAGAGCTGTACCTTATATTAGAGTCAATGAACCAGATTCTCTGTGGCACAGGATTCTGCTGGGTGCAGTTGTGAAGGGAGACAAAAAGAAGTTTTGATTCCCTTCTGGGGCTTGTTCCAGGCTGTCCTCATCCCCAATAAATATTATAACAGCCTGAGGGTTGCTTTAAACTATGATCATTAGCAGACATCTAGAACACAGCATGTTCTGGCCATGCCCCAGTACACCCTCTCACACTCGTAACAAAACTCCTATACAGTGTCTGCAGAGGGATGGCATAGGAGTCTGCTCTGATGCCTGTAAGCCTGTTGGGGACTTCCTGCTGGAGCAGTACAGAGGGACAGAACAGGCAGAAGAAAGTGGCCCTTTGTTCCCGGGGTGAATAATCAATCTACCTCATATACAATCAATTTTCTCCTCACCTTGGTTTTATGCTGGTATTGACTTCAGTGGAGTTATTGCTGAGTCCCAGTGCTATAAGAAGAGAATTAGGCCAATAAGATATAAGAAATGATATAATATTGAACTTAGTGTTTATAAAAAGTGCAGGCTTGAGACCCTTGAAGGCTGATGTCTCCTGTTTCTCCACAGAACAGATACTGAATAGGAATTGGCCATGGAAGCTTCCTCACCCTGCCCCGCCAATATGCTTTAAACTTTACCTTGTATTGTCACTTCTGAAAAAGAGGGGTACTCCCATTTCCTGCTGATCCAGTCCTTGACCTTTCAGCTGATGGTCTATTCGTGCCAATTCCTTACTAGTTCTTAACACTGAGCAGATTTCACACATTTTTGATTAAATCCTTTTTATCGGATTTTCTATATATCCAGGGCCAAATCACGCACGTCTTATTCATATAGGTAGACTTATTGATTTCATTGGGACTACTTCCATGAGCAGGGTGAGCAGGATTTGGAACAAGGCGTTGTAAACTGACCTAAGCTATATTTTCAGCTCAGATCATATGCGATGGACTTTGGCCATACGCTAACAAAATGTATTTAATTTTTGTTTTGCAATGAAGCTTTGATGGATAGATTCTGCTATATTAGTACCTGCTTTTAACTCTTCGATGTATTGCTACTTTATAGGAGTAGTTCTATAGCAAAGGGCTAATTGTTAAAGAAGCATAATTGTAAATGAGCTGCTCATTATTAACAAACCGTGGCCTCTCAGAATGCTACAGGCCCTTGCATTTAAAAAATATCTTTGTGTAGATCATGGTTTGAGTTATTTTCAGAATTCCTCAATAAGCCCTTTGCTACAGTATCAATGTTTCAGATGAATCAATGCTGTCTGTGCAATAATTTTAGGTAGAAGACAAAACCACTTCAAAGACTATAATGACTTGAGAGTTTGTCAATAAGATGTCTTAATGTTTTTGACAACACCCATTTTGTTGACACAGTGGTTGAAGAATCTTGACATCATTTATTGTGTCAGATGTACAGATTTAGCTTCTGGTGAACCACATGGTAAATTGCACTGTTTCCCCCTTCCTGTTTGGTTGAGCTATATATCGTATTTTCCTTTTGGAAGCTGATTAGTATTTTTCTTTGAACCAAAACACAGTTCCATCTACTGTATATCTAAGGAGAGAAAGTAAAAGTATGCTCCAGTTTCCCCTGGACATGGTTTCTAAGGTGTCATTAATCCATAATTAGCAGCCTGGTTAAATATGAGATCACATTCCATTGGTAAAATGGGTAAAAAAAAAATCTGAAAATTAGATCTCTTTTATAAACTAAAATCTTATTTTGCCATGAAAAACAAGTTCACAGCTGATTTAAAACATTGTAAAATATGCAGAACTATTTAGAGGGCTGAAAATATGTAAAGTTCTTTGAAAGACACTAAATATATTGTCCACTAGTGTAATAATAGAAAAACAAAACAATGCTATGACTTGGGTTTTTATCTTTAGCCTGTTCAAGTTGGCTGTTTATGGATATGATTTTTTATGTATATGTGTGGGCAGGGGCATTATATTTGCTCTTCACATGCTTTTCCTTATTCATCTACTTCTGCTAAACTTGGATAGTCTTTCAGAATTATTTGGCAATGATTAATATTATTCAGCTTGCAAAGTCTATAAGGATTGTTGATCATCAGTATATGACTATAGACTTTGAGGTCTCTTAATTGCATGATGACAGATACATTAAACAATTACCTAAATACTCAAAAAAGAAGGAACAAAGGAAATAAAGAGTGATATAATCCCTGAGGGAATTGTATTTCTGTATCAAGAAGGAAGCCTGTCTCTTAAATTTGGCACAAATATTGGGATGCTCAGCTGTCAGTTTCTTCTCACATTTATTCTGAATGAACACAATCCATCCATCAGTGCTTAAAGAGTTTTCTAACAGTACATTGACCTTGAATGCGGCACATCGATTTTCAGTAACGCATCACAAATAGGGTCGTTACTGAGTCATCCAGCAGTGGATGTGATTGGGAACAGATTTCTGAAATTCCAATACTATGCCATCTGCCTCCGGTGATGGATTGTCCTATGGTACCCCATCAATCCTCACCTAGCTCTAAAAAAGGTGACACCTGTATGAAATTTATCATTATATACAGCACAAGGTAAAACAAACTGATACAACTGGGGCTTTTCAACAATTTTGGCTCTTCTTGTAAAGATTCTGTTTTGTTTACAATGGCATTTATTTACAGAGGTACTTCTTTCTATAAGGGCCAACGGTGACATAGGTGTAAGCACTATAGGGAATTAACGCTGCAAGTGGGATTGAGCAATAGATAAAAATAGTCTGGATCTTAAACTGTTAGAGGTTAACACTAGATCAATTAAGGTGATTGTTTCTTAGATTGCATTGGACAAATATACACACTCCAAGAGGGTATTAGTGAAATTGAGGAGGGAGAACAAACAGAAATTAACTATGTTAAACTAAAAATCAAACTGGAAAAAGATTTTATGTTCTTGTATAATGTCTAATAGTCTCGTTGAAGAGGGAAAAAGGATCCTCCCCTATGAATCTGTAAAAGTGTCTGTAAAAGCCCTGGTCTAGGACTAGGAAAGGTGTTTGTTCAGCTGCTATTGCTGCCGCAGAACCAGTTGTTGCAATTGGAGTTTGAAAGGGCTAACCTATTTATGGCAGAATCACATTTCTGTTTTATGCATGTAAAGAAAAGGGTAAGAGCAAAATAATGCGTTTCAGATTGCAAGCTGACTGGCACAAAGATCAGGAAGTAATGTCCTCTCCTTGTCCCAAATTTCACTCTGGTTTTGGGTACAGCATTACACAACTAAATGAGTACATCATTATTCTTATTCTTTTTAATTTAAAATTGCCTGTGGACTGAAGTAGGACTCCAGACTAGATGGTCTAGTGGTTTTGTGAGCTAGCAAATTCTATATTCTGGTCACCTCTTTTGGTTACTAATGACGTTGAGAGCCTTTCAAAGAACACCCCACTAATTACTTGTTTATTTATTTGGTACTCTCCTGTCCTCTAGGCACTTTTCCAATGAGTTAATGTAAATACAACCGCATGAAAAATAAAGCCAGCACCTTCACCACCCAGAGCTGGAAATAACCAACACAAAACCAGACCAAATCAAAACAATGGTTCTCTCACCCCAAAACACCATCCGATGAAGTGAGCTGTAGCTCACGAAAGCTTATGCTCTAATAAATTTGTTAGTCTCTAAGGTGCCACAAGTACTCCTTTTCTTTTTGCGAATACAGACTAACACGGCTGCTACTCTGAAACCCAAAACACCAGTCCTTATAACACCCCCATCCAATGCCCAGACCCTGGGTAAATCAATGGACCTTAGCACCACCAAGAAACCAGCCGGCATCCACTGCAGATCCTGGTGCATTTGAGATGCACCACTGGGTTGATTTAAGGGTGTAGCCTCATAGAAAAAATTACAGTAGTCTACCCTTGGATCATGGTAGCAAGCACAGATGCCGCCCACCTCCATATCTCTACAACATCTGACCCAGCTAGTGCTGTTGAATAACTTTCCAGTGTCGGGGTGAGACAAAGGCATAGATGATAGCTAATTGTTTAAATCTCAATCTAAAAAGGATTGAGATGGTGTAGGTAGGTTGGAGGAAGCAAATGGAAGGTATGGTGAAGATTATATTTACCCCTTTAATAAAGGATGTGTGATTGCCATTTATCATCAGAGTTTGCAATATGGGAAGGTTGTTTGATCCTCAACTGCTGTTAGACATCATATAACTAGGGTTGCCAACTCTCCAGGATTGTCCTTGAGTCTCCAGGAATTAAAGATTAATCTTTAATTAAAGATTATGTCACATAATGAAACCTCCAGGAATACATTCAACCAAAATGGCAACCCTACATATAGCAGCACTTTCAAGAAAGACTTTGTTCAAGGCTGGCCCAAACTGTTACCATTTCTCTTAGATTAGCACCTTGATATCATTGATGTCAATGAGGTGGCTGTGGAATATGTTGTTATTCAGCATAAGGCTAACAAAATTGCATACATAGAGATAGGGGCTACCCACAAAGCTCAGATCAAGATACAGATCTAAATTTCTCTAAAGTCTGGAGAGTTCTGGATGTTGGATTTTTGGCTTGGACCTATGCTCAATTTACATATTGATAATATTTAATAAATTGCAGTGAGTGCTCACTTCACTGAAATAATTACTCTTTCACTCTGTTAAAGTTATTATTACCCTAATTTATTCTAAGTTAATTGCCTGTGACAACCCACTTAAAGCTGATCTGACATAAAACATAAACATAAAACATAGTTCATGTTTTATTTGTAACCCCCCCCCCCGAAAAAAAAAGTATATGCTGATGTCCAATTCTGCCATCTATGGACTGAGCTAGAGACTGATGAGAATAGAAGTACGACACCATAGCAGTGATATAACATTTCAGGTCCTTTTCTAATAAAAAAATAACCTAAGGTGATTCCCTTCAAACCCCAAAAACACCACTTTAAACCTTCTCAGGTGCTTTGAAAATCAAAATCCACATTAGTAAAGATCCAAACAGTTCTGCTAGGGCTCCTGGTCACCACCGCTGCCAATGCCACAGTAATGGTGGCGGTGGCCAGGAGCCCTGGGCCCTTTTAAATTCCCCAGGTGGGCTGCAGGGCTTCTAGGCATGCGAGAACGCTCTGGGCCCCATGCTTTGGGGGGACCCCGTGGGCCACTGCGATTGGCCAGCACAGGCAGTCACTTCCATCCAGGACTCTGCCGTGCCCTCTCTTCCCCTCCCCCCCACCAGGGACAGCACTAGCCCTGGGGCCCAGAATTTCTGCCGGCAGGCCTGGATCTGAACATGACTGGAAAAACATAAATATTGACATGAATTGCTGTAGTTAATCTGCACTCTGCTTTCCCGCGGCTCACTCGTTCTTTGGAAAGCTCCGCTTGTCTCTCTGCCCTTACAGAACAGAGTGCCTGTCTAGAGGGGAATTCAACTCATAAGCCACTTTTACCAAGACAGTCTGTTTACGTACTTCATTTTTAATACTATACACAAAGTAGAAAGAAGACCGTGGGTCAGATTCTCTACCCCATTACACCAGAGGTGGCCAGACGGAGCGGAAGCCACCCACAAATCCCTCACAAAGGGACAGCTGTCGTAACTTGTTCTTACACCTCCTTCCCTGCAATCCAAAAAAGCAATGGGCATGTTGGGGTGGGAAATGGCATGTTAGGGGCAGTGTTACGGGGGAGTGCTTGGAGTATGCTGTGCTCCTGATATCTTCAGCCAGCTGGTACAAGTTAGAGCAGCTCCCAGATTTCTCTAACTCAGTGGTTCTCAAGTCGCAGCCCAATCAGCATACAGCTGCAGCCCATGTGACATCCTCAGGACCATACAGATAGTATATATATTGTGTGGATGCGGCCCACATAACACACAGAGAGCTGCATATGCTGCACTCAATGGTAAATAGGTTGAGAACCACTGCTTTAACCTATGTCCGGCTGTGGCAGAGATTCCCCTCCCATTCTGCTGCATCCAGTATCTGGCTTAATGTTGAAAAGGCAGGGTGGGCCTACTGAAAAGGTCACTAAGAAGCAAGCCAAAATATAGGCCAACACCAAGGTATAAGCTTTTACTGTTTTGATTATAGTAAACTACTTCAACAACTGTATTGTCATTCTGCTTTTCACACTGATGGCAATGTTTTATGGGAGAGCTTAAGTTACCATGATGTGGTAGATGATTGTTGTAAATCTTTCTCATTAATTTGTACCTATACACACAGTGTGTATTCCTTTTAATAAGCTTTTAAGGCCGTGAGCCAAGAAGAGATATCTGGTGGTTGGAGTAAGGAGTCAAGACTCTAGGGTTCTGGTGTTGTTCTCATGTGACCTTGAGCAAAGTATTTAACCTCTCTGTACCTCAGTTTGCTGATCTGCAAAATGAGTTGTAATAATGCTTATCTATAACACGGTCTGGTGGGAATTTTAATGTTTTATTTTATAAAGAGCTGTGAGCTCCTCCTCTGAAAGGTGGCTACCAATGAAAAAAAATGTTATAGAAGGAAAGCTAGTGCAACATATTTAGTTTTAAATATATTTAATATATGTCCACCTGTATTTACTTATATGTATGTTTTGGTTTTATCACCAGTATAGCAAGTATGTGGAAAAAATGCATTTGCTAGACTGATATAATCCTGAAACATGTTTAGGTTTCAGAAACCAGTACAGTGTCTGTATATTTTCCCAGGCACACTTTGCATATATCTCTGACCACTCCAAACAAACAGCGGAATTTCCTGCCATCAGAGCAGAGTCATTAATACTACTGGAATTAAGGGTTAGTTGATATTTCAATAATAATCCCATTTTTCAGGCGTACGTGAGTCAGGCATTTTAATTCCCTGAAGACTGAAAGTCCGATGTCAACACACAAAAATGCACATTTTATATTTTATTTTTTTTACTGCATGGCTTCGGGCCAAATCCCTATGTTGATTTACACCCTAAGAAGCCGCAGTGATGTCAAAGAGAACTCACAGTCTAGCCCTCAGATTGCAACTGAGGATTTCTTACACTTTTAACCTACTCTCTTTAATACCTTAAATGTTACAGGCCACGATGCAAATTCTGTTCTTTCCATCAGGCCAGCTCATTTGCAGTCAATGGAGCTGCAGTAGGGGAAGTGAAAGTAGCTTGGCCTTGTCCATTTTTACGGTCTCACCTTTGCAAATGCTTTGTGCACCCTTTTGCTGCTTCATGGTTAATACTTGTGGGACGAAGGCATTGCTTACCTTGTAAGGTTGAGAAAAACAGAGACTCAGACTGTGCTCCTTAAAATCATCCCATGGAGTAAGCTTTCTGTATGCACAGCTCCACCCTATAGTGTGGATGTGATGGACTCTGCAGCACTGACCCTACCTTTTCCTGGGTGCTCCATGGCTTCAAGCTGCACACAGAGAGGAGGGTGGAGATTGGGCAGGCTGTAGGAAGGGTTGTTTGGGACTGGGGCAGGGTGGGAAGAAGCAGTGCTCTGCAGAGCTTTCAGCTGTATCACATAACGTGTACCTCCACATTGCATCAGCCACACTGCATTCTCAGGCAGTGTCCTGCAGGGACGGGGAGTAGCTGGCTGGTGTAACTGAGGAAGGAGGAGGAGACAGATCACAGGCTGGGAGGCTTCACTCCCTTCTTCCCCATCCATTCCTATGAAAAATGTAACAGCCTGGCCTACCCACCTATTTTCCTCCTGGAAAGCAACATTCTTGTAGGGAGCTAGGCCTCCTCTCTCTGCTCTTGGGAGGGTAGTGGGTCCCTGGAGCAGGAGGAGGAGGGATGTCTTTGTGGGATGCAACTCTGGAACCCCGCAGAGAGGTGGGGAAGGGGAACTGAATTAATAGTATTGGAAGGATGGGAAGCAGCAGGTGGCTAAATATAGTGTATTTATTTGGGCCAATTCATTTTACTGGGGGCAAGAAATTGAAACTCTGCCTTCCATTCTCACATGGACAGAGGATGCCACCTCAGCAAGAAGAAGGTCATTTTTAATTTTTTTTAAAGCTGTTATTCAACCAAATATTTTTTGTCCGATTCAAAGTCTAGACCCAAGCCGTCACAACTCACGGGCTCCCCTCGCTTGCTCTGAGTAAACCCTTGTGAAATTCCATTGGTTTGAACAAAGTTACCTCTCCTTTATCCTACTGTGAGTGGAGAATCAGGACCTGAGGTCTTGGAAGCAGCAAAGATTATCCCACATTTGCCTAATGCAAGGTTCTTACACCTTCCTCTGAAGCATCTGGTGCTGGCCACTGGCAGAGACAGGAAACTGGGGTAGATGGACCTTGGGATGGATCCAGACTGGTGAATCAATCCTCCATTCCAATTATTTACAAAGAGAAATTCTAAGTCTTTCATGTGTGTTTATCCTTAGGGGACGTGCTACCGCTTAACCTGCAAACACCCCTTCCTATGTGTAATACTACTCATACCCTATTTTTTGTAGCTTAAGAAGCTATTTCATTTAAACAAAATGCTTAGGTAGAAACTTGAATTCAGAAATTGCTATCTCCATGTCATAAAACAGTGTTCTCTGTACAATTTTCTTAGATCTTACTATACATCTCACCTCAGCCATTTTGACAAATAGACCATTGATCCATAGAATTAACTCCAGTAAGACATTAGTCATTCTTGGAAATTACAGTGCTCATCTCTCTCACATACTTAAATGGTAGGGTTTTCAAGCATAGTTTTATGGACCTAATTAATGCATCTGACATGCTTCTGGTGTAAGGTAAAAGAAATGATTATTAGAGATCTCGGGAATAAGCACATTCCAGAGGCTGCACAAGCAAGTCTTTATGCTAGTCACTGTGGGAGAGAATGCTCAGCAACAAAGCAACAATGTGTTTTCATTTGAAACAACACTATTTGAAGAAAAAAATCATTAACATTTGTGAGAGAAGCTTGCAAGAATCCTCTATGTTTTTATGGAGCGGTTTTATAGTCCCAAACTTTGTAAAATAAGCTTTTGGTAGCACAAAAGATCAGTTCTCACTTTGCACCTCAAAGGTCATGAAGAGTTCAGTTTCACTGAGATTGGTTAGCCAACACATTTTGTTCTGGATGTAAGGAGATTGCTGGTTCTTGTATACCTCTAAAACAGATGGTCTCACGCTTTTCACCTTTTAACTTATTTTGAATCCACTGTTAACCTGCCTTATTCAAGGGCCCTCTCCTTCTAACAAGGCAACCAGTTCACTTCTTCCTGTTGGTCAGGACTTCATTCAAAACAGAAGTAATATTAATGGAAGTATTTCATTTCTACAGGTGTCATCTCTGCAATCTAGCATTGCAGAAAAGCGGAGACCATAGTACACAGTAGATTGTGCTAGATTACAGTATCTCAGTCTTGCATTATTCTCAAACTACAGAAAAATAAATAGGAACAACATACAAATTGCTTTAAAAAAACAGCAACAGCCACCTTAAATTACAGAAAACTTGGCATCATGCACCGTGGTCATGAAAGATAGACAGGTATTATTTTATATAATGTATGTTACTAGCCATATACTGATAATTCAGTATCTGTGTCCCTCTGAACATTAATCAGATAATTATCAAATATCAGTTCACTGTGGGACTGTCGGAAATTTGACAATGGATATTTTATTTGCCTAGTGTATGCCATTTAGACAAATGAAAAATGCAGTCCCTCAGGCAGAAAAGAGTAAGAGGTAAAGTCCTTGCCCTACTGAAATCAGTGGGAGTTTTGCCATTGACTTCAGCAGGATTTCACTCAAGATTGCTAACCAGTTAGCCATTTTCTCAGAGACTCTCACTAGACTGATAGTACCAACTACACAAGTCAGACTTTTCAAAGCTGCTTAAAGTATCTCAAACAATAGTAGCAAAGGCTAGAAAATGTGTGCCCCTTCATGTTACTCAGGTTTTAATGTCAGTGGTTAGCTGGGGTTGTGCCTTAAACCTGTTTGGAAGCTGAAGTTAATGCACAAGATGTCAGCTCACTTGTTAAGTGAAAAGAAAAGCAGTACTTGTGGCACCTTAGAGACTAACAAATTTATTAGAGCATAAGCTTTCGTGAGCTACAGTGAGCTGTAGCTCACAAAAGCTTATGCTCTAATAAATGCGTTAGTCTCTAAGGTGCCACAAGTACTGCTTTTCTTTTTGTGAATACAGACTAACACGGCTGCTACTCTGAAACTTGTTAAGTGAGTATCTTTCCATGAGCTCAAGATGACAGTGATTTAGGAGCTCCACTAGCTATCTGATGGCTCCTGCCTTGTTGGTTCTAATTTACAGATCCCAAAGCAGTGCTCCCTACCCGATGGCCTGCATAACTCCCCATGCCATACTGCAGCAGTTAAAATCAGCGACGGCAGATCCCTTGGTTCAAAAGTGCTGCAGGCAGATCATTCTCTCCAAGAGCCCCTTGTCTTTGGAATTCACTGCCCCCTAGATCTTGCAGACATGCTTCAAATCTTACCCAATTGGTTGGGGGTAGGTGGAATGTTTTTTGGGGGGATGGAACAAGTCTAAGGGATGGGAGATTTTGAATTATAATGTATGTGCTGACTGATGGGGGGGGGGGGTAGAGAGAGATTGAGAAATGTGCTGCTATTTGATTTCATTACTGATTTTGGTATATGTTTCTAATTAATGGCAAGGGCATGTAGGCCCCAACCCAAGAAGTATTTAAGTGTGTGCCTTAAGCTCCTTTGGACATAGAATGTTTTTTAAAATTAATTATTAATTATTAGTATTATTATGTGTTTGTACAGCGCCTAGCACGATGGGCTCCTGGTTTAGGGTAGGAGTTCATAGATGCTACCAAGATGCAACTAATAATAATAATGAGGTACCTTCAAGGGTTGGGCCCTAGAGTTCAGGATAGGTGCTCTTTTTTATTGATTTGAGTTTAAAATACAGTGATTTAAAAGTGCCCATAGAAAGTTGTTAGATTTGTATGAAGCTGTAATATAGTATATAATCTGTATGTTGTTAAATGTATCATCTATGCATGTACAGATAACAATAGCTTATTTATTGAATCTTTATGTCTTATCACTGGTGGTGTACTGTACACATGGTACACTGAGTTGTCACTTTTGTAGGATAGGATTGTGTCTATAAAATGATTAGTGTTAGACTGATTGTTTTAAAATAACTCAAGCAGCATCTGAATTTATTTACATACAAGATATTGCCTTCCATAAACACAGCTGGACTCAGAATGTCAATTCAAGGATATTTTTGGAAGTTCATCCAACAGTTCAGCTGGAATAAAGGCATCTCACTTATGCAGTCTTAATTTTTTTCTCCCTAAGGACTGTAGGTCCAATACTGGGAAGTGCTGGGTAGCCTTGACTCCTATGGATTTCAGTGGTATATACTGGGTAGCCATATACTCCTATGGTCTTCGAAAGGAGTTGCAAGTACACAGCAGCACCCCATAGGAGTCACTCAGCATTTCACAGGACCTGCCTCATACTGTGATTATGAGGTTGAAAACAAGGTGAAATTTTGCACTCTCTCTCTCATGCACATATCTCTGGTGCTAGAAGATCCTCGACTGACTATACAGCAGAACCATGGATATAGCTCAAATTCAAGACTGCGCCGTTATCAGAGTGCCCACTTTGGAATTTAATATGGCTTTTCAGTTAGTGATTAGCTTCTCCCCAGTTGTTTGCTTTTGAATTTAGGATAATATAAGTCACCATTTGAAAGATACTTAGAAACCTCGGCACTGGCATTATTTAGAGAGCCAGTGTTACACTATCACTGGCTTTGATCTATTTTTGCTGAAAAAATTGTCCTATTTAAAGAAAAAAACATATGTAGAGATATTGAAAGCTTTAATGGTTTTTGTACCTATTCCAAGATCATCAATGTACTATATAATTAAAAAGTTCTTTTGTTTTAGATCTTTTATTTCTGCCACATGGGATTTAAGCACTACAAATGCAAGATCTATATATATCTATATATCTATGTATATTCTGTAATTATTTATTTTTGTTACAGTAGCACCCAAAGACTTCAGTCACTGATTGTGCTAGACTCTGTATTATTTGTTTATTATTTGTAGCATTATTTGCAGTAGAACCTGGAGGCCCCAGCTGAAGCCTTGTTATGCTACTTGCTGTACAAATATAGTGTAAGGGTCACTGCCCAGAAGAGCTTACAATATAAATCAGCAAGATAGTCAAAACGGGGGAGAAAAGGAAGCATTACTAACCCCAGTTTGACAGATGGGGATCTGAGGCACATGGTGATCAATGACCAAATTTACTAAGTTATTCAGGTACCTGGAGATGCAGCGAAAAGGCCCACCTTAGGGGTAGGCGTCGGTGATCAGGATAGTCTCTCTGAATGTCAACTTCCGGGATCACCAAATCAATATCCAGCAGGGCACCAAATCCAATTTATTGTTTTGTGTTCTGCACAGACATTCGGGGAGGCACCAAAAATGTTTTCCACCCCAGGTGGCAAAACACCTCGGTCTGGCCCTATACAGATAGATACCTAATGGGATTTACAAAAGCAGGTTAGATGCCTAACTCCAGTTGAAAATCAATGGGAGTGAAGTGCCTAACTCACTGAGGCACTTTTGTTCTTTAGATGCTTTGTTGCATTTTTAGATACCTAATTACCTTTGTAAATCAGGCTTCTAGTGACCAACGCAATGTCACCCATGAAATCTTGACACAGCTGGGAGATGAAGCCAGATGTCCTAAGGCCCAGTGCACTGCCTTACCCAGAAAACTATTTAACATAATGTTTGCTTCACTGCTTTTGTTTACTATGAGTTTTGCAGCTATAAAAGGTCTGGCCCAGTGGAAAACAGACAATGGTTTCCTGGCTAATCAAAAGTGCACTAAATCTAAAAGGAATCCATCCATGTCAGCAGATAGACTTCTAGATCTTTTTAAAATCTAAGTACTACCAACATTTATTATGCCCCCATGCTGTATTCTCTTTCTTGGAATGCAAAGCGTAATGTGATTTTCTTTGATTATTCAGGTTGTTTTCTTTTTCATATTTTACATTTCTGAGGTACAGTGTTTCTTGGGGGCGGAAAAACATTTCCATAACAATCAGTACGCAAAAGGCAGCCTTTCAAACCATCACTAGAAACTCAAAGGAAATAGCAAATAGCAGTGGTTGTTTTTCTGGCTAATTGACACAATTAGGAGTGGAAGCTTAAGGCAAAAATAGTTCTGCAACTTATCTGATCAGAAGCTCCACAAACATCTAACATAGAAACAATGGGCCAAATTATGTCTTCAGTAACTAAAGTGCAGAATTTAGTCTAGTAGGTTCATGCACATAACAGAATTAGTTTAACTGGTCAGTTGAGGAAAGGGAAAAGTTACTGATTTGAGGGAAAGTCCCTGGAGCTCTAAAAATATACATATATGTATGAAAGAAAGAAAGGCTTCATGAAAATACATCTGTAAAAGCATAAGGAAAAAACCTACCCAAACATACCTTGCAAAACTCATTTAAATAGTTTGGCTTCACTTTGTCATTTGATTCTCTTATTTACAAAAGTAGAGGCTAAAGCATTATAGGTGCAGAGAGTATCTCTAGTCCCTGGTCTTGTACTTTTCATAAGGTATTTCTGGAATTTAAAGTTAGAAGCATAAATGAGTATACATATGTAATCTTTGTATTAACTATCCCATTAAACTGTGCATCCCTTCCCATCTCCCTCATTTCAGAAGAATGTCCTATCATTAGCTGCTATCTGGAATCGACAGTAGAGTCATTTGAACTCTGGCTCCCAAGGGCCTACTCCTTTACTTCCTGCTCTAGGAATAAGGTGTGTATTGATTAGATATCAGGCTGTAATTGGGCTCCAATCTCTGTGCCTCAAGATATATGATGGAGATGACAGAAAACAGATACCCTATTGCTACTTGTAAATAGTCTGGTTGAACAAAATGGTTTGTAACCACTTCAGTACCATAGTCTTTTATTACTAGAATAGAGGTACTTGATCATTCAGTTTGATGGTGTTTCTTGGGGATAGAAAACGTCTCTTTCTAAAGGAACTAAAGTAATTTTAAATTAACTGAATTCCCCTTTTGAGAACCAAAAAATATTATCTAATAGTACATAGCTTGGTATAATTACATAGTGAACATGTCACAGACATAAAATTAAGTCCATAACCTCAATTTGGCATCCGATGACTAATTTAAGAAAAGAAAGTGTTCAGTATGAGGCTCTAGAGAGGAGGTGCTTATGGATGCTGAAGATCTGGCGCTGTTCAGGGCTAAGCTCTCCCAAGATGATGTCTCCAATGTGCTGATTGTACTGGGATAAACATGTCTATTGAAAACAAAAGTTCAAAGCAGTGAAGAGATCACAGATCTTGCTTCAGTATGACACATTACCCGGTCCCTACATGTGGGTATTTCAAACACAAAGAGAGACATATATCTACATTTTATATGACATCCAAGCTTGGAAGCTTAAGGCAAGATTCTGATGTCAGGCTGATGATCTGAAAGCAATGCAGCTTTTATCATTAACAGGAGACTTGGTAACACACTGAAATGAATAAAGTGAGAGTGAAAGGACTCAGCCTCCTGAGAAAGACGGACTTGGATTTTTTTCTGAACTTATCTTTTTTTTTTTTTAATCCTACAAAAGAGATTCCAGAATGGACAATCAGTTTATTCTGATCAGTGATTTATCTGTGAAATTCTTAGAGGCGGGGGAACCATGCAAAGTTCTCAGAACTGTGGCCCAAAGTAATGAATATGTCGCAATAATATATTTAGCACGTGATAAGGCAAACCACAGAAAATATATAGTGGAGGAAAGAACACATTCCCTGACTGAGAAGTTATTGAATGTTTAAAGCCAGCGAACACATAGTTTAGGGGGATGGGGATTTCCCTGCCTTCCACGGTGCAAATAAATCACTGATTCCAGGCAGATAAGTATTTCGTTTCTCTTTTTGGAATGGATTTTGGATGGCTACAAAAGGAAATTATATCAGAGTTACACATTGAAGGCAAGTTGGTTTTGCATATAGGCATTTACATTCTGCTGCTTCTTGGAGTGACCTTACATTTCCTTAACATATTTTATCAGTAAAGAAGGACAAAATTAGTGTGACTATTTTTGAGCAGTTAAAAAATGTTTCACAGAGGAAACATTTTTAAGTATTAATAAACTGTAGGGTGCACATTATTATTACACACACATATATATATATGCATTTTATAATCCTTTTTTTACCAGGTTGAAAATCCACCTATGTTTTTTGTAGAGCCTGATTCTCCTCTCATTGACACCAGTTTTACACTGATGTAACTCCATTGATTTAATCTGAGTAATTCCTGGTTTACTCCAGCATTTGTGAGAGAAGAATTGGGCCTATAGTCCTTTCTTTCTAACCACCATGACTTTATCACTGCCAGTGTTCTAAGTGAGACTTTCATTTAAAGCAGATTATATACCAGTAACAAATTCTTTTTAAAATCCTATTTTTTTCTAGTCAACGTAATAGTGATTTTCACCATAGTTGTCCTATATTATTATCACTATTCATGAAAAGGAAAAGAGAGTAATCTTACTAATTCTGATCTCTGCTGAGGTCCACTGAATTAGGATAAGGAAATCAATAAGAGTAACACTGATACAGGAAATAATGAAAGGAAGGAAAAGCTTTCTACAGTGGGCCTATGTGGGTTTCAGATGACGTCTCTTCCTTTTAGAGATAGACCTGTGATCCATGACTCATGTGGGTACTTGACAGATGCTGTCAAATATTAGATTGTAATGTTCCCCCAAATGTGGGTTGGGGTATAATAGCAATGGAAAATAGTAGGAACACAAGGAGAGAAACTACAGTGAGAAGAGGACTTTTTCTCTCACACACTGAGCCCTAATTCAAGCCATTGACATGTGTTGTGATCGACAGGCAGAAATTCAGTCAGACATTCAAATTTGCATAGAATGATGGGACAAGTAATTCACATATTTATCAAGAGAGAATGCAGTCCCAGTCATGCTTAGTACTTCACGCTGCAATGTTGGATTGGGATCCAGTTCTTCCAAAGTCAAGTGGTGTACAAATCCATGGTTTTCTTTTGGTCCATTGCAAATCTAACAGTCAGTAGTAGGCTGGTGGAAGTTTGGGGAGTAAGGTACAAATAGCAGAAAGGTCATCAGAATTTTTGTTTTTTGCCATTTTTGTTTAAATACCAGATCAGAATTTGAGTTTTGAATACTGCAGATTCTGCCTTAGTGGCCGCCACTACGGCATCATGCTTTCATAGCCCCCACTGTTTCTGGGAGCCCGCATCACGACATTGGCCCAAATGCTGGATCCTCATAGGCTATGTCTACACTACCGCAGTAAGTTGACCTAAGTTACACTACACCTGCTACGTGAATAACGTAGCTGGAGTCGACGTAGCTTAGGTCAACTTACTGTGATGTCTACACCACACTGCATCGACAGGAGACGCTCTCCCATCGACTTACCTTACTTCTCTCATTCCCGGTGGAGTACTGGAGTCGACCGGAGAGTGCTCTGCCATTGATTTAGTGGGTCTTCACTAGACCCGCTAAATCGACCCCTGGTGCATCGATCTCAGTAGCGTAGATCCCGCGGTAGTGTAGACATAGCCACAGTCTCAGAGCCCAAGCCCACCCAAACCCAGCTGCATGCTGAAATGGCAGAAGTCAACATTTGGCTATGCTGATTTACCCCAGTTGAGAGTCTGGCCCAGACACTTAAAGGCCAGAATGGGCCAGTATGTTGCCTCGTCTGACATCCTGAATAACACAGGCTATGTGTTCTCTCTCCCCTCTGTGGAACAACAGAAGTCCCACTGTATTAAAGGCTCTCTATGGCTCTGGCTCAGGCTGAAAGAATTGAACCTTCATTACTTACTATGTTTTCAGACCTGGCATTTCAAGCAAGTAAATGATTTTACCGCAGGCTCCTTAACTTCTAAAATTACATTCACAATAATAATAATGATAATGAAATCAAGAGCATAGTATGATTTTAAAATAAAAACCAGTGTTTTCTACATTGCAATTGGTTACACTTTGATTTTCCAAGATGGCTGGAAGTAGAAGTGAACTGGAATACATGCCTGATCATAATTGCGTTCTGCGTGGAGAGGTCTTTTTTCAGGTTGGTTTGGCTGCTGCTGTTTTAATCAGAAGGCTGTCTATTTGTATGTTAATAGTTTTATCCCAGTTTATTAGGTTTGTTGATGGAAAAGCAAAAATCAGATGCTTCACTATTTTCAAGCTGCACTATTAATCTACGGTTTTTTTGTGCCAACCCTAAACCATTTCAGCATCCTCTGCCTTAAATCCTCTTAATGAAAGCATGGAGAATGACAAAATACTTCCTTTCATAAAGCAGAAGGCTATGCCAATTCACTTTCAACATGCTCATTCAGTGGAACTGAGGTAAATATGTTGCTCCACAGGTGCTTTTCCTTGCAATAACATACTCCCTAGTAATCCATTAAATTCATCTCATGCTCTGTTTAGTGCCTACTCTCTGAACTGCCTAGCTGGTTAAGGTCATTGTAATAATAGGGACAGGTTAAACAGCATGTGTATGTGTAACTCCGGCATACACTGGGACCATAATATAGATAAGAAAAGATAGGCAGCATTAGATGTGTGACCTCCCACAGAACTGACAGAATCCCTTCCCCTGCTGTAGCTCCATAAAGGCTGAGACCTTTGGGATTAGATAAATGCTGTCAGATCTGAATCTCAGGGTTCCTGCAGATAATTTAGTGACACTAGAAACAGCGGATTGGTAAATGAATCTTCAACTAGCACAAAAGACAGAGCATGAACAGGCTGACTATCCCACAGGGGGAGGGAGGGGTCTCTTGCTACTACACCTATGCTAATAAAAGCAGAAAAATTGTAGTCTCTGTCCCTATGCCATGGCTAGTATCTGCTGAAGTAATGGGGAGAAACCTAAACATCATCGTTTTGTTCATGTCATTGCTGGGTCCTAGCACAATATGGTTTGAAAATGGACTCCATATTTCTTTAAGGAACTCCTAGATGATAAGACACCTCATTACTTGGTCCTTATTAAATGCAGTCAAACAATTGAGCCCCTATTACATTCAGCCCAGATTTAGCCTCAGCCATCCCTTCCATAAGCCTTTTTTACTTCTGTGAAGACCTGATAGGGTTTATTTTACTATTTCCTTTGCAGGGAGTTGGGAAGTGTAATCGCTGGTAACTAATCAAATGTCTTTCAAATACCCACACATGTATAAAGGCAGAGAAATGATTAATTATTGGGCTAAGCCATTTCAAAGGAGAACTCATCTAAATGAGCAGATTTATTTCCAGAGCAGCCTGAATGTAAATCTAACTGTTTTATGAAGATCTGAGTCAAAAGCACGCTTGTATTTGAAGATAGAAATGGGTTATGAGCAGCTGTACAACTGTCTATCCAAACCACTGGGAAAAGAACAACAACAAAAGATAATTTCAGACTTTACAAATCTGTCAATACAATACACAGTGTTAGCCATGGTCAGCTATAATTTGTGGCCAGTCTCACTCTGGGTATTATTAATTTATATGCAGGATTAGGTAGAGGGGGGGAAACTAACTGAGTTTAGAGCTGGTTAACAATTTTCACATTTCACTATTTCCATAGAATCTTCTTTGTCATTTAGAATGTTTGTAAAAAAGATAAAGAACATTCTCACTTTTTTGATGAGTTCCATCTCCCACCCCCTTCTTATAAAGTGTTTTGATTTTGACAGAGCTGCTCATTCCAGTGGAATATGAGTCTGTCGAAGTTTCTCTGACCAGCTCTACTCTGCACAGTTATTTATCTATAAGATATAAAAATGGAATACAAGTCTGACCAAAACAATTATGCCCATCCACATGCAATCCTGAACTCATACTACTAAAATGTCTATCCCCATAGAGATGGAACATTTCCCATGTTAAGAGATATATTAAGAGGTGAACAAATACTTCAAAACCTTTACTTTAGATGATGAATTTTGTCTCTTGTCTGTTCCCAAACACACAGTGAAAGTCACAGCTTTACTTCTATTCCAGATGATTTACAAACTTTTCCACATCCCGCGCCCCCATGAGTGAAATTTACTCTACACAAAGAGCCTGCACAAAACCTAAGAATAAATAAGTCCCATTCAAGCCCTATTTTGAAGGGTTAATGGGGAAGTGGCCTTGTTCTGGGCTTCTGCACAAAGTGAATCTCACCTTGGTGCACTTGTGAGTATAACATTTGCTTTTTGTAAGTATTTATGCAAAAGAACCTCCAACTTATATTTGCAGAAATTTGCTTTCAAATTGAAACAAATATTTGCAGAAAACATTACCACAATTTGCTACTATAATAGTAACTACTATGAACAGTAATATTTAGCTCTCTTCTAGTGCTCTTCATTAGCATATCCCAAAACACTTTCTCTCTGCAATAGACCCCCAGAAAGGACTGCCCAAGTTGAATTAGCGTAATGCTAATGCTGCAACCTTAACTCAGAAAGTCCTTGTTTTGGGGAGCTTTGCATGATACAATTTTAATTTTTATGCCCATTTAAATAATAACCAAATATTTTACCCTTATCCCTGAGATAACAGACAAAACAGGTTTCTAATGTTCATTAACAGTTTTAAATAATAGCAACAAAAAGAAATGTTTTAAAAAATTGTAAGCCAAACATTTCTTGACAAATGACATGGTTCCCTAGTTTGTCCAGTTCCCTGTCCGTTTCTGTAAAAACTCTTATTTATGCTGTAGCTCACTGCAGAAGAATGTAGCCTTGGAAAGAGATATGATGGCTAGTTAATAATGTGTGGGATTGCATGCTGTGGCCTGTGGCAATTCCTTATGTCTCTATGGGTAGCAATGCTTTTCCAGCATCATTGTTTTTTTATCATCACACAATTCCACAGGAAGGGTGTGGGAGGAATTTTTCATTTTGTATCTTTGAAAATCTGGCCTACGTGATTAATATTTTATTTTCACCTAAAGAACCATTTTGTTTATATTCATAATCAGTGAAAAGCAGTTCTTTTGGAGGTCAAGAAGCATGGAATTTATAAATACCTCTCTTGAGTATTATTCTGCAATTAATGACATGTGAAACTGTTACTATATCTGCTTATAAAATGCATGAGATCATTATTTGCCATCACAATATTACTTGTCCGTTTGTTCTTAGGGAAACTAAGATGTTTTAATAGTTGAATATATTTTATCTGGATACTCAGCATGGATTTTACAAACTGTTTAACACAATGGTACAGCTTAGAAATTGCACTGATTAGACACACGCAAAAATCTGCAAGCTGATACAGTCTGACTTTCTGTGAAGAAGTTGCATTGCTTCGCATTTCCACTGAAGCGTGCACAGTAGTTGGTTCCTTGGTGCATACTTGGTACTAAGCCAGCATTTACAAGAACAACGTCAGTGGCAGCATACTCCTGAGTGTAGGGCCAGTTCAGCGCACTAGCCATGCCCAAGGAGGTGGCAAGTGCTTGGTAAGGGATCAAGACTATGCCTCTTTTGCAACACAGCTCTTAATTGTTCCCGGCATGATTTAGCACCTAGTGCATTTCTAGACAATTTCACTTTAGACTTTTCCGACAGATTTTGCAGTTATGAAATGTTGTGCATGTAAATAAATGTGTGTGCATGTTTGTGCATGCATGAATGTAGAATTATTTGGATAATACATATGCTCCATTTAATAGTATTAGTTTTCTGAAACCTTCTTGCAGTGCAGAAGCAGTAAGGGTATCCATTGCAACACAGAAACAGTTTAATCTTTGCAGCATACTCCGTTAGTGACTGCTTGTGCATGAGATTTCCAAATGCTCAGATATAATTCTTCCACTGGAGAACACAGCCTGATTATGACAATCTCTGTCAATTTTATTAGTCACACAGATGTTATAGATATATAGGAAATTTGATCATAATTCTTCTAGTGAGGTGTACAGTGGAACTGCAGCAAACTATTCCTCTCTCTTCACACAACCACTTAGCTTGCAGGCTTCCTGCCATTTAGCTGATAGGTAGCTCATCCTTGTGTAAGCTTCCGTGTGGCCTTCAAGCTAAGATGATCCTAAAATGAGAACTAACACAGGATTGAAAATGACACTCTTGAGCCAGTGGGAAATTGCAACTTCTTGCAACAACAGAGCCCTGTGTGCTTCAGAAAAGTAAAGCAAACTGTAGGAATGAGATTGCTGCCTCATAATCTTGCTGTGCGTGGGATTTTGCTACTAGGTGTGCAAAGCTAACTTGTGGGCTGAGCGGTGAGCATCAATGACAAAGGATATTTTTCCCTCAATGAACGCCTATGACATTCAGTAAAATACTTGTACAGAAGGGAGGCTAACCCTCTAAGACTGACAGGGACACAGCTCAGCTATACAATTTAGCTTGTTTTCCTCCAACAGCAGGATCTTTCAGGCTCATCTCAAATTCTTGAGCATCCCTTCATGCCCTCTCATTTCTAACCCTACAGTCCCAAGGTCATGGTGACTATCCCTCTCGGTGAGCAGGGCTGGATGCAACTCTTTCTGGCAAAGAGCTGTGAAAAATAATTGCATCGATACTTGAACTCTCTTGAACAAAACCGTGGGTTCAAGGTTCGGTTTATATCAAGCTGAGGTTACATTCTCAAAGAGCTGGCAAACATGAAGGGAGGCAACAAGGACCACTGAAATAGACAGATAGAATCTGCAATGGTTGGTTTAATTCTGTTCCTTGTGAAAGGAACTGACAGGAAGTCTTGGGGAAAAGGAGAAAGGCTGGTGTTGTCGTTAAGACACAGGACTGGGAGTGAGGAGACCTGAACTGCCACAGACATCCTGACCTTCTGTAAGCCATTTAACCTCTCTGTACCTCAGTCTTCCCACCTGTGAAAATATCCCTGGATAACAGGACCTAATACCCAGTGGGGAATGTGTGAGGTTAATTTAAATAGTGTTTGGTGGAAAATGCTCCATAAATGCAAAGGAATTATGGGTGCCTAGTAGTTACCATGGTGATTGGCATCTTAGACATGCTAATAATAATAAAATAAATAAAGAACACGGGGCAGGCAGGAAGAGCCCCTAGACATGAATGTGAGCTGCTCCCCTCCTGAGGGACTCCGAGTACTGCTTTCTCAGCACTCCAAACCCTATGCTGGCTTCAGCTCAGCTCCCTCCCAGGGTAACACACTGTGCTATTGCTAGACCGCTAGGTCAGCCAAGTGAAAGCGGAACTTTTAAGTGCTTTATTATTTTCAGAAGGCATCAGAGAAACTGAAACCCCCACAACTGCAAATAATTGAATACGTCAATAATATTTTGACTTGTTCATGTTTCGCGAGGCTCAGTATAGCCCTGGTAAGTACCTTATTGCTGTCCCTCCAGCGATGTTAATTAAGTTCACCCTAGGCTCACAAGTGCTTTTTTTTTTAAACGAGCAAGCAGTTTTCCCAAATATAATGTCTAGCAATGGGAGCTGTAATACACTGGAAAGCACCCGAACAAAGGCAGATTAAAAGGAATAAAGAGGAGGCATCCTTCGGTGTGACTGTCAACATTTCCCTGCAAATAGCTTTTCCAGCAATATTAGCTGAGGGATTTTGAAAGTCTGAAGAAAGTATTAAAGAGGCATGCCAAAAAAATAACAAACAGCAATCCTCAGCCTTGGACCAAGGTTCACATTAGCATTTGTTTTATACATACACAGAGGTACATTCACTGTAAAGCAAATGATGTGGGAGTTTCAGGATTTTCTCATGTAATCTTACCTGACTTCATGGGAGTGTGTGATGCACCCGATTAAGCAACAAAAAATTGCTATGTCATTATACAGATCCATGCACAGGCATCTATCCCATGGACTCCCACTCATGTCGGTGGTAGGGTTTGATTAAATGAAGCTTTCGCATGCTCAGTGTTCTCCGACATGAGAATGATGGCGGCAGTGTGACACTGAAGAGTTGTGACATCAGACACGCACACAAACATTCAAGCTGTGGGTGACGCAATGTAATTATGCCTTACTCCCTTGCAGCCTCTAGTTAGGATTTGCAGCGCCAAAGAGAGAGAAAAAAAAAGCAACCTACCACCTCAGTTCCTTTACAAGTTTTCAGCAACTCTCTCTCTCTCTCTCTCTCATGCCAACAGTACAATTTTCTTGCTGTTAGTTTTCTTTTCCATTCATATTGATCTCACCATTAGATCTTTGGTGAGTCAGTGGAGGCACCCAACAGCAGTCTTGCAGAAAGGTGAATAGGTAACACAAGCAGGGGCAGCAGAAAGATGAGGCATGGATCAGGTTCCAGGGTGCCTTCTCTGGTGTGCATGTCTCCAGCCACTCACTACCACCATGCACTTACATCCTTGACTGCAGCAGACATGGAACTCAAATCCCATGTAAGGCTGGGCCAATAGTTAGAACAGGGGAGAGAGTATGAGTTAGGACTCCTGGGTGCAATTCCTAACTCTGCCACTGACTCATGATCAGGGACTTTTGATCGTAGATTAAGTAACTTTACTTTGGACAAGTCATTTAACATGCCTGTGCCTGAATTTGCCCATCTTATAAACAGACAGCTACTTCCATATTCAGAGGTCCACCACTGACATGGGACCAATTCTGCTTTTAGTTACATCTTTGCAAATCCAGGGGAGTAAATGAGCTTGTCTCAAAGAATTTAGGCCAATATATTTACATGCTATTCCTCCCCCTCCACCCTTAAGTCTGCCACACAGGATCCGGGCACAATCACAGCCCTTGTACTCCCCCAAGCTCAGGGACTGCTCCCTCCTAGATTCCCTGGTGTGGTGTCACCCAAAGGGAGACAGGGAGAATAGGCAGGAGCAGAGCTGACTGGATTCAGAGCGGGGAGCACCCTGCACCATTCTCAGAGATAGTCCAGCAGGCACGCTCCCCCTGGAGCAGGGCCAGGCCTATCGCAGGGCTGCACCTCTCAGACACCATCAAGCCCTTGGAGTGTTTTAGTGTAATATATTAGCCTCTGACAGCACGAATCTCCTATGAAAGCACCAATGAAAGGAGAAGTCTGCTGAACACTGGGCTGCCTCATAGAGTCACCTCACTCACACAATGACCCTGCAGACATCTAGGAATAGAATAGCAGGGAATTACAGTTAAGGAAGGAGGTGTGTTCATGAGAAAAGCTTGCACAAACCTGTGCCTTCTTTATGTAGCCAGTACTGCAACTCTTCTAGTTCCTAAGTGTGAAAACAAGTCAAGTTCACCACAGCCACCAAGAAGGCGGAGGAGGCAGCATAATGAAAGGAATTCAGCTCAGATTCCTTGGGTAGTCGTGGCTTCTGACTCTGCACTGGTCATTGCACTCCAAGGGGTGTGACAGCCAAAAAGATAGGATGGAAGAAAAGCAGAGGCTTTTCAAAGGTGTGAGATGTGTTTCACAAAGCCTGGCTAAACCTAGCTGGGCAGCTCATTCTCCAGCCCTTCTTCAGGATTTTTTATTGCAGTTTAGTGCATTATTTAAATAAAAAATGCTATGTGAATCTTGGTGCAGACAGTTCAGCGCGAAGTAGGGTTGTGATTGTGCCTGGACCCAATGTGGCAGGCATAAGGGTGGAGGGAGAAGAAGGGCTTTTTATATCCTTCGCTCTTGCATGCCCCTGCCACATCGAGGCACATTCTGGTCCTGGGCAGCCTAAACTGTCCTGGAAATATCCACTTCTGCAGCTACAGCAGGGCACTGGAACAAGCAGTGTCGATGTCACCCCAATTCATCCCTTCCAGGTTTTACACGAGATACTCTACATGCTGGGGAAGGACACTTGAGGAGAGATTGCTCAGTTCTGGGAAGAACTCCAGGTTGACTAGATAAAGTCAATAAAGCTGTTAGCTATTAACTTAACACCAAGTCAGTGTAGATATTCAGCAGGGCTCCTGGGAGCTTGGGACACAAAATAACATAGAGGGGAGAGAGGAGTTGAGGATGGCCCTGACGTCACAGGCCTGGGCGACAGAGAGGATAATGGTGAGAAGGCTGAGTTTGGTGGGAAAGGTGAGACATTTGACCATGTTGCAGGCATACGAGTCAGTCAGGGATGAGAGACAAAGGCATTGGGAAGAAAGAAAGAATCAAAAATGGAGTGTGGCTCCCGAGTGCTCAGCAGCGTAGAAGTAGAAGAAGCCGAGGCAAGGGATGAACCTGGTGTCATGGAGGAACCACTGAGAAAGAGGAGCAATAGCATTCAAGGCTTGTATTTCAGAAGTAATGAGCACCCACAGCCCTCTCTGGAACCATTTGGGAGCTGCAAGTGATTAGCTTCTCTGTCGCTCTGGACCTGATCAGAGAGGAGAGGATAGCTTTAAAACTATTGAATCAATAGTGTACAAGGAAGTCAATGTGGGAAAGGGGGTTCTGAGAACAGAACTCTTGCAAAGTGATGCAATAAGCAAAACAACCAAAAGAAGGAAGGAGAGAATTATACTTTCTCTGAGCTGCAGTTTACTCATCTCTAGATAAGTGCTGAAGATGCTAACACACGTGATCTGTGATAACCATCTCACAACCTCTGCCTGCCATCGTGTGTGTATGTGTGTAACAAGTAGCATAATATCTGCTTGCTTGTCTGCATGTCAGTTTTCTGAAGAAAAGGAGATTATCAGCCACATACTGTTGGACCAGAAGATATAAGTTTTTGGAGGACAAAAGTTCAATAGCTTACAAGCCGCTTATCAGCTGAAAAAGAATGAACATAGGACGCTTTCAGCCCAAGCTTTTGTAGACTGTAGGGTTCTTCCTCATAGAATAGAGACCCAGACACAAAACAGCCACACATTAGCCCCAACTTGTGCTTGCCATGTCTGCCCTGTTTTCCCCCCTAATTAATCCTGTTGAAGAACAAAGGTTTAATTGATCTAGGGTTTCTCAAAAAAGAGAGATCAATTTTATTTTGTTAGAAGCAGAGTCAGTATTTAAATTCTTTCACTCTGTTTCTCTGCGTTCTTGACCATGCACATTGTACAGACCAGTCAGTAATACACACTCCACAGCACTTTTGACATCACACACACACACACACTAACAGAGAATCTGGGAGCTTCCTAATGGCATGAAGGAGTTCAACCCATTGTCACAACCAACCTGGCCACAGATGTAAGACACCATTATCTTCTTGCTGTCCCTTCTGTAATAGTGACCTGGTTGTTGTAGGAGTACAAACCCATTGTTACATGATAGTAGGACTTGCATACCAAAGCAAAGGACAAGTTTGCCTGTAATTTTCTGTATTTCCTTTGCAGCTATGTCTGATATTGCTGCCCAAATGGTTGTCTTTTCCTAGCCTGGTCTATCCTGCAAGGAAATCCTAATCCTACCATTGAGACTACATAACCGGTTTCCATGGAAATCAATGTGATGTCATAAATTCACCATGATTACTCTGGGATAGAGGGCCAGATTTTCAAAGACAAAGCTCTGCAGGTGTGTAAGTCATGTGGGTGCAAATCCTTTCTGGAGTTGCACACATGCAAATTTTGTGCATGCATAAAGGCACAAATTTGAAAATCTACCCCATATAGATCAATATATGTCTGAAGACATCTGCCCTTACCACATCTTTACTTTAGTCACCCTGATCCCGTCTGTCCATCCTGTTATCTTCTGGCTTAACTCATAACTCAATCTTATTCTTCTCCTTCAACTCCTTCCTTAGAACTTATTCTGGCTGTCCTTCCATCACTGTCCCCCATCCTCATGCCCAGCATTGTCACCAAACACAAATTTACTGTCATCAGGCAGCATAAGCTGATTTCAAGGATTTTTTTTAAAGTTTTGTAAAAACAAATTGTTCTTGGGGGTGGGGAGGAAGCATGATTGAACTGTGAACCTGGTGATTCAAGCATGAATATCAGCACATACGTGTTTGTGTAAGATGATCAAAAATAGACACTAGGTCCCTTTGTATGACACATGCACCAAGAGCAAATCCTTGGAGACCATGCTGATGTCAGTCAATCATGTGTGGTAATATTTCATGCATCAAAGTTAATGTGATTCATAGAGCTATGCTGATTTACACCAGCTAAGGATCTGGCTGTATTCTTCTTTCCAGCCTATCAGTAGCTATTTTGTTACTAAATGTGAAGGAAGGGTGCAAATAGCTAATGGCTTCACTGCCCTCCAGGTCGCCAAAACCTGGAGCCCAGATTCATTCTGCCTTTGGCTAGCTGCCTGACAAACTTGTGCATAAAAGTGGCTTGTAAATCTGCAGTCACCTGCCTGCCAACTTTGTGCACCCTGGCTATATATCATATTTCAGATTACAGAGAGAGCCTGGTCATACAATATGCTCAATATCCTCAACCCCTACTGATGTCCCTACCTAGGGACATGGTGGATTCTTCCTCAGTTGCAGTCTTTAAGTGAAGACTGGATTTCTATCTAAAAGATATACTACAGCTCAAAGAGCGATTTTGGATTGATGCAGGAATTACCGACTGAGGTTTTTTGGCAGGAGCTCAGACTAGATGATCATAATAGAACCTTCAGGCCTTAAAATATATGAATCTATATTAATGGAAAACAAAGATGCTCGGCACCTAGCAGGATTGGGTCTCGATATTGTAATCATGTTTTTTGTCTGACCTTTAAAACCTGAGTCACAGAAAATAGCTCTATAGCTGTGTTTGCTACGGCCAAAGTACAAATGTGCTGGTTTTCAGGCTCCTTGTACAGTATCGCTTAGTGTAGAATTATTTCCCTTAATGGCTCCGCTACAAGTGACTCGTTAACTGATGAATGTATAGATGTTAACTACTGAATTTAAAGAATCTGGTGGAAAATAATTTAAACTTTCCCCAATTGTGTCACAGGGCAATTACTGTGGTTATTTATTTACGGTCTGCAGTAAATTATTTTGTCTCTGTTTCATGACAGAGATGTGGGGTGTTTTGTTTGTTTGACTTTTTAAAATTTCAAATTAGTTATACCTGCTGCTACTTCTTTCTTTCTTTATTTTTTTAAAATAAGTGCATCCTGGTCAAAGAACTATAGTAAGATTATTTTTATTTCCTAACTGGAAATAAAAGTGTAACCAAAGTTCTTTCTTTGGCTTATGAACAATAGTATTAAGCAATACATGCTGAGATTGTACTAAGAATCTCACAGATGCATAGATGCTCTGGTTATACATCTAATTTCAAATCCCATGGAAATGCTGGTAGTGCTACTGGGAAAGATGAAAACAACTAGAGGGAATGTTGTTTCGTGTCCATTTCACTTCTGTTTCAAGACTGATCTCAGAAGCTGCACTCTGTTTTGTAATGAAGAACAGCAAAAGTCCTAATAATGACTTTTTATTTATGTGTTTCAGTGGGGTTTTTGAGGCTGGTATCATTCGAGTTAGTGGTGTGGAAGTGCTTTAAAGTGATGACTTGGCAGCACTTGTTATCTTTCAATCCATCGGAGAAAATTGTAGTCATTATTTATAATAGTTCACAGGAAGGTGGACCAGGTTTGGTTTAAAGATATCCTATTTTAAATACATAGGGGTAATATTCCCATCTAGATGTGCTGGGATTTAAAATCTCTGCACACTGTGAGGAGAATATACCCCATGGAATCCAATTAATTTGAAGAATATTACATACTAAGGGAACATTCATGCTATACAATTTCACTGGCATGTAGATTTGTCCTCAATAAAGCTTTCTAGTGGCTGGCAACAAAGACATTAGCATTCTACTGTACATCCAAAATAAAGGAGGACTAGACTATACATTTTCCCCAGCTCAGTGTGGGCAGCGACAAAGCAGCTTTTGAGAGTAAACAAATAAGGAATTGAGAAAATAAGGAAGGAGATGGTATTTTAAGAATGTGAATATTTGGAGAATGCTGGGGAATGAACACAGAGGAGGCTGTTTGTGTATAGGTTAGATGCATTACAACAGGAACCAGGCAAATACAAATAAAGAAATACAGCATGGAGGATAAAAGGATATTCAGACTCTGGCAGTTTCCCACAGGCAGAAGTTAATAATGTGAATGGAAGTGATTTTGTTTTGGGGGTCATAGCGGAGGTTGATATCACAACCTTTTGCTACCATGGAAAATATCGTTCTATTAAAATAGCCGACCCGGTTGTTCTTGTGATCCTAATGAGGCTATTTTACGTGACAAAGACAATGGCAGCGAAGAAACTCACAGCAAGTGTTAATACTTCAGAGACAAAGCACCAGAGACACACTGCTTCTGGAAAGTGTAACAGAACATTAAAGCACATGATAAGTAAGCAGGAATCAGCAAAAAGTTAATAGGAAACCACAGTGACAATATGTCCAAGCAGTTTAGGACAATATTCCTCTTTTTTTTTTCTAACAGGATGAGGAATTTAATAGTACACAGGAAAGCAATATCTTTGTAAAGAAAGAAAGGAACAACAAAAGATAAGGAAATAATGGCTCTTACCACTAAACAAGCAATTCAATTTTAAGAACACTTGTTTGTAAATGTTTGACAGGACCTCATTTGCCAAGACCTGGATGATCTTGGGACCTTCTTCAGAAAGTCATTTGGGGTTGTTTTTGTTTTGTTTTGTTTTTTTAATGAATAATATATGACCAGGATTTTCAATAGTGAATCATTATTTTTGGAGGTGCAAGTGGAGAAACTTTGAAAAGGGCCTGATTTTCAGATGGGTGCTCAGAGCTTCCTAAAAAACAGGTCCCTTTATGTGATCTCACGTTGGACACCCAATAAGTGAAGCACCAGATTTCACTTATAAAAATCTTGGCAATTTGCATGGGTGTGCGTGCATATGCACAAGCCATCTGTAATGAATACAGATAAAACTTTACTAACATACTACATGCCATACCATGATGTAGTGTGTGTATAAGCCCATGTTTGCCAATTATTTTATAAATGTTTTAGAATGTTTTTAAAAAATGCCGTTGGGCCCTTTTTGTTTTATTCCCTCCCCTTGTAAAGTTCTGTGAGTCCTACTGTAGAGGCTGATGAGGGAGAAGGGGAAAAACACATCTCCTGCAATGGGACTAAATTCTGGTGTAGCAATCACATTGCATGAAGTCTCATTGCATACCAGGACCCAATTCATTTGAAAAGCCTCTACAAATGATCTTTTCTATGCACAGAAATGTCCTGATTTAAAAATCTTGGGGTCTTAGAAAGCGTTTGAAATCCCGTTGAAAAGTTGGGAATATTTCTTTTCCAAGGGGCTAAAGGTCTCATTCCTAACTCGGATGGGTGATGAGATAGCAGACCTTGAATGTGTAGTGAAAAGTATTGGGCCATGGATTGATAATGCCCTTCTGTGCCCATGGGCAGATGTAATTTTGATGTGGATGGGATTCCATATTTGGTAGGGAGAAGGAAGACATGAATCTCTGGCCTTCTGATTTATAAATGAGGTGGCTGTTTGAAGCTGCTCAGAGGTTAGATATGAATCAAGGGAACAGGGATCACTAGGCAGAGGGCTCCTGAGTAAGTCACAGGTTCATGCTAAATTCAGTGTATTACATGGCTCTGCAGTTTGTAACACAGATGTCATCTATGCCTTGTATAACACCTAAGCTTGTGTTACATATTTGTTGTAGTAGGCCAGTAAATGGGAGCACCTCCCCTATTCCATACTATACTACCCTCCTAGTGCTGCTTTGAAAGCTAGAAGATTGGCTGATGTGCTTGCCAGTGCTCCAAAGGGACACCTCTGAGGACTTGGGGTCTGAGTATTATTAGTATTTATTATTTGTATTGCAGGAGCATCTAGACACCCCAATCATAGACCAGTGCCCTACTGTGATACATGCTGGACCAACACAGAACAAAAATAGGATCTCTGCTCTGGGGAGCTCACAATCTACTTAGACAGTGAACCAACTGCACATATGCCCTCTGTTATACAGGAGGTTGGACTAGACCAGTGGTTCCCAAACTTGTTCTGCCGCTTGTGCAGGGAAAGCCCCTGCCGGGCCGGGCCGGTTTGTTTACCTGCCACGTCCACAGGTTCAGCCGATCACGGCTCCCAGTGGCTGCGATTCACTGCTCCAGGCCAAAGAGAGCTGCTGGAAGCTGCGCGGGCCGAGGGACGTACTGGCTGCCGCTTCCAGCAGCCCCCATTGGCCTGGAAGAGTGAACCGCGGCCACTTGGAGCCGCAATTGGCCGAACCTGCGGACATGGCAGGGAAACAACCCGGCCTGGCCCACCAGGGGCTTTCCCTGCGCAAGCAGCGGAACAAGTTTGGGAACCACTGGACTAGAGGATCACAGTGGTCACTTCTGGAATGTATGAATGTATAGCTTTAGCATATAAAATAGAGGCATGTATGTGCTGCTCCTTTTTGAGTAAATACATTGCCTTGCTTTTTTTCCCCAACCTCCCTGAGCCATCCTGCCCTCCACCTTGTACTGCTTCTCAGAGCATGGGGATCAATTGCTAGAATTTACCCCATCAAACTCACAGAAAACATGATAAAATATCCTGTGTATAGAAAGAAGGTGTGTGAAAACTTTGAACAGCATTTTGGCTGTCACTGGTTAAAAAAACCCTCTTATCCAGTAACAAATCAACCAGTGTGTCTGAAATGTAAAAATCTCATTCCTTTCATATTGCTGCTTATCCTGTGCACTAAAAATGTATGCTCCTTAATGATACTGCTTTTTGCTTCAGGCAGAGAAATGCCTTTAAAAGGTTAAAACCAGCCAAAGAATACTTGCAATTAATCTTCTCACATGGTATTAAATATTCATTTTTATAGAAAGCTAATAGATCTTAAATAAATAAAAGGAACAGGATCTACAGTGGTTTTACAGACCATAATTTAAACTTGAGCCTGAGCAGTAATGTTAAAATGATAAACATGTTGTATGTGATATGTGACTGTTTAATAATGATGTTATTGAGCACAGAGATTAGACCCATGTTAGATGTGGTTTTGAGGAAGATACCTGGAGTATAGAAAGGTTTTCAAAGGCATTTTTCTTGCTAAGAAATAGCCAGCTCGTTGTGTACTTCTCTTTTCTAAGGTTTCAGAGTAGCAGCCGTGTTAGTCTGTATTCGCAAAAAGAAAAGGAGTACTTGTGGCACCTTAGAGACTAACAAATTTATTAGAGCATAAGCTTTCATGAGCTAAATGCATCCGATGAAGTGAGCTGTAGCTCATGAAAGCTTATGCTCTAATAAATTTGTTAGTCTCTAAGGTGCCACAAGTACTCCTTTTCTTTTTTCTCTTTTCTAAGTATCTTAAAAACACATCAAGTTTTTCTCTTTCTAATACAGGTTTTAGAAGTGTGGTTTATCTATTTTTAAGATCTCTGCAGCTGAGAAAAGGACTCAAATGGATGAGGGTTTTAGACTTTGTTTATTTATATCTTTATCAATAAATGAATATATATAATATACACTTTTAGATGTGTTTCTAACTTAATGGTGTGATTGTGAAATACTGGCAAGGGCCATTTTGCCTAACATCTAATTCTGGAATGACCTCACTGATGCTATCATTTTCCAAAAGCTTGGTTCAAAAGAGGACCAAGGAGAGGTTTTGAGAGGTGAAAGAAGAACTGAGCTTTAGTACTTAGATGAGACCAGTGCTTATGTTAAGGAAACAGTCACTTGAGGCAACACCCAGCCTTATCTGACCTATGAATAGGCAAAATAAATAATATCCCTTTACCAAATGAAAAATACCCTCTAAAGACCAAAGACAACAATACCAATAGCATAGTCCCCAAAATCCCATGCAGGGCGAGTGGTTTGGGACTAACTCAGAGAGATCAGTATGCCTACTGATCACCACCACCACTTCCTGTTCCAGCAGATGCATAAAAAACTTGACTCACACTGATCTCTAATAACAGCATGGCCGTGCCAATATACTGTAATAAAATCATGTCTGATGAGGTATATTCAAAGGCAGCAAATTTAGGATTATTAAAAGGTAATCTTTTTTTTTAAATTCAGAACTAACTTGTGGAACTAATTACCACAAGATTTTATGGAGACATGTAGGATTCAAAAGAGGAATAATTGTTACATGGATAATGTGACATCCACAGTTATATTACATAAGACAAATGATATGTTCTCATTATCCATACACTTTCTATTCCTTTTTTGAAGCTTATGATGGTCTTGATATCAATTTTCTATTCAGGAAGAAGATAAAATTCTCATGGTTCAGGGCACAAGCCAACCACTAACAATTCTGAAAGCAGAAGTCAATGGGACCACATGTGCTAAAAGTTAAACATGTGTTTAAATATTTTGCTCAGTTGGGGACATCACTGCATCTTGCAGGAAAAAGCCTAAATGATAGGGCCTAAGAAGAACTTGCATCTGTAGGCTGCCCAGTTCAGTGTTTTATGCATCTTTAAAGCTCTGCATATCTGCGGATATCCGCTTTATTTCTGCAGACCATTTTTGCAGATCGCGAATCGGAAGCAGATACAAATTTTATATCTGCCCAAGGCTCTATGCATCGTCCTCTGAAGCATCTGGTATGGAGAAAAGACAGGATGTTTCACTAGATGTGCCTCTGCTCTGATCTAGTAGGGCAATTCATATTGTCCTTTGTCTTTCCTCAAAAATACATTATCGCCTATACAAGTTAAGAGAGAACAAAAAAATGTTAGAATCTTTTAATAAATCCAATTCGGAATACTAAGAACAGCAGTTAAGAGTACACTGACATAGTATTATCCCCTGAATTATGGACAACCATAGGACCGTGCCAGGTTGAAGCTTAATACCAGAAATAGAATAAATTGATTCAAGAAGTCAATTTGAACACCACTGTTCAGCCTGAGTGCAGCTTCAGTCGCTAATGATTAAATGTTACTTCCTGATAAATTTCATTCTGGCTAAAAACTCTCTTGCATTATTATTTTCATAAATGAGGTCCCTAAGTAAACGCATTTTATCTATGATACAAATACCAGTCACTTCAGTTCATTTATTCACTCTGGCAAGACTACAGGAAGGGGGGAGAAATGAAATTAATCAGATATTTTCATGATTGAATGTTTTGAAAGGCTCAGAAAGCAGCACATGATATCTTCCATTTCTGAATTACATATCAGTTAGTAGAAAGAGCCAAATTTTCCAAGAATCCAGCCAAAAGTTGGCATTTGATAGATGAGCTTCATGTATAAGGACAAATGCAAACTATTCCACTTAGGAAGGAACAATCAATTGCACACACAAAATGGGAAATGATTGCTGGGAAGGAATACTGCGGAAAGAGATCTGGGCATTATAGTGGATCATAAGCTACGTATCAGTCAACAGTGTAACACTGCTGCAAAAAAAGTGAACATCATTCTGGGATGTATTAGCAGGAGTGTTGTAAGCTATCAAGACACGAGAAGTAATTCTTCCTCTCTACTCCATGCTGATAAGGCCTCAGCTGCAGTATTGTGTTCAGTTCTGGGTGCCACATTTCAGGAAAGATGTGGACAAATTGGAGAAAGACCAGAGTAGGGCAACAAAAATGATTAAAGGTCTAGAAAACATGACCTGTGAGGGAACACTGAAAAAATTGGATTTGTTTATTCTGGAGAAGAGAAGACTGCGAGGGGACATGATAACAGTTTCAAGTACATAAAAGGTTGTTACAAGGAGGAGGGTGAAAAATTGTTCTTGTTAACCTCTGAGGATAGGAGAGGAAGCAATGGGCATAAATTGCAGCAAGAGAGGTTTAGGTTGGACATTAGGAAAAACTTCCTATCAGGGTAGTTAAGCACTGGAACAAATTGCCTCTGGACGTCAGGGAATCTCCATCATTGTAGGCTTTTAAGAACAGGCTGGAGAAACACCTGTCAAGAACAGTCTAGCTATTATGTAGTCCTGCCTTGATGTATGTATATGTATATATTCTACAAAGTTTTATGGGTGCTGCACCCAACTTCTACTGCACCCTAGAAGTAAATGCCACAAAAGATCCCTAAGAGTGTTGCCTCTGCAAAGGTAGAATTTCCTGTTCCACAATGGTTTCATGCTGGATTCTCCAAGATAGTCCTGATATGGTCCTGGTAATAGTTTATTACAGCCCCTGAAAGTCTTGGTAGTGACCCTGTAGGAAGAATCTCATGACTACACAGTTATTTTGGCTGTAAACATTCTTATCATAAACTGAGACAAAAATTAATTTAGTTGTAATGTTCATTACTCACTTTTTCATCTTCCTTCTGAATGGTGAAGATCAGTCATATGGGCCAGCCTGCCAGCAGCTCTCATGGTGCAACTACTGCTACAGGCCATCCTATTAGATTTAGGATTATTTTCTGCTGTGACACTAAGAGATTTCTTTGAGGTCCTTCTATGCAACATAGTCACTTGGACTATTACCCATCCAATTTTAGTTTGAACATTTCTCTTACTTTTCTTTGGAGCAGTTCAGCTCGACCAATTTAGTTTGACACAGCTGCCTTTTGACTGGCACATAAAATATAAAAAAATCCTGCTGAAATGTTGGTTTCTGCTCTATAACCAGCCATCTCATTTCCTGCCTTTATATGCATAAGGTAAGACCTTCCTAGGTCTTTCCTCTTGTCTTTTGTTGATTTCGCAATCAACACCAATGGATTTTAATAAAGCAGTGAAAGATTAATAGAACATTCTGAAACAGGATAGCCATGTAGGTTATCTTTTGTCCCCATTGATAGGAGTTACTGGTGATGGGGAAATGCCATTTCAATGAGGATGCTTTCATTTGGGTCCAATGACTAGGCTTTCCTTTGAGCAGTGCCCATGAGACTGTTGTATCATTGGATAGATTGGTGCAATGATTCCAAGGCATTTTCTGCACAGATGTAGAGAGACAGACTTTTGGTTTTCCTGAGCCGATACCAGGGACAACCATGAGACTCTTAGCAAGGCAACCCAGCATATGTAATTGCTATGGAAGGAGCAAACAAAGAGATACAAGCGATCCATTAAATACACTTTCTGGAGATATCGCAGCAAGGCAGGCACCAAATGTTCTTGTTAGAAGAGCAAACAAACAGGGCCAGCATCAGACTGAAACACCAAAAGCCCTGAGCAACATTATATCACCTGAAGATGTCCCCATTAACCAGAGTTATTGTCTCTATTAATAATTAGTCAAGGCTACTTAGTACCACTGGCTATTTAGCTGGCTTCCTCAGAGACATCCCAACTAAGCTGATTTCCCACGAGGTGTCTTCTACCTTAGCCTTCAAATCCTTACTCACATGTGCAGTCATAAGTCAAGCAAGCAGTCCCATTGGATTCAATGGGCTGGGTCTTCCATGCTCTAAGTGTCCCAAACCTCTGTTTGCCAGAAGCTGGGAGTGGACAACAACAAGAGATGGGTCATTTGATGATTACCTGTTCTGTTCATTCCCTCTGGGGCACCTGGCACCGGCCAATATCAGGATACTGGGCTAGCTGGACCATGAGTCTGACCCAGTGAAGCCAAAAGTCTGTGTCTCTACATCTGTGCAGAAAATGCCTTGGAATCATTGCACCAATGACTTATGTTTTTATGTCAATTGATTTAGCTCTATCACCTTCTCTCCTGATTTACATTCACAGAAGATCAGGCTCAAAGTGACTACTCGAAGGAGAAAAGGTTTGCAGAAGCAGACCCTACATGCTGAGCACAGGGTACGTACTTCATACCCACAAGATCTCTATTTTACTGGTCTCAGTGTGGCTGATCTATTCATTCACTGACATTGCCTGGAGACAAAGAAATGAAATGGGTCAAGTTACCTTAAGGCTAATGATATTAATAAAATGTAATGCAATGTGGCCTGTAGTCCATAAATAACGTAAGAGTCATACAGAAGGGAGAGCACAAATTCCGCAACTGAAGCAAAACCAGAAATTGGGGACTGACTCTCTTTCAAAGCAAGTTCACATTTGCCTTGATTTCTATCATTTATAATCCTGGAAATTAACCTTGACATCTTTAAATTGCCAGTGTTCCAAGTTTCCTAATGTATTCTTTCCATAGATCTTCCCCTGCTACCCTTTTTGTGGTCTGAAAAAGATTTTTTCAAGACATTGTCTGGGCTGATTTCTGCAGCTTGATAAAGTACCGTGACTTCTTTCTACTTTCTCTGTGGAATATTGGCATGTTGATTTTTTTTAACATGGCTGCATGACCTGTTCCACTTTGTTCTGATGGAAAAAACAGATGGTCACTGAACATAACAAAACATCCAAGTGGATGTCAGAATGTTAAGGAGGGAAGATACCAAACCCAAATGGCTGATTCTCTGTTTCGTCTTGTGGAAACGCCGGGATAGAATTAACGCATGTAAACTATTAACCTTTTTGTAGTTAGCCATCTGATAAAGTGTGTCTTGTCTTGCTTAGTTTTGGTTTGACTACAGTATAAACACAAGAAAACCAAAGCAGTTCCCTGGCCAAACCTTCTCCAATAGATTTCTGCTGGGAAAGGTTTGAGAAAACAGAAAGTGAGACTAAAACTAATGAGCCTGCTATGCCTCCAGTTTACACTTGCGTGAATCAGAAATGGTTCATTTGACTCCAAGGGAGTCATGCTGGTGTAAAACACAGAGTAAGTGAGAGGAGAATTAGATTTTATGGACCTGAACCTGGGCACAGCTTTGCCATTTACTTCAATGTGAGCAAGGCTGGGGCCTTACACACGGATTCTCAGCAGGTGTAAATTAGCATAGCTCCATTGCTAGTAGAAAATGACTCATCCAGATGGTAAACTAAACACCATATTGGGCCTGATTCTCAGCTCACTTGAACCAAATTTACATCAGTGTAACTCCATTTATTTCAGGGGATTCACTCCTGAATCTGGCCCATAGTGTTCAGAGACCGCTAGGCAGTGTGTAGTTTACAATGCCCAACTCAGCCACCACCTACTGCTCAGAATGCACTTGTCTCATCTAACCTTGGAAAATGTGAGTACGAGGGCTTGTTGTGGTGGTAATGAGAATATGTGTGTTTATTTGGTGGGGGGGGCAGCCTAATGCTTGAGTAAAAACGTCCATTTGCCATAGAAAACTGTCCTCCTGCCATGTGTATTATCAATGGCCCTGCCGTCAGCTGTGTTAATTGCTCTCTCATTCTGGAGAGGTAACATGGCACTTTATGAACTGGAAAAGAGTTTGTGGAAAACTCAGGTGGAGGGTATGTGAAGTAGGAACCCCTCTTGAATAGAATCTAGACTGCCAGCTGTTGAGAAAAGGAAGAGAGATCATACGAGGCTAAAGGGCAAAGGTTGAAAAGAGGAGGTATTAGACAGAAAAATAATTAATTTAAATTCCATTTTTTCTCCTGATGTGGTTCATGTCATAACTGTTTGAGGAGGCATGAGACGAGGGTTGAGATGATGAAAACAATGTCAGAGCCTTCAGGCATGCTAGGCCACTGACAGTATGTTTTGATGATGTAAGATTGGTAATCAGGGATAAGTAATAGGTTTAGAGTATTGGACTGAGAGTCAGGACTCTGAGATTCTTTCTCACACTGACCAGCTTCATGGGGAAGGCACTTAGGGTAACTCTACACCACAATTAAAAAAAACCCACAGTAGCAAATCTCAGAGCCTGGAACAACTGACTTGGTCTGGCAGGATTCATACTACGGGGTAAAAATAGTAAAGTAGGTATTCCCACTTGGGTTGGGACCTTGGATTTGAGACTCATCCCCCCTCACCAGGTTTCAGAACTCGGGCTCTAGCACAAGCAGGAATTTTATGCCACTATTGTTAGCCCCATAATGTGGGCCCTGCAAGCCCAGGTCAAGCCCTGAGACTCACTGCTGTGGGTTTTTTTGTGCAGTGTAGATGTACCCTTAGGCTCTCATTGCCTCTGTTTCCCTATATGTTAAATGTGCCTTTATCAGTCTTAGCAAGACACTGAGGTCTCTGTAGGGAAAATGTTGTCCATGTGCAGTAATTGCTGTAGCAAAGGATTATAGAGATGGGCTGATCTCTGAAAATCCTGACCAGATGCTTCTAAGTAGCAATCCTGCAACTCCATGGCCCCATGGGAAGGATTCTGATCCCTTCTCTCACCTGCAAACACAGCCCCTGCATGGGGGCATTACACTACAGAAGGGATTTGGCCCAAAATCAGATAGTGTTGAACCCTCTGAGGTAGAAAGCCTTGTATGCTGATGGCCCTTGTAAAAGGATGGCCTTGGAAAATGTTAGTACGAGGGCTTGTTGTGGTGGTAATGAGAATATGTGTGTTTATTTGGTGGGGGGGGGCAGCCTAATGCTTGAGTAAAAACGTCCATTTGCCATAGAAAACTGTCCTCCTGCCATGTGTATTATCAATGGCCCTGCCGTCAGCTGTGTTAATTGCTCTCTCATTCTGGAGAGGTAACATGGCACTTTATGAACTGGAAAAGAAAGCCTTGTATGCTGATAGCTATGATGCAGAGACTCTTATTTTAAATTAGCACTGCATACTGTGTGACCCCTATAAAAGGTGACACTCAGACAGAGGGTGGTCTTGAACCCCTAACGATTGCTGACTGTGGCTTTAGGCAGCCTACACCCCTGTCTTCATCTCTGTAACTTTTACTGACTAAAAACTACAGCAAATGATTTTCCAGAGATCCAGGCAGTCGTGAATGAACCTCCCTAAAGGAAGGAAATAATAATCCTGTGTGCTCGGGTTCTTTTCTTTACCTTCTCCCCTCTCAGGATACTATTCCATGGGGAGACTATGCCTATCTATTTCCATTACAGATCTTCAGGATAATTACATACTCCTGTTTGTTAAAGCCAACTGTTATTGTAAACAGAATAGGCCAGGTCCTCAGCTGGTGTAAATCAGTGTAGCTCCATTGACTTAAATGGCGCTACACCCATTTACACCAGCTGAGGATTGGATCCCATGTTTGCATTGAGTCCTCCTCTTTTTCACTTAGATTTCATCTTACAAGGAATAGAGGTTTTGTTTGGGGCGGGGGTTTTAGCTGCTTTTCCTTATTCCTCAACATTTCCAGCATTTTTTGCAGCTGTAATTTTTTTTAACAATAGTAGACATTGTGCTGCATAGGTGAGATGCTCCCAGAAATTGCATTATACTTTGAACACTACATTTAAAACATGCCCGTCCTACAATATATACCATTCTTAGCTATTTAACTTAGGTGCTACAATATAGCTACAGATGAAATGTGATCTACTGGAGAGAAGTTGCTTGACTTTAAACTCAGCATCAAGCATTTAACATGATAATTGATGGCTTCTAAACTATTCCAACTTCTGCCTGAAACACATTTTATTTTGTCATTAAATGAATTGCACTTCAGCCCATGAGAAGTCTGTTTTATGACTAGATAAATCTGTTTTCCTGTTTTTACGAACAAAAGGTTGTTTGCACAAATGTTCAGGAAAAGAAATTCTGTAGAGATGTAGCAAAATATTAGCAAATAATTTCTTCTCACTATGGTGGAATTCAGCCTTGTTCTGAGAGCCTTCCCAAGGCCTACACACTTTTGTGCAAGCAGAACTTAAGTGGTGCACAGATCTTGTAAATTTTACATTGCGTCCAATTCAGGAAATCATTTAACTATGTGCTTTCTATTCAGGAAAGCGCATAAGCACGTGCTTAACTTTAAGCATGTGTTTAAGTCCAATTGACTTCAAAGTTAAGCATATGCTTAAGTACTTACGTGAATAGGGATGCTCTCCTGAGTTTAAACCCATGTGTGCACAGCTCTCTGTGGAAGTCAGGTTCAAGGGGCTAAGTAATGCTGCATGGTTCCCACCGGCATTAGGCTTATTTCACATCCCTCCCTTTCATGAAAGTTACGTTCATCCATACTATTAGAAAAGAAACCTTAAAATGCATAAACCTGCCTTGTAAAGGAGAAAAGAAAAGGAGTACTTGTGGCACCTTAGAGACTAACAAATTTATTTGAGCATAAGCTTTCGTGAGCTACAGCTCACTTCATCAGTGTACCTCATGAAAGCTTATGCTCAAATAAATTTGTTAGTCTCTAAGGTGCCACAAGTACTCCTTTTCTTTTTGCGAATACAGACTAACACGGCTGCTACTCTGAAACTTGTAAAGGAGAGTTTCCATCTTTGTCACTAACTTTGACATTGAAGCAAATGTGCATGTCTCCAGACTTGTATGCTTCAGCTCTTGAACCAATAAGCTTTCTCTTAAATTTGCCTTTCATAAACTTATTTGGGAGATTTCCTACTGGCACGACATGAAACTAACAACCTTGTATTGTTTTAGATGGGCCAAAACCTGAACTATATTGGAGTTTGCCTGAATAAGGAGTGCATGAAAACGGAATTTAAAAACTCTAAGGACTGCTATATCTGGCCCATGGTATAATATACCTTTTTCCCCTTGTGTATTGCAGATTTAAAGTGAATTGATTTAGTAACATCCCAAGGCCTGCTAAAATGGCCTCCAAATGTACTCGCAATAATTGCCTCAGCAGGTTAATCATATGGACAAATGATAGCCAGCTAAACCACCTGACTGCAGATAGTTAAGCACTTAAGTACTTTCATTTGTGAGTGCAATTAATTGTGTGTATAAAATTAGAGATGCAATTATTTATGAGCACAAAATTGGGCACCAAGATGAAGCCCCTTTAAAAGTCAGCACCCAAACATACAGCTCTGTCAAGTGATTGGTATCAAATAATAATGGCTGGAGAACTTGTATATAGATGAGGCGTTTGCTGCAGCCCAGATACTGAACCCAATAATGCAAGTCTTCTGTGCATTGACCAATAGGAGTTCCACACACCAAGAGTTTACAGGATTGGTTCCTATACCTATGCATCCCTGAATATGTGTGCAAACCAGAACATATTTCCCAGTACACTAGGCTATTTCATTTATCAGCAATACTGTGCCGTCTTCTGGGTATGAGATTTGAAACATTGTGGCTACTTGGTTATCCCATTTTCTTCCTGTTTCATTTATAGCAATGAACAAGACAATGGTCTATAATCCAGTAAAGTTACACTTCTACAGGTATTTTTGGATGCTCTTTTACCTTAAAAAAACTGGTCACTGATTATTCTTCCACTTGGTTCTGTTTTTCAAGTACTATATTCTAGCTCACTGCTCACATATCTGGAGGAACTGAACTGTTAAGAGCAGCTTTTGGAGTTCAATTATATATACAAAAAATAAATTATGCAATTATCTGATATGCAGTTACACAGAGTAGCAACACACACAAACTAACCGTGCCAGATCAAGTGCACATGGTTCTAAGAGAACTTATGAAGTGAAGTGATATGCAGCTGTGTCATCAACCCCTTATAAGCTGAAGGATGGAGGAAGACACCCTTTGAAGATTCTATAGAGTACAGTGGCTATAAACACATTTGCAAAGATTTTTGCAAGATCTATATCAAGAAGTCAGCAATTCAGAGAGAAGTGAATGATTTCCCAACCCAGCTTTATGAATGGAATTCCTTATTTCTTATTTCACTACAATCCAATGGTTCCTTATGGTATATTGGACATCTCAACCAAAGATTTCAGACAAATCTTGGCATCATGGCCTGTTCAGTCTTAACTTTCCAGAATTTAAAATCATAAAGACTCCAAGGTGCCTTCAATTTCTTAAAAAATGTACATTGTTTTTAATGCTTTTTTTTAAGTGTCTGACATCCTAGTTTGAGAAGCCTATCATACTTTCTGTATTTAGATATGGCGGTGCTGTGTAAACCATTCCCACACAAATCTGCCACTGCACTTTAATCATGCACTTAAGCAGACACTTATAGTTAAATACATAAGTAAACCCCCACTATCCTATACAGGGTTCTCTCTGGAGGAGAAGCTGCCAATCATGCCAAGTTTCATGGAGGTACTGGGATGTGAATAAATATTTTTGTAGATGCTAGACTGAGACAACTAAACTTATGTCATTTTTTACCTAAGGCTGAGTTCAACTCAGATTGCCAGGTGTGAAATGCCTATGGACTCGTTCAGTACACCAGCCATCTCCCTAGCTCCCTTCCTAGTTTACACTTGTCTGGGGATTACAGAAATATCCATAGCTTTGTTTAGAGCTCAGTGGAGTTCTTGAACCAAGTTAGAGTATATATGCTGTGTTAGTATATATCCCTTTGTGTCTCCAAATGTTTCCAAAGATGAACATTATTCAATATGAAAATATATGAACTGAGGATCACAATTTTGTATTTATTAACATACATTCCATTAAGTAATACTTCATTTCAGAAGAGGATCCTGATTTTGCCAAATGGATAAATGAGATTGGTTTATGAAATATTTCTGTCGTGTAGATGTGTTCTTAAACTAGCCACAATTTGGACAATAGAGCTATAACTTCCCTGCTTAGTCACTTGCTCGAGTCAACACCTAGGAAGTCCCTGTGAGTCTGTCCATTGACTTGAATGGGATTTTGCTCAGGCCTGTATAGAACAGAAATATTTCAGAAAAACACCTCCAAAGGGGCAAATTCCTGCTTGATCAGGATCCAGAGGCTGATCAATTTTGCACGACAGAATGAAACTCCAAAATAAAACACTAATGTAGAAGATGCTACATGCCTTAAAGATTTAGAGATTTTTAAACACCAGAGTGAAAATGAATTAAAAGAGTTTTCAAATGCATTATTTCATAATAAAGACTACCTGATTGTCAGATATTTTTAGTAATGGAAGGATATAGCATATCTCCAGTTTAGATTACATGGCAGGAAGCAAATGTTATGAGTTTTTGAAAGAGCATAGAACATCAGATATAGCATCTTAGAGATGCAGTTAAAGGCTAGAGGTCTCTTTCCCTCAACTCTGCCTTCTCATTCCCATCCCTGTCCTCCATGCTAAGGGAACACAATGCATTAGTTTTGTGCAATAAGCAGGATATTGTCCAGGTCTGTTTGAAACAAAATATTATCAAGTTGTTTTGTTTTTAAATACAGACCAACAGCAAGGTTCATAGAACTGCATGCAGATGTTACAGGGACACAAAAGTACAAGATAAGGTGCTTCCTACCACAGGAAAACTATCTTAACAGTGGGTTTCACAGCTGATATTTACGAAGGAAGGAAAGTCAAAAGCAACAACAATTAATTTAATAGTTAAAGCTGGGATTTTTCAAAGATGCCTGTGGGAGTTAGGATCCCAATTCCTGCTGATTTTCAATGGATGTTGGCAACAGTTTGTCCTACGTTCTTTAGAAATCAATGCCCTAAAGGTTTTTCAACTACATTTAAATGGAAAGACGTGGGGTTGGGGGTGGGTAGGGGAAGCATTGTTTTATAACAGGGATTACAGAGTAAAAGGACTATAATAGTAATAGGGCAAACCAGTTTATAAGAGTTGCCGGTCTGCATTGTTTGTCATTCTCAACAAAATTGCTGAGCTTTGGGAGTTTGCACATACATTTAGACTAATGGACTCTGATGAATATCTGGGACTTTCTGAATGTCTTTTCAAATGGGTGAGTCAGTCCCCTGTTCTGTGATGCTATGCTTCATGAACTCATTTACATGGCCTGTATAATTTGAACTATATATATATCCATGATGGTCGTGCATGTTGATTGTCTCAGCGGTGAGGGCAGGGTTCATATTGGAAAGGGTGTTAACGGTTTCACTCAGCAACTAAGGCTAATGAGCCTTCTACTTCTAGGTGAGTGGTTCAAGCCTTGAACTAGGTCAATAGTATCAGGTATCACTGCTAGCTCACGGCTGCCCAGCAGCCTTAAATCAGTTGGTTGTCTCAGGGTGATTCTCTGTTGATGAGTATAAAAAACACCATCCAGTCTCAGCAAAGAGGTCAAGGATTGAATGAGGATGGAACTATATCCTACTTCTGACAATTGGATGCTACTGGTCAGAGTCAGAATGCATGGTAAAGTGGTGTCAGGTGGCTTGCACAACTTCCATCCATACTTGACTTGTTAGGACTTTATCCCCTCTCCAAACTTCACTGGCAGTAAAACTGATAGAAAGAGCAAAAGGAAAGGTATTACACAAAAATGAAATTACGGATTGTAAAGATCCTTGACTAACTAGTGTTTTCAAACTGGGTTAAAGCAGATTTACAGTAATCTGACATGATGTAATCCTAGTGAAGTTGCAGAAGAGCAGAAATTAAGTATTTATTTGGGGTATTATGGCACCTTGTGTAAGATATTATTAAGTACTGTCAGTAATTCATTATATATTTATTTAAAAAATAAGAACTTAAAAGAAAAGATAAATTTCAGATTAAAATGTAGTTGCTGTACATGCATAATACATGCTTTTCCTTCTGTAGCATTAATAGAGCCTGACTTCCAGAACAGAGAGAAATGTATGATTGAAATCAGCAGAACTAAGACCTAGAACTATTAAAAATTCTCAGTTGCTTCCAGTGTAGAATTTCAGATAGAGCCATTAATTTGAGCGGAACAGTCCTAAATTATTATAACTATGCCCTAAAAAAGAGTGTTGTGGCAAAATGAAAACATGAGGTACAGAAAGCTTTTGGACCCGCTGCTTCCAAATGCCCAGAGACGAAAGAAAGAAAGAAAGAAAGAAAGAAAGAAAGAAAGAAAGAAATGTGATGCATCATCAATAAAGGAGGCCAGCTGAAGAACTATCTAACTAGGAACAGCAGTGGAAGAAGAACCCACAATGAATGAGACAGCCCATGCATTGCTTACAGGTACTGATCCCTGATAAAAATTACTGACTCGGGTGAATATTTTATTGTAATATTCACCTTCTTATTATCCGTGACTCCTTTACTATCATGCATTGCTGCAAGGCTTTTCACTCCCAGAATTTCCCTGTTCAGGGCTGAGACCAGGAACACAGAATCATAGAAATGTAGGGCTGGGAGGGATCTTGAGAGGTCACGTAGTCCAGCCTCTGCACAGAGGCAGGACCAAGTGTGTGTAAACTATCCCTGACAGGTGTTTGTCTAACCTATTCTAAAAATATCCAGTGATGGGAATTCCACAGCTTCCATTGGAAGACTATTTCAGTGCTTATAGTTAGAAAGATTTTCCTAATATCTAACCCAAATCTCCCTTGCTGAAGATTAAGCAAATGACTTCTTGTCCTACCTTCAGTAGACATGGAGAACAATTGATCTCCCTCCTCTTTATAACAACTTTAACATATTTGAAGATTTATCAGTTTCCCCCCTTAGTCTTCTATTCTCAAGACTAAACATGCCCGTTTTTTTTAACTTTCATTTTTGTTGCTCTCCTCGGGACTCTCTCCAATTTGTCCACATCTTTCTTAAAGTCTGGCGCCCAGAACTGGACAGACTACTCCAGCTGAGGTCTCACAGTGCCGAGTCTTACATAGGACACTCCTGTTAAGACACCCCAGCAATTATATTAGTCTTTTTACCAACTGCATCACACCATTGGCTCATATTTAGTTTGTGATTCACTGTAACATCCAGATCCTTTTCAGATGTACTATTGCCTAGCCAGTTATTCCCCATTTTGCATGTGTGCATTAGATTTTTCCTTCCTAAATGCAGTACTTTGTACTTGTCTTTATTGAATTTCATTTTATTGATTTCAGACCAATTCTCCAATTTGTCAAAGTAATTTTGAATTCTAATCCTGCCCTCCTGGGTTGTTTCATCATCAAATTTTATAAGCATATTCTCCCCTCCATTTATTCAAGTCATTAATAAAAATATTGAGTTGTTCCAATCCCAGGGTGGACTCCCATTAGATACATCGTCCCAGTTTGACAGTGAACCATGGATAACTACTCTTTGAAGGCAGTCTTTCAACCAGTTACACACCCACCTTACAGTAATTTCATGTAGACCACATTTCTCTAGTTTTCCTATGAGAATGAACGTCATTTGAAATTTTGTCCTGTTCTAAAAATCAATATATATCATGTCTACAGCTTCCCCACTATCCACTAGGCCATAAGCCTATCAAAGAAGGTGATTAGGTTGGTCTGGCATGATTTGTTCCTGACAAATCCATGCTAGCTATTCCTTGTAACCCTGTTGTCCTCTAGTTGCTTACAAATTGATTGTTTACTAATTTGTTCCAGTATCTTTCCAGCTATTGAGGATAGACTGGTCTATAATTCTCCAGGTTGTTTCTCTTTCCCTTTTTAAAGATACGTACTATGTTTGTCCTTCTCTAGTCATCTGGGACCGCACCCGTCCTCTATGAGTTCTCAAAGATAATAGTGAATCATTCCAAGATTGCTTCAGCTAGTTCCTTAAGTACTCTGGGATGAATTTCATCAGGTCCTGCTGACTTGGATACATCTAACTTGTCTAAACACAGCACTCTGAGCCTATAACCTGCTTGAATGGGCCAGCACACCCTCTGGGAGAAGGTGGCATGGAATTGGAATAAATTGGCTATGAAGGTCTTTAAAACATATGTAGAAGAAAATATACCAATGAAAATCACATTTAAAATGCATTACAGAATTGTCAAAGGCCTGGCCTCCAATCCATACAAGAATTTATAAACAACCAAAACCCTCCAGTGTCAAGTTGCAAAGGCGTTCCATCCAAAATGCTACCCAGCACAATCTGCTTATGCCAAGATAATGGAAGTTTGAGCCTTCGCTGCGAATTTCCATACTTTTGTGGGTTTGAGTTATATCCTTCTGGGGTTTTGGGGTTTTTTTGGGGGGGAGGCGGGGAATGGGAAATTTTAGTGCCTGGAAAATTTGAGGCATTAAAAAGTACCTATATATACACACACACACACACACACATACAGATATACAGAGAGAGAGAGAGATGTAGGAGGGGAGTTTGGGTTTCTTCTGAATCCCAGTCAAACTCTGGAAAACAGCACCAAACCTCAGAACCAAAAAGACCTTCATAATTTTTCAACATCTCTGCTAATGCAGAGACCCAAGGGTTAGTTTACATTGGGAAACCCTGACCCCTGACTCCAAAGGGTTCAATTAGTCAAAATGGTTGGCAGATGGAAAAAAAAATAATTAAATTCCATGCACTATTTTGTATAATAAAAATAGACTCAAGACACAATGGCCTTACCTGGAACTTTTAAAAGCTTATGTCATATAATGATAAAAAGGGAGTTGCCTTTTAAGACCTGGATTATCTACCAACAGGTATGCAGAGCACCCAGCTGCACTGCAAAGGAGAGCATGCACAGCAACCAAGCAGGCTGAAATCATGATCATTAGCCTAATGATTTTAGCTGAGAATGAAGATGTAAATTCTGGAGAGAAAAAAATGACTTTACATGGATATTATTAGATGACCAAAACATCACAACAGTAACAATAATAAATAATCTGTTATTTAAAGCGATGCTGAAACCCATGGAAATTTTCAAACATTCTGCTTAGAAATTACTCTTCCTAGATATTATATAGTTTCTGAAACCAATGGGAATTGCAGGTGCAGAGGACCTCTGATCAACAAACTAGGACTGTCAAATGATTTAAAACAATAATCGCAATTAATCATGAGATTAAGAAAATAGTCATGATTCATTGCAGTTTTATCACACTATTAAACAATAATGGAATACCAATTCAAATTTATGATGTCTGTCTTTTTAGATTTTTTTCTACATTTGCAAATATATTGATTTGAATTACAACACAGAATACAAAGTGTACATGGCTCACTTTATATTATTATTTTTTATTACAAATATTTACACTGTAAAAAAGATAAACAAAATAAATGGTATTTTTCAGTTCACCTCAAAAAAGTACCATAATGCAATCTCTTGAATGTGAAAGTGCAATTTACAAATGTAGATTTTTTTAACAGAACTGCACTCAAAAACAAAACAATGTAAAACTTTGGAGCCTACAAGTCAAACCATGAAGGTGCATATGATATATGGCACATAAATACCTTGCAAGGCTGGCTACAACAGTGCCATGGCAAGACCTGTTCTCACTTTCAGGTAACATTGTAAATAAGAAGCTGATAGCATTACCTCCTGCAAATGTAAAGCAACTTGTTTGTCTTAGCGATTGGCTGAACAAGAAATAGGACTTGTAGGCTCTAAAGTTTTGCCAGATCCTCAGCTGATAGAAATGTCCATAATTCCACCATCTGAGGGTCTAGGTCATAATGTTTACTAATGTTTTCTAGAAAGTATCATCCAGTCTATAAGGACCTACATTTAGTTGGTATGGGTTCATCTGTGTATGTATCCACACTTGTAAACGTATATTTTCACATGTATTCGTGACAGCTGCACATACAACTGCATATTCTGTGGGTGCATGCAAGTGGGTGTTTAGATGTGGAAAAATAAGACCATTACAGTCATTTCAAAGCCAATGAAACTCTGAGTATGGAGATGAGGCACCTGACTGCTTCCTACTCCCTATGCCCTTCTTTCTATTTTGAGACCTCTTCCTCAGCAACAGGGCTTCCCTCTTTTTCCATTATCTCTTTTTCTCTTATACCACGCCTCCTCGCAGGTTACTATGATCCAGCTCTCAGCTTGGATCCTTATTTCTGCTGCTTCACATGTTTGCCTGATGACAACACTGTTATGCTCCATTCTTGCATGATATTGCTAACCTAGGGCAAGAGTAGGAGTGCACTGGGAGGTCCCTGACATGCTATCATGAAGAGAGTGAGCAGCACTGGTGCAGCACTGTCATGACAAGATTTTAAGCAGCCATGTTCACAATTTGTTGGATTGCTCTGATTGTTTCATCATATATATGTAGAGGGATGACATAAACAATGGCTACAGAATTTACATAGGCGAGATCTGGTGCTGCCCTATTTCTACTTAGCTGCAGGAGGAAGGGACAGGTAAGGACAGCTGAACAAAAGATTCATATCACATCCAGAACTGAGCTTCCCTGTGACCACCTTGCTCCCCAGACAGCTGTCCACTCCCAAATAACAAGCTTTTGGAGTCTGATGGTTACTGTTGTTGCCTTCAGAGAGAACTCTTCCTGGGATAGGGCACCTGCCTTAATTTTCAGTGAGTACAAGCTGACCGCCATCCTATATCTTCGGGGTGGTGGCCATGAAGAGTTACTCTTGCCATCCAAATCCCTAAGATGTTCAGAAGCATAGGAGAGCATCAGCTGTTCTACTAAACCCCAGGGTAGATAGCATCGTAATATTCACTTTGTGTCTTTTACGGAACCAAGCTAACTCTTATGGGGGCCTGTCTACCTGTGGGCTTAGCATATCACCTTCCACAAAAGAAGGAGAGTTTCTTTTTCCTATTGCTCTGTGGAGTGGTGCGTGGAAGGAGTGATAGTCTGTCTCTTCTTTCACAGAAGTCCCTGTGGATTTTGGAGAAGGTGGGGATGGTGCTTTGTTTCATGATTCCTAAAAGGATCCCTTTACTGGTACCCTAAAATTTGGGAACTGACACTTGGCATACCCAAAGATCCAGGAAGAGCAGGCCCGAGTTCACTTTCCCCTCTCCAAAAACAAGCTGCAGGACCCAGTCCATCCTAAAGCAAACCAGGTTGTGCATGGTATAGGAAACAAAGTCAGTGCATAAGCTGTATTGCACACGTTATGGATAAGCAGATGGGCTCCAGCCATGTGTAAGAGTAGGCAAGTCCTGTTACCTGTTATGGTGATGGGACATGCACAAAACACACTTGTAGAATATGAGCAGAGTTGTCCCCCCAAGCTGGGCACCAGTGATGCTGTCATTCACAGTGAGCACTAGCTTTAGGCTGAAACCACAGAATATTTTGATCTGGAGGCATCAGCAGTAAAGAGTGTCAAAGCGTTCTCTAGGTTGGCCTGAAATGTGGCATCCTGCTCATGAAGGCAGGGTTGCTTTTGTACAGATCACATCCAGCTGCAGAGCTGGGTACCCATTGCTGCTCATGCTGCATGGGCTTTTTGATATATGTCCCAGACAGGTTTCAATGCCTGTTTTTCTGGGAACTCATCAGTAACTATGGCTCCACATATCTTTAGAAATAAAATCCTGTCCAACCTGAGAACCATGGTGTGACATTATTGACATGAACTGTGACTGTATAAATTATTGTTGCAACCAGGTTCCTATACACCAGGTCTTGTACAGAGGAGGTCAAGTGGGGTGTCTATGGAAAGGTTATAGTTTGCTGGTTATGATTATGTTGTGTGTATGTGTGTATCATTTTTGTATTTGAAGTTATGAATATTGGCTATGTACTTGTATCTCAATGTGTTTGATTCTAAGTAGCCTCAGTGAAGCATTTGGGCAGCTTCTTGAGAAAGGACTATTCTCAGTAAGTGCCCAATCAAGAAACACTTAACTGACAGTGGACTTTGGGAGATGCCATCCACATCTGAACTTTCCTGGGAAGGTTCAAACTAATATTTAAACAATGGCATCGGCCTGCAAAAAGTGGAATCATTCATAGACATGTGACTTGCCCAGGTGGCTACAAACTCCATCTTGTGGCTGTGATTTTGCACAGGAGAACAAAGGGGTTTCTGCCCACAGGAGAAAGAATGTAAAAGGCCCTGGAAACCCCTCCATGTTGTCTTCAGCTGGCTTAAGAGATGACCTCTCCACCCCCAAGAGATGCCTGAAAGAAACTGGAACAAAGGACAGTAACTACAGGTGTGTGAGTGATTGCTGGACCCAGACTAGGAAGGAGTCCAGTCTGTGAAAGAAGCTTATTGGAACATCGCTAAGAGTGAGATCTATCTGTATGCAGTTTCTTAATATCTTAGGCTTAGACTTCCATGTTTCATTTGTTTCATTTTGCTTGGTAACTTACTTTGTTCTGTCTGCTATTACTTGGAACCACTTAAATCCTACTTTTTATATTTAATAAATTCACTTTTTGCTTATTAATTAACCCAGAGTAAGTAATCAATACCTGGGGGAACAAACAGCTATGCATATCTCTCTATCAGTGTTATAGAGGGTGGACAATTTATGAGTTTATCCTGTATATGCTTTATACAGAGTAAAATGGCTTTATTTGGGGTTTATACCCCATTGGGAACTGGGAATCTGGGTGCTGGAGACAGAAGTACCTGCTAAGTGGCTTTCAGTTAATGCCTGCAGCTTTTGGGGGACGTGGTTCAGACCTGGGTCTGTGTGGTAGCAGGCTAAAGTGTCTGGCTCAACAAGACAGGGTTCTGAAGTCCCAAGCTGGCAAGGAAAATGGGCTCAGAGGTAGTGTCAGCATACCTGGTGACGGTCCCAAGGAGGTTTCTGTGACCCAACCCGTCAAACGTGGATCATGTGATTGATCCTTATAAAGGGAAAAAGGAATTTACCCATCTTTAGGTTTGATATTGACATCCCTCACCTGCATGCTGACCTGAGCCCACTTCATACTGTTACCCAAATAGCCAATGCAAAGGCTTCAGGTTTCATATCCAGCGTCTCAAATACACTTCACCTCCGGCATGAAAGTTCTGGAGGAAAATGATAAAAGGCCTTTTTGTGTGATGTTTTTTAACTGAATGAAGCCATAAGATCTCTTGTGAAATGTACTGCACTGAAAGCTTCTGGGTTTTCACCAGCTGAGCTGCCATGCCAGCTGGCTAGGAGGAGATTGTCATGATCAATTTCTTTTTCTACTTTTCTCAACCATCTCCCTATAACTCACTATCCCCACTTCGATTTATTTCTTTTCACTAGCTTCGCTCTAATTCATTTCTTTGGTAATAAAATGGATAGCTTTTAATGCACGCACACACACACAGAAACAATCTTTAGTGGCTTTATCTCAAAGTGAATCAGAACTCAGCTCTCTAATCTGCTAATTAGGAAGAGGGGGGAGAAAAAGTGTTATGCTAAGGAATGAGGCAAAATTGGAAAGCAACAGTTATGGCTGTAGCAATGGATGCAAAAAAATGTTGGAGAATCAAGTCTCTTTTAATAGTTTTTAGCACGTTGCTTCATCACTTTACTTTCAGCAGTTTGGGCCTGGGGTACTTGGTTGATTTTTACTGCCAAATGCTACTACAATCATGTTCTGATCTTTTGCCAAATCTTGGGCAACATCTAGGTGAAGTGATATAAGGCAACATGGGTAGATTTTGACCACAACTGGGGTAGTCAGGAGGTCTGTGAATTTAATGAGTGCAGCAATATGAGTGGAGTATTACTAGGTTCGTGGGGAATTCTAGTTGTGGCCATTGGATTTACAGAAAAGAGAAATCCTAAATACATAACACATAGCGCATAATACACACAGACACCTTCCTACACAAAAGGGCCAAATTCACCCGTGGTGTAATACAATGAAAGTCAAAGGAGAAATTGTGCTTTTACAGATTAAATGAATTTGCTGGATTCTAGCTCTTACATTAATTCAGATCAGTACATTTGTAATCATAATGGTCGTGTTGCTTAACAGATGCTCACGAATCATGTGGAGTTCAGATTTACTTTACTGTATCCATCAAGATGCAAATCCCAAATTTAGTTCCCATTGCCCTGTTGATAAGAATATTGCATATAGGTAGGGATTTTGTTTCTCCCAAGCCCTTTTTAATTTGCTTGTTCATTTTATTTATTTTTGTTTCCCAATTTCCCCATCTTTCAGTAATATGTTCTGCTAGTAAAGACTGAGAGACGATTAACACATGTTACTCCACAACTGACCTCAAATGGGAACAAAAGAAATTGTCTTCCCAAGGGCTGAAGTGTAATTCAGACACTGAGCTAGCTCTGTAGAGGTCCTTTCTTGATCAGACACTGCCAACTGTATTACTAGCCCTGGAAACATTTCTGCAGTGTGTATTGATAGCAAAGTGTAAAGTATGTACCATGGGAATAATGAGGGATTTAGCCTTCCGTGCCATTGGTCCCTCAACTCTCATAAGCAAGACAAACAAATTCTTTGTATCTTAGAAGAATTGGATAGTAGAGGCAACTAGAGTGGCTTCCTTGCTACACTGGCTTTTTACCTGGGGGACTAGGTTTGCTGATCCTGCCCAGGTTAAAATGACTGAAAATCAATTTGATTTGACAGCTGTGAAAAAACTGGATGTACAAACTGTTGAGCAACAAAGGCTCTTCAAGCTGATCCAAAATGAAAGACAAAGAGAGACCACTCTCTGTGATCTTTCTGCATGCTTTCAATTCAAAGCAGTCTAGCCAGCCCTACTCCCATCTGATATGACCAGCCTGTCTCTTTCACAACACTTCCCATCTTCCCAGCACTCAAGTGCAAACACCCAAGAGGAGCCGTGTTTTCTGGTGTGGCCAAACTACACCTGTAAAATAGCATATATGCAACAGTGGCCCTAATACAGTTTTATAGCTTGGATGGCCATTCTGCAGGGCTGGTCTTATTATTCCTAGTGACTCCATTGTTCAGGTCAGAATGCCCTTGAAGTAGCAATATATACAATATAAGACCTCAAGCCTGTAATCCAACCCACTAGGACACCTGTGGGTAGGTTCACAGAAGTTGCTGTGGCTCCGTATGGGCACAGAGGTCTGCTTTAGTGGATCTGCTTGCAGGATCTGAGCTGAGATTTTTAATTATAAAAGCGAAACATGTAATGAAAAAATAATCACTGGTGAAGAACAAATCTCACGTAACATATGCTAGAGAGACGAGGTGAGTAAGGTAATATCTTTTATTGGACCAGCTTCTGTTGGTGGGAGAGACAAGCTTTCGAGCTTACACAGAGTTCTTCTTCTCTGAGTACATTTCCCAGACTCTGTGTGAGCTCGAAAGCTTGTCTCTCTCACCAACAGAAGTTGGTCCAATAAAAGGTATTACCTCACCCACCATGTCTTTCTAATATCCTGGGACTAACGTACCATATGTTAGTCATGTAACTAATGAAAGGTGCTGAGATACTGGGTGATACAGACTATACAGACTAGGCAAGCGACAAAGAGAGGACCAAATCCTGCCCATTACACTCTCTCGAGTTGTGCTATTGAAGCCAATGGGACTATTTTTGTGAGTAAGGCCAGAAGGACTGGTGCAGGTTATAGCACACATTGTATTAGCTATTGTTGCTGTACTGGTTTCTCCACAGACAAATTTGTGTAATTTTTCCCCATTAAATTAAGTGTCTTCTGCTTTGGCCACTCCACAATTTTCTTACTGCTAGAATGTTGTGTGACATAATATGAGTTTTCTCTATAGTTTGTCTGTTTGAACATGGATGCTTTGGTGGGGGGGCGGGGTTTGTCTCATTTAAAGAAACTTTGAGAAGTAGTGGAGAGATCCCTTACCCTACTGTATAAGGTCAATATAAAAGTAGAAAAGTGAAATGTATCTCTGGATTCTATCCAGGGATGCTGTCAAGGACAGTGACTGATTCAATGGGTGTTTCTTTAGAAATCTCAGCATGCAGAATTCTAACATGAACCCAGTGAACAAGAGGTAATCATCACTCTGGGGATGCTCCACATTGGTTATGCTGTTCCTGGTGAAAACTTAGTGAAAAATATTTTGCCACTCATCAAGCACTAATTTAGCTGAATTTGTATAAACTTTCTTTAATGCTCAACCTGAGCTGATGAGGTAGATGTTATAATATCTGTTTTACACAACCAAAGAGATATTTTCGCCTGCATTTTCAGAAGTGGCTGCTAATTTGGGTTGCCACCATTTTTTAAGGATCAAATGGAGATACTTGATATTCAGAGGAGATGAACACCTGAAGCCTGCCAGAAACTTCAACTAGAGCTTCAGGTGCCCCTCACTTCTTGAAAATATGGTGTTTCCTGTTGGCCACAAAAATTGAGGTACTGCAAGAGAGTGGCCAGTTTTGAAAATGTGGGTGTAAGGTGTCTTGTCCATGTCCATCAGTTTTTTCAATGGGAGAACTGGGTTTAGAACTTACTAGATCTAACAACAACAGAAACACCCTAATGGTAAATTAGGTAGGTCCTTTATAAGATGATGTTCTCTAAAGGTTTATTTGCAAGGGAGAGTTTAGAATATGGAAAAGCAACAAGCACCTATTTCTTATCATGTTACCCTAACTTTGACTTTAAAAATTGAGTATCTCCATCAGAGAAAGCAGTGGAGTCAGTGCAAAGCTTGCAAATAAACATCTTTTCATTTAACTCACAAATTAAGAATGTAACTTAAAATGTGCATATAATAACGTATTACCCACAGCATCTCATGTTTTAAAAGATTCCATATGCTGGGAAAACCTATGAAATAAAACCTAAGAAATGATGCATTCTTTTTCTATTAATTTAAAACAGCCACTTAACGGGGAAAAGAATAAAGAAAAAAGAAACAACTGCTGGAACAGAATGAGTTTATTTTTTTCTAAAACAATCCCAAACAAATTAGTAACTCCATTGTTCCAATCTCCTTCATCCTTTTTCTAAATGGTATATTAATCTGTAGCCTCAATACTTTTGTAGAAAATAGCTTTAAGTGAGGGGGTAAATGGTAGCAAATTCCAGGGTGGCCTTGCTAACATTCTTGATTGAAAAATATTGAAAAAATACTGGGAAAGTATTGTTGGCTTAGGATGTTGAGGATTGTTGCCATTTTTCATGGTTTACCCAGGATTGTCCCAAGTTTGACTGCGGATGTCTCTTGTTTGGTTTAGAACCTAAAAAATGGGCCAATAACTGTAGCTCCCTCCCTTCCCCCACTCATTTCCCTCTGCCTACGCCATCTTTAAGACTGTAATTGATTTTAAAATGGTCCTACTGAGGCTGCTTTCTTCTGGAACTACCCCTAGAAAGCAGCTAGCATTTGCTGTCTCTTGCTGAAGGACCTATAGTGCAGTGAATCCCTCCAGAAGGGCCTATTCAGTGCACCAGCAGCTAAGTAGGAGAGGTAGTATGGTCCAGTAAGTAATGCCTTAGCCCAGGACTCATGAGATCTGGCCTCTAATCTTAGTTGTCCCTCTGACTTGCTGTGTGATCATGAACAAGTCATGTTTCTGGGTCTGTTTCCACACCATATGCTTTTTGTTTCTTAGATTGTCCAAGACACACACAAATGGTTTCCAGTCTCGGCTGGGAACCTAGGCACCACTGTATGCCATGCAATAAAGGACACCCCATGAGTCAATGGTAGATCCTGGACTAGGCCTTCTTGTTCTGCGGTTAGTGTCCTCTCCAATGGATACTACTGCTGCTGCTGCTTCCATGAAGGTAAAGGAGAAAGCAACAATTTAATGAAAGGTGGTATGAGGAAAAGGTGAGATGAAAAAGAAAAGTAGGGAGGAGCTGGCCCTACCCAAATATACATTTTGCCAATGCAATGCCAGGAGTTATACCATGTCTCATATATCAGCATAAGTTTTCCCCCTCTTGTCTCTGAGCTCTTACACAACTGAAAACTCAGTCATCATTCCACACCATTAACATCTTCCTCTTTATAAAGACCAAGGCTGAAACTTAGTTGCATGGTTAAGAAAATAGGAGACTGCAAGCCTCTGTGACAGTGTGTATAAGAGGCTCCCTACAGGCATTGGCAAGGAGAGGGTTAAAACTCTCTTTGAGCGGAGGAAGGATCACAGCTGTATGCACTAAGTGCAGGAATTGTCAGGGCAGTTTGGCCAGGCCAGCTGTGGTGAATTAAGTAATTCCCCCAGCCAACTATAAGGGCTTTGCTCATGCAGCATTAGGTTTATCTGATAGTGGGAGTCAGGTTTTCATGGGGAAGGGGAGAGATGATGGAAACATTTAGCTAGGAAAGTCCCTATCTTTGCTAAAGTCAGTTTTTGGCTGCATAAAGCTCTTCTTTTGAGTACAGTTCTTTTTGAAGCCAGGTTGAAATAAGTTTGGTGCTTTGGCCTCTTAGTTTAAACCCCAGCCTGGGGGAAATGGTCATTTGTTTTGACAGTCTCCTACAAAAAGCCTGTGTGTGCCAGAGAATTGCAATTGAAGATCCTGGGGCTCGTGGTCCTATAATGTAGCTTTCTTGATGTGTAGCACAGTTCCTAAGAATGAGAGAAAAATTATCCTTACAGAGTGTGTGGTGCCTGCTTTCATGCAAATAAACCGCTAACTGCATGCAATTAAATATATTCTATCCTTTAAAAAAGGTAAAAATTCTATAAAGACACAAAACTCTTCCAGCTTTTATGCTGTTCTCCTCCAATTTAAATAGGATGGCCTGTGTTTGATCAGTAAAGACAACACTTTATTTGGTATCAGGGAGCAATTTCTTAATCCCAACCTCACCAGCTGCTAAGGGTCTGCAAACACTGAATTCTTAAAACAAAGTGGTGTTGCAAATTTCTGCATTTTAAATGAGCTGGAGTGGAAGGGGAAAAAACAAATCAATTCTGATTCTCTATTGCCAAGCCACACGGCTCCCTCTTAAATCAAGAGACGTTACTGTTGGCTCAGCAGGTTTAAATTCTCTCCTATGTTTCAATAAACAAGAAACTGAATGAGATTCACCATTAGTTACATTAGATCAGCAATTTCTCCTTTGTAGTGATGCAACAGATGAATTATACTCCCATATTATTCCGGAAAATAACATGCAAAAAATTGTGGCAAGGTGTCTGCAGAAAAATTAATTGCTCTTTTACTTTTTTTCACTGCCTCCACACCAGTAGTTGCTTCAAACATTCCAAATACCCAGTAGAAGTGTACTGTGGTGTCTCAGACAAGTTCAGTGTTTTTCCAGAGCTTTGATTGACTATGGAGAAAGCAAAGTGGAATCAGCGTTGGTCAGAGGATTGTCTTGTGGCTAAGGTGCTGGATAGGGATTCAGCAGATCTGGGTGTAGTTCCTGACTCTGCCACATACCACTTGTGTGACCATCAGTGAATCTCTTAATCTCTATGCCTCAGGTTTCACATCTATAAAAGAAGGGTAATAACACCCATTTTCCACACCCCTTTTTTTTGTGTCTAAGCAGATGGTAAGGTCTTCCCAGCAGGGATTGTCTCTAACTGGATATTTCTATAGCAGTGTCCTGATCTCACTGAGTCATCTAGGTGCTACTTGTAATTATAATTGGGAGAGTCAGAATTCCTGATAAAAGATCAGTGGTTATGCTGTTAGGTTGGGACAGACACTAGCTTTTGAAAGAGGGGAGGGAAAACCCAACACAGAGAATTTTGTTTTCTATGTCAATGGCTGCAAAATGGCATTCAAGTGGAAAGCCATTTATTGCTCATAAGGTGTAATGCTAATCCTTCAAGGAGTCCTCTAATGAATAAAAAAGGAAAGCTTCATAAACTGTTTAAGGGTTAATGATGTATCTTCTCTCTTTGGCATCACTCCCAGTCTAAATCAAGCCTGCTTCATCTCATATGGATATGAAAGACAAACTGTACAGATTGAAAACATCTGTATACTGAGTGAATGAACCACATGGCAGCAGTGTCATGCAGAGATTTACTTAAAACTGTCCCTTTTTGTTTGACTTTAGAGAAACAGCACAAATAAATACAGTAGGTTCTGTTTAAACAAAGAGGACTCTGATCAATAGAGGTTTGAATAGCTTGCGACCTTCAACTATAAACAAAAATTTGGGGTAAAACCCACAAGTCTCAGGTCAATTGCCATTTTATTTACTTTATTACACCACTAATGTTCTAATCTGTCTTGCATCTGAAATGTTTGTTACAACAATTCTTTCTCTTGATTTTCTGTTTTTAAGGCAGAGAGGAAAGGGAGGGTTGCGTTTGTTATTCTCAGCAACCGAGGGGTGTGTGCACATGCAGTGAATTTTTAGTATCAATATAAATATCTAGAATACACAAACCAGTTCAGGCTCATTTTAAATTCCAGTACATTTTGGTTGATATCCACAGTAGCTTTCTATGCTTCATGAATGGGTTCAAACATCCCCAATAAAAATCAAAATGGCTTGTGGTTCACCATAACTGAAGCAGTGCACAAGAAACAGCGTGTATGCTGTAGTTAGATATAAAATATATAGATATGATTTATACACAGATAGAGATATTCCTTTAAATTTCCTTCTTGAAAGAAGGATCCTTAAAGTCATTATCTCTGGCACATCTTCTAAAGAGGCACTTGAAGAAATTTGCAAGTGTCATCAAGGATAGATGTTACTCTCCTTTTCTCTGTCTTCAACCCAAAAAAACCCAATACCAAGCACTTAGGGGTTGGATTACTTCTTCTGGGATTCCATGCCATCCTATTCTCCCACCTGCAAGCATCTGACTACATTTCTTTGGGTTCATTTGATTTTTGAAGTTACATTCCAGTGACATCAAATAAAATCTATGAAATATTGAATTTGTAATCTACTAATTTCACATAGGGATCAGCCATGTTAATGAATGATATGAGCGAGAAGGTTAATCAGAGTAAACAAGGGGTTCCTTTGGAGTTGTGACTATCCCAAGTGCTTTTAAGTGCGTTAGAGCCCCCAGCTGAAAAGTTGTTCATTAATTTTTCAGGTTTCAGAGTAGCAGCCGTGTTAGTCTGTATTCGCAAAAAGAAAAGGAGTACTTGTGGCACCTTAGAGACTAACAAGTTTATTAGAGCATAAGCTTTCGTGAGCTACAGCTCACTTCATCGGATGCATTTGGTGGAAAAAACAGAGGAGAGATTTATATACACACACACAGAGAACATGAAACAATGGGTTTATCATACACACTGTAAGGAGAGTGATCACTTAAGATAAGCCATCACCCACAGCAGGGGGGGGAAAGGAGGAAAACCTTCCATGGTGACAAGCAGGTAGGCTAATTCCAGCAGTTAACAAGAATATCAGAGGAACAGTGGGGGGTGGGGTGGGGGGGAGAAATACCCGGGGGGTGGGGTGGGGGGGAGAAATACCCGGTATTTCTCCCCCCCACCCCACCCCCCACTGTTCCTCTGATATTCTTGTTAACTGCTGGAATTAGCCTACCTGCTTGTCACCATGGAAGGTTTTCCTCCTTTCCCCCCCCTGCTGTGGGTGATGGCTTATCTTAAGTGATCACTCTCCTTACAGTGTGTATGATAAACCCATTGTTTCATGTTCTCTGTGTGTGTGTATATAAATCTCTCCTCTGTTTTTTCCACCAAATGCATCCGATGAAGTGAGCTGTAGCTCACGAAAGCTTATGCTCTAATAAACTTGTTAGTCTCTAAGGTGCCACAAGTACTCCTTTTCTTTTTATTAATTTTTCAAGATCATTGTTTGGGTTTTTAAACGTTTTAAAAAAATTCTATATTCAGAATGTCAGCACACCTAAGGTCTTTCTTCATTAACCAGATGACTTTCATTCCACGAGTGGAACTTGGACCTCCTTTGCATACCTTGCTGTATTGACACTGTACAGACATTGGAGTTTGGAAATCCAACACTTGCGTGTCTGCTTTCAGTTTCCAGAGTTTCTCCTTAAACCCCATTAGGACTGGAAACTAGTGATGCAAGTTGTAATCTCAGCAGTAATGTCTCCCCAACCATTAAATAATTGAGTTAGCACTGCAACCCCCAATTCAGAAGTCAGAGACACTACCTCATAGCTGGTGGGTCACTGGCAGCAAGTCTGACAAAACCCTCCAAGGGCTGCGAGTGGGAGCTATGTTCCTGGCAGGTTCAGGTTTGGTTTGTTAGGTCAGTGGGGAGACAGACTGGGCTAACCACATCATGCTTTTGCCAAACCCACACTGGCCAAGATCAGTTAAGTTCTGGCTGTACCTTTCAGCACAGCATTAAGAACAGTGAAAACGACCTTGTGGCTCTTCTGTGGATAAGAAAAGCAGATTCACCAATTCAGTGCGCAAAGAGTGCTGCCCTCCAGACAGAAAATCAAATTAAAATGGAGAGGTTATGTATCCTACCCTCTCCGGCTCCCCATAACTGAGAGAGAAGTTCAAAAGGTTGAATGATTTTATGTGCTGTTTGCGGGCCTTCGTTAGGGAATGAATGAGATCCCTAAAATACCAAAGTGATCAAAATAGAGATCAATCAATCAGTGGCCTTCAGCAGACTTTTAAAGAAAGGCGTCATAGTTAAAGTGCTTCTATAGTGGTGTAATATTGTACATAGTAGAAGAGGAAACAGATAAACATTAAAGCCACCCAGATCCATCCTCCTATCTAAATATCTAGACTCTGGTACATTAGACTGAGCAGACATCACAAATTATTTCTGACCTTACTTTGTTTAAGCAGAGTTTATTATATTTTTACCAATAACTAGTATAAACTTATTTAGTATGCTTATGTAGCACCTTTTTATCTTGAAGGATCCCAGAGTTCTTTACACATAAATGGGTTATTTGTTGTACATATAGTATCACTGACATTCAGATACCTGTTGAAACCAGCAAAGTGTCAGCAATAGGGTTAGCAGGAGATATGAGTACAGGACACTGTCACAAACCTCTGATCTGATTAAAACAAAAAACTGCAAACTGTGTTATAGTTAGGGCCTGATATATTTTAAAAAAAACGAGCAAACCCAAACAATTACAGGAAAGGCGTGACTGTGCATTATTGAATATCATCTTTTAGGCCTTAATTCTGCAGTCTGACCCCTCAGGGCAAATCTTTGCACCTGTGTGGAGTCAGATTAAAGTCTGCCCATGCAGAATCTGACCATGGAAATCACATTGCAGAATCAAGACCCACACAGGGCCTCTGCTTTTATCTGCTCTGATCCAAGAGATCACCACACATAGAACTCAGTTTATTTATCTTTGAAAGATGCAGGATAGTCATCTTTGCTCAGAACTGAACAAGAGGTTCCAGCTAATCTAGGTATTTCACCCATGATGCTTAGACCACAAGCTCTAATAGTGAAGTATTGGAAAGAAGTCCAGTGGGAGCTCTGTAACTGGTCTATGTGTTTATATGTAGCCAATTATCTTGGAAGCTGGACTATGAAAATAACAAGATTCCTGAAAAAAGTTAGATATTTTTGAATCAGATGTTTCTTTTACCCAAGTGCCCTGTCTATATTAAAGCAGAGGTAACATGGCTCATTCTCACAATGTGCTTAATGAAAAATGGGTACTAGAAAAAGTTCAGGAAATGGATAATGAATGTAGGCTCCTTCATGTGAACCAATAGGCATTGCTATACAGTATTATGAAATTGTTTGTCTCATATTTGTACTTGAGAATTCACATGTTTCTTCTTAGTTTGTCATAACAGGATTGTGCCCTGTTAGAGAAGAACAGTTATGTAATAATCTGATTTTTTTCAATAAGGCTGCAATCTGGTTTCTTTACCCACCCATGGCGCGAAGATAGCTTTCCTCTGAGGCTGCAGTGACCTTCTGCTTGCTCACCAGGAGCATGTCTACCTGATGGAGTTGTCGGATCTTTTCCTCTGTTTTTGACACTAGTGACCGTGACCCCCCTCCTTTCTCATTTGGAGTTCGATGCTGACCCACGTGACTTCTGAATTGGATTAGATCCCATTTGTCTCATGGTATTCCATTCGCTGCCCTGGGGAATCACTTTTGCAGTTTGGCCCTAATTACTCCTGGAAAACCCATGGCTCCATTTTAACTTCTCTCTTTTGTTTGACGTTGATATATATCTATAAGGCCATCTGTATCCATTTCATGATTTTCAAATTTTGCACTGCTTTGTGTGTACATAATACTCAGATGTACTTCTCATTTCCTGTGCATCCTATGAAGCAGCTTAGTGGTTTGCGTAGGTGTCTTTCCAATATTGAATCTTGGATGAATTAAAATGTTCTTACATTTGGATTGTCCAATGGCTTAGCAATTGGGTCTATGCATCAATGTGGAAGATTGGAGTCTGGGTGGGTGAAGCTCAGGTCCATCACAAGGGTAGAGTAACGAGTTTAAACTTCATGTCAGGTATGATGGGCATTCCCTTAAATACACATACATGAAAAGAGCAATAGAATAGCAATAACTGTCACCCAATCCTAGGTACTACAGTAATACAATAAATAAATAAATAATAAAAATTTCAGCGAAAGGAATAGTGTTGTGATGGGTGAGATGATTCATGGGAGAAAAACACAAGCCCTTAGAATGAAAAGGGATACTTTGAACTGTACTAATCAAATGAAAAAGCTGGGATTTAAAGATGTCAGTTCCTTCCTTTTTACTGCCCCACCAATAGACGGTTACATTTTCAGATCCATATTATTCCATTATCCACATACCTATTATAAATAATGGGGGAAAGGAAAAATCCTTTAGTAAGTGTATTAAAAGAAATAAGGAAAGAGTAAAGGGAAATATTTCACAAAGTTAAATAAACATTAATTCTATTTTTTTAAAAAAAAACACTTTTTTTCCTTTCTCATTGACAAAACACTCCCTTTCAGCAGTGCTCTTGTTTTAATAAATCTGTAACTAGCAAACAAATGTTCTTTTTGACCCAAAAATCATTGCCACTGTCATTGCTTATACTCACCAGGGACTATACCCAGACATTAGAGGAACACAGCTGCATGCATTATGATACAAAGAAAGTGAGGGAATAGCAAAGAAGACTTCTCCTTCCTGTGTCCTTTGGAAACAGAAGCATGAGGATTCCACATTCTGAGACTCAGAGCTCTTCCCACCAAGGCCATGGTCCAGAAAAGCATATAAGCACATGCTTAACTTTGAGCACATAAGTAGCTCCACTGACTTTGAAAAGGACTTAAGCATATGCATCAGTGTGTTACAGGACTGGGGCCCAAGTCAGCACCTAGCACATCTCCACAGATATGGGACTTTGGATTTCTAGAGCTTTCTCCCTTATCCCCCATCAGTCTTCTCATACCAGGTTAATCATGGGCTGAATTCCCCTAATCATTGGTATCTCACACATGCAGCTTGCTGGCCAGTTGGAATGTTAGGGCCCCCAGAGTAGCTAGACTTGGCGTCCAGGAGGGGATGGCTTAAGAAAGAGTGAGACTAAAGTGGGAAAATATTTCATGCTCTTCTCAAGGAGCAAAGAACACTCATCGTTGCTGTCAGCCAGATAAAATGGAATGAATTTGCGTGTAGATCTTTCTCCTCTTGATCTACTTTGAAAATACCATCCAGGGTCTAAAAAGTTGAGCCAGGTCTTGTTGTTGCACTACAGAAGGAGTCCAATCCATACCACTTTCGCCCCCAACCGAGAACGCTTTTTACATGTCCCTTAAAGTGAGGGTTCATCAACACTGTACAGGCTTATTTAAACTGGTCCTATGATCTTTCCCAATTACTGCTAGAATACTGAATCTTCCAGCTACCCTTCTCCAGTTATCCTAAAGAACATATACAAACAAATACATCTAAATCCTTCTGTCATATTACTGAGGGCCAGAGCCTGATATGATACTCAGTGAGAGTGAAGGTATCCAAATTTGGGTCTATGAGAGCTATGGGATATTACACATTGATAAAGAAGCAAGTTGATGTGTTCATTGCAAGGCTTACTTTGTAATGTCAGCAAGCCACAATGTTCAATAGACTTTGTGGGCTTTTATCCATTTCATATGGACTGGCTGCCTCCTATAGATTACCTTTATTTTCATTCTGAGCCTTAACTATGGAATCTGATGCCTTTACACAGTAAAATTTCAGATTTATTGTTTAGTTTTAAACCCCAGCTTAGATTTGATTCAGCTTTTTTTTAAAAAAATCATATTGGCAAGTGCAGTTTTATATTAACTTGGTACGGGCCTTTGGGGAATGTATTACCCACAGGGTCCTGTAGACATTTAAATCTGATTGATTAATTGCTAATAAAAGTTATATTATGTAAGTGAATGCAAATAACAAATTGAGTATAGCGTTTACATTGGCATCAAAACACTTTAAAAAGGCCAGTTTTAGCCTTAAGTGATTGACAGCATTTTGTAGTCTTTGCTTCTAAGTAAACCTCTAACAATGGAGCAATCCAAATAATTAAAGCCAGATTGTCCTTCTCTGTTTGCACAGTATTATTATTATTTCCTATCAGGATCTAACTGTACCATAGTGACCTCCAATGTAAAGGAATAAGGAGTGCCTTTTGTTAGTTGCTATGCCTTAGAGATCCCTGTCAGAAGTCTTATCAAGCCATAATAAAGCTCATGAGCAGAAGAACACCAAGCAACTTAAAAAGCAAGGAACAGATGCGCACACACAAAATCCTAAAACCTGGTGATAAAATAAAATTGAAGAGCACAGTGCAGAAGCTGTTACTTTTTTATATTGATAATTCCAAACCTCATAAGATATTAGTATCTGTATTAGCTATAAAAATTAAGATCTAGCCTTACCCTTTTTGTTTTAATGCAAAGATAAAACCGTCACATTGTAGTATGAATAGAGCAGCATTATGGTTAACAGACCTCTTCTTTACGGATGGAACTATCTTCCTGTTTTCTTTTCTCAATATTTTGAAAAGCAGAGGGATAGTCTCCCCTCTGCCATTCCTATGATAAATCCACAATCTGTTTTTTCTTAAAGAAGCACCTCCCCCACTCTCGTATATTTCCAGACATATTTTCAGTTAAATAGCAGCACTAGGTTGATACTCCTGTGGGTTGTAGTTTGTGAAACATCTCTATTTAAATGTAGATTTTGACTTTACACTGGGGGCCTAGATGAAAGACTTTCCACTGCAGAATTAACAGGAAGGTGAAAATATGAACTCTGAGAAGGTGTTGTCTCCTCCCTCTGGGTGCATGCTGTGTGAGTCTAATCTGAATGCTCTTCACCAGTTATTCAGAATGTTACCATTACATCATAGGGAACAGCAGTGCCATTGAAAGATCTATATATTTATAGAGGCCACAACAATACCTGAGTTCGGTGAAATCTGTTGCCAAAGGGTAGCACAGAAACTAGCTAAAAATACTGGGTCCAATACATTTGAGGGAGCTCTATGTCTATGACCCGCTGGAATAAATAATGTTACATGTAAATATTTAAGACTAAAACTATATCTAGTTTAATCAACTAGAGATGACAAAGGTATCATATCTTGAAGGCGTGGGGTAAGAAATTACACCGCTATTACACTGTAAACATGCAATAATATAATAGAACTTCATCTCAGCAAAATGGGATTGTGTCAGGTCTTGTAGTTAAGATGGTCTAGTGAAAGGGGTACTTGGGTGGGACTCAGGAGACCCAGATTCAATTCTTGGCTCAGCCCTAGCCTTCATGTGTGACCTGGTGACTTAATGTACCTTGTGCCTCAATTTTCCTGTCTGTAAAATGGGGGAAATACTTCATTGGGGTGTTCTGCAGATAAAATTCATTAATGATTGTGAGGCGCTCAGATATTACAGAGATGAAGGCCATACAAACACCTAGATTGATGGATATTACCAGGAAGTTATTTTATCATTTTACAGCAACACTAAGTCAACTATCCATATCAATCAAACAGCAAGATGCAAAATTATGCAAGTCCCAGACTATCCTTTTGTAAGTTTTTTCTCATTAAGTTTCATAGTAGGGTTTTATCAAAACTGGGAAAAGACCAAACAAACAATTGTATATTAAAAGCATGAATAGAGCAGGACATATAATATAGTTCAGCTACTGGATAATTGGAAAGAGAGCAAGAGCATTCCTAAGTGACTGTAATCCTGGCATAAATATTTTGGGAAAACACATGTTTATAAAGAATTTTACTGCCACATAAAGTTCAGTGGTTTCTTCAATATATTGAAAGATGGATGCATACACTTCCTGATATGAGTCCTGGCCATAATTCAAGATAGCCATAAAGAATTCTATTTTAGCTGTAGCCAAGAGACCTGATTCCAATAATGTTGAGAATTCAAGGTGTTTGTTAATATTTAGCTATAATGAATGCAGCATGTGTGTAAAAGAGCTGCATATTTTAGGGCATCTAATTCCACAAAGCTACATGCATAGTACACAGATTACCAAATCTAAGGACCAACATTCTAGCATGGACATAAAGCATACACAAGTTATTACCACTGATACCGCAACACTAAAGTCACTTCCGTAGGCATCACATCCACATTAGCAGTTTGCTAAGCTCTTTGATGATTCCAAACGATGGAAAAGAGAACTATGGAGTGAGTGGCAGTGATAGAGTTCTTGCATGTTGGAACATATCTGTTTTTACATTAGTCCCTAGCCGTTTCAAGACTGATGTACAAGAAGTTGAATGCCCAGCCTTCCTCTCTGTTATTTGTTTGGTAAAACCTTGCTCTCTTCCAGTAAAATGGGAATAATTCCACTTTCTAGAAACCATTTGTTTAATTGTCTAAGGAAAATCAACTTTGGTTATACCAGATCAGACCATAGGCCCATCCAGTCCAATAACTTGCATAAGTACTGCTCAATACTTGATGTAGCTTCAGAAGTGGAAGGAATAATTAATTGTTTTTGTATTAGGGACCTGAGCCTGCATGCTTTGCTCTCTCCAAACTCCCACGGACCTCAATGGATGTTATAGGTGTTGAAAGAATGCAGGGATCCAACCCCCCAAAACATCCAAGTCCAGAGTGCACAGCTTATCTCAGGAGGGTTGCATGCAAAGGAAGGCTTTCTATCATCTTTGTACCAGTTCTGTTCCCCTGTGCAAGTCAGATTAACTGCAAGGGCCATGCTAGGATCTGGGCCAAAACTGCTCAATGTTTTGCAGTGTTGTAGGTGGGTGGAAAACTTGATTTCCATGACATGAAGATGATCATCTTACACCATGAAGCATTTATTACCCTTACGTTACCTTGCACAACTACAAATATTATTAATCATCCAGTTTATGTTTAATATTATGAGACAAGGGCAGATTAGTCTTTCAATATTCCCTTCATAAACCTTAACTCAGATGTGCCACAGGATTTGGATTCAATAGTCTCCTCCATAACCAGAACATTCAATTACAGCTTTTCTCAGCCATTATATGTGCATATTTGCCTGCATTTCCCATAATAAAGTTCCTGTTGTTCACTATTAAGTTTTTGCGTAAAAAATTAGAATGGAAATTCTTAAAGGGTTTCACTGGACTAAGGTATACTCCATGTTCTGTCTTAGGGGAGGAATACTATTATTTGTAAGGCATTACCATTCTGGAAAAGTAATCAGAAGATATTCATAGGGCACAGGGCTATTTTAATGAGTTTAGGCATTTCTATTTTTCAGCTGACTAAATTCATCAGCCATCAGTGTAATTAAAAACTGCATGGAGACAGACAGACATTATTGGTTTTGCCAATATTCCTCATTTTATGTATAGTAACTATGTATCAATCCAGCAGAAATTTTCAGAATGCAAGAATCTTTGTAAGTTTGACTATTGGATGTCTCCATGCAGTTGCCCAGTAAACTCTGAGCACTGTATAAATAATAGTGATTAATAATAATAAAATTTCACACTAGGACCGCTTTCCTGTAATTTTCCTTTCACTATTCCATTCAGTTAATTTAGTTAATTTTTCAGATATATCTGTGTCTTCTCTGGATTTCAGATAGACATAGGCATGTAATTAGTATAGATGCACATGTTACACAAGGTATTCTGATTTCTCACAGAAGTAGCCAAATAGAACCTGCTTGGTCTATGTTTCTGCCTCTATTCTGTAGCGTTTCTCTTATGTTCTCATTTGTTTTCTTTTGATAGCATAAGGAATATTTCATAGAACATCACTTTTTTGACCTTCCCCTTCCATCCTGAGTAAGAAATTCTCCCCAGATGAGAGTGAAAGCAACTGATTGCTCCTAGTATGGCTACAATCCACATGCCACACCTTTTCCCTCTGTTCTATACACAGGAAAAACTGTCAGTGTTTCTGTAAATTGTGATGGCTTAGTCCAGGAAAACCATATTTTGCACCTCATCTGGTCTAAATATTGAGTTTACGAGTGAATGTTGCTTTGCATTATGTGTTATAGATGCTTTATGTTTATTTAAGAACTCAGTTTTCAGGAATGTTTTCCAGACATGCGGTTTACCGCAATAGACAGTTGTTGATATTCTGATCCCAAGAGCATTAGAATATGTTTAGAAATTGCAACACTTTTAAAACCAGATGTTCTACATAAACTGCACAAAAAAGGGGAGGAGGGGAGGACAAATAGAATTGTTATTTGGCATAAAAATGGTCTGTTAAAGCAGAGGCAAACACATACCAAGTGAAATTTTAAAATTGTGAACTACCCCAAGCTGCTTCTCTTTTTGTAAGATGCAAAGAACTGTTTTAACAAGAGATGGAAAACTCTGGACCCAAATACCCACCAAATTGTGGGGAAGTTCAGATCCAGATTCACAACTGAATGTTGGAGATGACCCTCATATAATGTGCCATACCAGAACTGTAGATTTAAGCACTTCTGAAGGAGTTTAGATCTCGATTCAGAATCCAGCTTTGGCATTTGCATTGCTCTCTGCTTTAGAGAATGAATTTGCAAGGATCAAAGGCAGCCACAAAGCACTGTTTCCTGCTAGCACACTCTGACGGGCAAATCATCCCAAAGAGAACAAGGAGGTGCTGGGGAAAAGACAGAGCCACCCTATCCCCCTTCATACCAACCAGTGGAACTGGCTGGCCAGGAAGGTGGGCATATACTGCACCATCCTACAAGGTGCTGTGGAGGACAAACTTCTTCAATGTGCCTTTGGGACCCTGGAAGGGGCACAGTTAATTCCCCTGGGAAATGGTAGCACCAAACCACCTCCACTGCTACCGAAGGTCAGTGTTGCAGAAACACAATCTGGCCATTAGTGTGGGATTCAGCCTACACAGCAGCTAGTGACATCTCAAAATGTGTTACAAATCACCATCCTCCATTCAGTGTGATCCTAGTTCTTCCTCTGCATTTTGGATTTGCTTTCGCCCATTTTTAAAGAGAGAAGAAAAAAAACAAAAAGTTAAAATTATCCTGCAGAATAGTAGTGTTTACTATCTCTAAAGTGATGATCAGTTGTTCCAGAGGGTATTTTCCTTCTAGTGCTCCCAGTTCATTAGAGAATACACAATAATCAGAGATGGGGCTCTGGGCCCTGATAGGAAAAGCAAGAGCAACTGGCCCCCACTAACAAGAAAACCCAGAATGAGGGCATTAGAGTGACCTTATACAACTGAGACTGCCTTGCTTTGCTTTACAACAACACCGTACAGTGATGGAATGATACGATTATTAGCAAGGCTGGTATAATTTGCAAATAACAAATGGCTAAAGCAATAAAGAATTGCCCAAAGCCTGCAAAAGTACCGCAGGCTATGGTAACATTGTGGCACAGTGGAAGTAGCATTTATAATATAGAGGCAATGCAGTAATTTACTGATTATTTGGTTTTGAAAAAATTTAGAGGAAGACTGTCAAGAGAACAATCATATAAAACATGTACTTATCTCAGTTCCTTAGTGACATTCCAGATCATTAAAATATATATAATATGTAGATTTAAAAATTGGAATGTACTTTTCTCCATTTTCCACATCGTTGAGTATGAACAGACCAGTTTCACTTTGTCGTTGCCTGCACAAGAACCACGTTAGACTGTTTCGCCCAGATCCTCAAGGCCTAACTGTCTTATATTTCAATGGGAGTTGGGCATCTAAAATACCTTTGAGGTATACACAGCAGGGGACATTTTCTGTAGTTTAAAATTGGGTGTTCTTTAACATTTAAAAATGTATGAAAATATTTTTATTCATGTTAGGAGTTTTACAATTTTTAATATTAAAATATTACCTGCTGGTTACCCTTCAAGACTGTTTTTAATTTCTAACTTCAGTTGAGACGCACTAAAATCTGTGGTTGCTAAGGAATTAAAATCTCGATGAAATCCAGGCCCTGTTGAATATGTACTTTATGCGGGGGGCATAGCCAAGGGAAAAAGGACAATGCTGGGGTATCCCCTGTGCCCTGGCTTATCACTCCTGCCACAACAGCCCCCTGAGGACACAGGCATTTGGCACAAAACAAAGTAACCTTCAAGTTACACGAATTTGTACCAGGGGCTAGGTCAGCCCAATGGACTCCAAGCTCAACAAAGGTATCTTGAAGCCACTTTTTTGCTCTCCATCCTCAGGTTCACTGAGCATTCCTTAGCTGTAATTGAGGATCAGGACTATTTAGACACACACACCCCTTACGTTTACCTAAGAGCCACTTCGACTCACCATTGCACATCTGCATTTATTTCAGTCAATCCACTGCCTGTAAACAGGCAGATCTATTATTTACTTGTTCTAAATGAAGGTAATTACTTTTTTTAAAAGCCCACATAGTGACTGAAGACCCAACCCTGCTCCCACTAAAGATAAACCTCCCTTTGACTTCAGTGGCTGCAGGACCAGGTCCTTAGTCTGGCTTCAAAGGGTTAGCCCAGAGGCAAGACCTCCCCACTGACTTACCCTGCTGCATATGGGCACCTGAAAAGCCAGAAGTCAACTTTGAAAACTCTCCCTAGTTCTTGTCTGCCTCACTGAAGACAATTTATGGAGGAAGTTCATGCGCATGTTTATTTTTGTGCTAAAGAGTTTGCTGCCACACTTCGAACTGTGGGCTATTGCCTGGTCAGGTTTATTGCCTGCTTGAATGAATTACTGCCAATCTGAGTTAGCCTTGCTGAGCAATAGTTGAAATTAAAATGTGCCATTTGTCATGTACGCACCAATCCAAAATGACCGCAAAACCCAAAATGTAATTCTTGCAAGCTTCTGGCTGCAGAGCTATCACATTTAGATTTCTACTGGTGGGGAAGAGGAGTGGGGAAATGTTCCCTTCAAAGACGTGCTGCTTCTTGACTCCATTACCAGTGACTATGACCCTAGCATTAGCTGGAAGATTGTGTATAACTCTGATATCCACCATTGATGAACCTGCCGTTAAATGCTATAGAAGAAGGTGGTGGGGGTAAGTGTGGCAATGAGATTGGACAAGAGACTATTCGCTATGTTAAAAATAAAGACTTCTCTGAAACTTTTCATCATTGATTTTTCCCTATTCCTTGAGCCTATTGTTAGAATTTGACTGTACAATTAGGGATGTGGTTGAGGTAGGTTTTGATCACTTTGTCACTCCATCTAGAAAGAAGGTGTTGATATTTTTAAATGTGTTTTGATGAGAGTATGTGCTCTTTTTTTTAGCCATAATTTAAAAAATAAATTAAAGCAGAATTTCAGCACTAACCTGAAGTCAGGAGTCTAAGATTTGTAAAATACAAACAGAGCCAGTATTTCCCTGCTTGGCTCAGAGCTGTTCTTCATTGCTTATCATGTCATCCTTTCATACCCTCTGAGATATCCCAGGGATTGTGTCACATTTTAACCTAACATTTGTAGGCTACAGCTGCCTGTGGTATGTTTATCGGAACAATGAAAACACAGCAATATCTGCAATATGCTGTACCCCCACACTCCTCTCAAACCCTTTCCTGGCTCATCTAGGGCTTTCGTGCTTTTATGGATAATGTACATCTCCTAAAGTAAGAGAGGGAATGCTTTTTGTCTGCTATTTCCTTCACAGAATATGGCAAATATATATATTGTCTGTGTTTTTTTTATTTCCATGTCCTGAAAGAAAAGAGAATTATCAAGCAAGAACAAAAGGTGAGAAAACAGAAACCAGAGATAACACCTAAGAGTCCACTTAATGGAAGATATTTCAATATAAGTGTGATTGATTTACTGATTGAGGGATGTTGTATATGTGTGCACCCATGCACACATAACTGTGTAAATACCAAGGGAGGGACCACCAACCCATAAATTCTGGTTCTAGCCGATTTAGCAAGCCAGGTGTGATGTGATCACATTTGCATCATGATTAGAGAGAGGCCAGAACTCAAACTCCAGATCCAATTAGCCTGTATTTGGAGAAAAGTTCTGATGCTGACCTTGATCTGAAATTTGTGACTCTAGTCTCCTCTCATCAGTCATTGTGGGACTTTGAATCTGAACAATGCCAAATTTGTGCAAAGTTTGGGTTCAGATTCAAACTTTGCAACCCAAGTCCATCTATGATCATGAGGTAGGGTGACCAGATGTTCTGATTTTATAGGGACAGTCCCGATGTTTGGAGCTTTTTCTTATAGGCACCTATTAGCCCCCCGCTCTCCCCCCCCCACACACACACTCCCTGTCCTGATTTTTCATACTTGCTATCTGGTCACCCTATCATGAGGTCAGACTGGAGGAGCCAACAAGCTGGGGGTCCATGCTTAGCTGCCAACCTTGCAGCATAATACCATATTTGCTCAACTCCAGGACACTACAAGTTTTTGGGTTAATTTACTAGACTTGAACAGACCTAATATGGGGGAACCTGAAATGATCAGTCTGCTACATATTTTATAGTACTGTATTGCCAACCTCGAGCATTCACAAATCATGAGTCAGCTCCCCCCAAAATCATCACATTTGGCTTAAAACCATGAGGGTTTTTTAAGAGAAAATACATTTTTACTTTTTTTTTCTTTGTCTTCAGGTTTTTCAGACTTTAGGGTATATTCGGCTCATGTTTTCAAGGTTTTTCTCCACAGCCATGAGGGCTAGACATATTTTCTATATCTACACAGTCAAAGAACCCGTGTCTGACCCTTGCCAGATGACTCAGCCCCATGGAACTCGGGCTGCAGGGTTGTTTCATTGCTATGCGGACTTCCAGGTTGAGGCTGGATCCTGAGCTTTGAGACACTCCCACCCCATAGGGTCCTAGAGCCTGGGCTCCAGCCTGAGCCCGGAAGTCTACACAGCAATTAAACAGCCCCATAGCCCGAGTCCCGTGAGCCCAAGACAGCTGGCACAGAACCGTGGGTTCTCGTTGCTGGGTAGACCTACCTTATGGGTTATTTTTTAAATGAAAGCTGAGATCCTTATGTAATCACTTGACTCCAGGAGCTGGTGCTTTAAGAAAACCCCCAAATATTATGATACGATAAAAACATAATAATTAGCAACACTGTATTAAAGTAAAAGACTTACAGGTGTGACTAAAGTGATAGAACTACCGTGGGAGACACCATTTTTGTCTTCATCACTAAAAAGCCCCACATCATCCTAACTGGCACCAGCCTCAACAGAAAGGCTGATAGTGGAATGACTGAATTATCCTCTCACTCCTACAGATGGTCCTTCCTGGCCAGGGCTGAGGCATACTGATGGGATAGCATGAGAGCTTTCACTATCATGACAGATATATTATGGATACTGATACATAGAGGATTTCAGTCTCTTAAGCTTTAAATTCATGTTGAACTTTAAAAGAGCGTTTGAAAATATCTGATCCACTATTTTAAAGTTCCAGTTTCTTGGTAGGGGGTTACTTAGAAAGAAGCCTTCTTGATTTCTCACCTTTTCACTCCAGATGAAAATAAATTCTTGTTTCTCTCTGGAGTGAAGCTGGGTTATTGTGCAGTAGCATTCAATCCCCATGCTGAATCACTTGCTGAACATGTGTTAGTGGTTTTGTGTCATGCACTATGAACTGGGAAGTAAGCTAAGCTCACCCAGCCTATTTCATTTATGACTTCACGCAAGTAAATAAGCATATTTTTCAGCTTGCAAATTGCAATCTCCAGTGCATGGGAGGTGAAAGGTTAAGCTTGTCAACAGGTTAGGCTACAGTGCTAATTCACCTGACTAATGAGTCCCAAGCAGCCCGTAACATGTGTTTGTGGCTGCTGTATTTGTATAGTGTATAAATAAAATGAAAACCGTATGACAGAGGTTAGGCTTCTTAAACGGTTCTCACACTGGCTTGGACGACTTTCTTACTGTTAGTCAAAAATCTGGTGGTATTTTTGTATGAATTTTATTAACATGGTGAACAAAATTGAGTAATTTTGTAGCTATGCTACCCAGCTAGCAGCCCTAACAATGCGCTGTCTGTCTGTTTCTCTCTGAAATATCACTAAATAGGTTCAGCTTCCAGTAGTGGGCCTCCTCCAAACTGGTGGATGGTCTGTCTCTGAGAGAGAGGACCTAGACATGTGACAGCCATTTCACTCTTCATGGATATTAAGTGCGCAAATGTATTTGTGGATATTAAGTGCGCAAATGACAACTCAGTGGCCACTTTTGAGCTGTGTATAAATTTGGCCCTGAATGTTCACATCATATTTTTACAGGAAAGTATGGAAAGAAACAGTTTTTAAGAGAGGAATCAAGTGACCTCAGTTTGGCTTGCCCCACCAGCATGCATGATGCACCCATTATGTAACACCTATATGATGAGGCAAGTGCCAGTCAGTTCACATGGGGCAGGGAAGGGGTCCTGTAATCATAGAGTATCAGGGTTGGAAGGGACCTCAGGAGTTCATCTAATCCAACCCCCTGCTCAAAGCAGGACCAATCCCCAACTAAATCATCCCAGCCAGGACTTTGTCAATTCTGACCTTAAAAACTTCAAAGGAAGGAGATTCCACCACCTCCTTAGGTAACGCATTCCAGTGCCTCCTAGTGAAAAAGTTTTTCCTAGTATCCAACCTAAACCTCCCCCACTGCAACTTGAGACAATTACTCCTTGTTCTGTCATCTGCTACCACTGAGAACAGTCTAGATCCATCCTCTTTGGAACCCCTTTTCAGGTAGTTGAAAGCAGCTATCAAATCCCTCCTCATTCGTCTCTTCCGCTGACTAAACAATCCCATTTCCCTCAGCCTCTCCTCATAAGTCATGTGTTCCAGTCCCCTAATCATTTTTGTTGCCCTCTGCTGGACACTTTCCAATTTTTCCACATCCTTCTTGTAGCGTGGGCACAGTACTCCAGATGAGGCTTCACCAACGTCTAATAGAGGGGAACGATCACGTCCCTCGATCTGCTGGCAATGCTCCTACTTATACAGCCCAAAATGCCATTGGCCTTCTTGGCAACAAGGGCACACTGTTGACTCATATCCAGCTTCTCATCCACTGTAACTCCTAGGTCCTTTTCTGCAGAACTGCTGCCTAGCCATTCGGTTCCTAGTTTGTAGTGGTGCATGGGATTCTTGCGTCTGAAGTGGAGGACTCTGCACTTGTCCTTGTTGAACCTCATCAGATTTCTTTTGGCCCAATCCTCTAATTTGTCTAGGGCCCTCTGTATCCTATCCCTACCCTCCAATGTATCTACCTCTCCTCCCAGTTTAGTGTCATTGCAAACTTGTTGAGGGCGCAATACACGCCATTCTCCATATCATTAATGAAGATATTGAACAAAACCAGCCCCAGAACCAACCCTTGGGGCACTCCACTTGATACCAGCTGCCAACTAGACATGGAGCCATTGATCACTACCCGTTGAGCCAAATGATGTACTAGTATGCTATTGATTTACTACCTTAGTATCCAAAGGCCACAATCATGGTCAGATTCCCATTGTGCGAGGCAATGGTCAAACATATAGGAAGCATGCATGAGATGAGGCACTTATTGGCATTGGCCCAAACAGCAGGGGCTTTGCAGAGTGGATCCCTTCATATAGTGGAAGATTAATTGTATAGTGGCTAAGATGTGCATATGACCACAACGGCTGTCTTTTAACTATACTACCCCTTCCTGATTAGCACATGATCAGCCACTGTACCTTTAATATACCCATGAAACATTACAACCTATGTATGTGAAAGGTCAGTGCACATTTTGTCTCACATAATTACTTCTGGGTTCTCAGAAGTAAATGCCTACTCCTTGAATCTCAAAACTACTTCAAGTTATTCATTCAATATGTGAGCACTGTTACATGATATCATGGGCTAGTTATTATAGGGCTATCAGAAACAGGCACAATACCCAGAACAAACACAAGTCCTAAAAGGAAAAGGACCTCTCACTTTCTGTTTTCTTCTCCCCAAGAGTCAGGAAGAATAGACTCACTCCTGAACTTTCAGAAAATACTTTTTGAGACAGGAGTCCATCCCTTATGGAAGGAGCCACCGCCTTTAGAGGCTGAGCATATTAAGGAACACTCACTCACGTAGCTAGCTTGGTAACTCTGTTGTAGTACTGTCAAACTTCAGTCTTTGGAATGTGAGCCCATTTTGAGAGAAGACTTCTGCAGACAGTAGAACACATAGCACACAAAGAAGAGGGTTCTGGGTGTACAAAACAGTTTGCAATAAATATTATGAAATTCCTCCATTTCAGCTCATCTGGTTCCCCTGAAAAGTGAGTGGTTCCCCCATCTTTGGTGAAATTCTCCATGGGGTTGGCAATACTGCTCAGATTTAACATTTACTATGAACTATGCTTACATTTCAGTAGCATTTTATTAATATTTTTCGTAAGTATAAGCTAAAGTAGTTACTTTCCACATAGGTCATGGAGAGTTCAGTAAATGCCGATAGACTGTATTCTGTATTAATGGTACTAAGCTAGCAGCCTCACTGTGCTGCCAGAATCCTTTATTTAAAGAAATAGCGCCGTATTTCACAAGAAAATATTTTTAAAGCTTTCCCCACTAATAATTTGTCCAAAAAGAGACAGATCTGATTATTTATATTGAATCTGGAAAGCTCAGTATTGGATGTGTTCAATAAGGAATATGCTTTATTTGAATATATATTGGAGCTGTGTGAATACCTTGATGATGACGATTATTTATTTAATTAACTGAATATCAGCAATTAGCTTATTTAGCTGATTATTGAATTTTAAACATGATCCTACAAAAGAAACTGAAGAAATTATAAGGACTAGTCCGTGCCTTTAGGCATGGCTCTGAGGAATGGGCAGTGTACAATGTGCATCACCTCAGGATTATCCCTGAGAGGCATGATGATTCGTAGTCATAAGTCCCTCCCTGTTTTCCCCTTCCTCCAGGGGGCAGTAATTTGCCACTGCTTATATCAGCTCAGAGTTGTTCAGGACCACAAGTGAATGTGGTTACAATGAGGCTCCACCCTGTTCCCTGTCCATATGCTGTGGGGAGGCGGGACTGACGTTAGGCATACAACATCTATCCTTTTCTATCCATCTGGGAGCCTGGGTAGCTCATGTTTGAGGGTAATGGATGTTCTTACTCCCTTGCCTGGGTGATTTGAGTCACCATCTCCCTTAAAAGAGGGAGTTATTCAAAAACCACAGTGTTGGTATTTTGAAAAAATCTGTTTCAGTTATAACCTCAATTCTTATTAAAACCATAAACTTCGAATGACCCAAAAGTGAAATGATTTGAAAAGTGAGGCCTATAAAACAATGAAAGAACAATTAGGGCCAAATTCCCCTGTCTCATCCGAGCAACCCATTGCTATCAATGAGGTTACACTGAGACATCCACCCCATAATATTTCTTTGCAGGGAGTCTGTCTAAGCAGCAATGCCCCCTGGGTGCCCCACTTAGAATTAGTACAGATTTACATTTTAAAAATATATGGGGGGGAGAATTATTTTAAAATAAAATCCTAAGGAGAAGACAAAAAAAAACCCTCTGCTCTTTACATGCCTTCTGCCTGCTCAGTGATGGAACAATTTATGTAACTAACAAAAATCTTCCCATTAAAATGTAAAGACCGTGACAGTAAAATGTGTAATTCCCAGCTAAACAGAATGACTCCTTCAGTTCTGACTGTTTGGTTTAGCAGGATACTTAACAACAACCGCAGAGCTGTACACAAATTTCAAAAAAAAATATGTACCATTTACTCCTCTACATTATAGAAGCTATTCAATCAACTAAGGGCTTGATCATCTAGTCCTTGTGCCAGCAACACTCTGATGGGAGGCAGAAGTTATGCCACCGTAAGGACTGTAGGATCAAGCTCATATGTGGTAAATAGCAGTAAAAAAGTGACGGGAAAGATGCAAGAAAAACATCTATAGAAATTTAACTGCCAGATTTTCAGCTGCCAGGTGTAAACTGGCAAAGCTCCAGAGACTTACAGGGAGCTCTGCCAATTTATACCAGCTGAGGATCTGGCCCTTATAGATTTCCTTAAGACTATGTGAAATAAAATGATCCTGGCACTCACTTAACATGTATAAGAATGTAATTAGGGCCCCTCAATCCTGCAAAGCACTTAAGCTCCTCCTTAACTTTAAACATGTGACTAGTCCCCCTGAAGCCATATAACTTTGTTAGATTGAAATCAGGGGCACTATTCACATGCTTAAAATTAAGCGTATGATTATGTGCTGTGCTAAATCAGGACCCAATAGCATGTACTTTTAGGTGGGGGAGATAATATCTTTTATTGGGACAACTTCTGTTTGTGGAAGAGAGATGCTTACACAGAGCTCTTTTTCAGGTCCACCTTGTCTGTCTAATATCCTGAGACCAACACGGCTACAACACTGCAAATACCAATATAAGTGGTGTTTATGTTGAACCTTCAGCAATTGTTTCACTTCAAAGAAGCAGGACCGGCTCTAGGCACCAGCGAAGCAAGCACGTGCTTGGGGAGGCACATTTCCGGGGGCGGCACATTCACAGGCACCGACTTTACCCAGCTAGTGCCCCCCCTTCCCCGCCCCCATTCCAACCCCTTCCCCAAATCCCTGTCTTTAACACTCACCTTACACAGGGTAAACTCATAAATTGTTCACCCTCTATAACATTGATAGAGAGATATGCACAGCTGTTTGCCCCAGGCGCACTGCATTTCCCCTCCTCCCCCCCCCCCCGCAGCTGTTTCGTGCGGCAAGCCTGGGAGAGAGGGGGGAGAAGTGGAGCAGCAGTGTGCTCAGGGGAGGTGAGCTGGGGCGGGGCAGGAAGCTGCCAGTGGGAGCAGAGCACCCATCAATTTTTCCCCGGGGGTGCTTCAGCCCCGGAGCACCCACGGAGTCAGCACCTATGGGCACATTTCCAGGGGCGGCACATTTCCAGGGATGGCATTCCGGCCAAAAAGTGGGGATGGCCAAAAAATGTTTTGCTTGGGGCAGCAAAAAACCTAGAGCCAGCCCTGCAAAGAAGATATTTTATCCACTGTTAAATAAGGGATGGATGCTGGAGTAGAGTCAACACTCCAGTTCTGTATTTATTTTGTTTATATTTTGGATATTTTTTGCTTAAAAAATAACCCAAACCCTCTTTCTCCTGTCTAAGCGGCGATAGCCGATTACACTCTGACCCTACAGTGATTTCCCAGGCAATAGATTATGAAAATCATGTTTAGCAAAATGAAAAACTTAAATATCATTTTATAGGAATGATGTTAAGGAGAAGCTGTAGCTGGCTACATTCAAATTTAGTCCCATCATGGTGTGATTTGATCAAAGAAGCAAATCCTGATGTTCGGTAATGATCTGCTGGAACTTTATAGAGAGGCTGTTATTTAGGCTGAAGGAACAGGGCTGTCATAATAAAATGTACATTTTCAAAACTCAGGGCAAAAATTGTAGAATTCTTTAAAAATAACTTAGCCTTGAGGTTGTTGGCCACAATGTTTTTGTGATACAACATGGCCAGAGGACAGCAGGAGAGTGTTAGAAGGGAGCCTTATTCCCTGTAGAGGGAAGAAAGTTTGCTATAAATTAATTAAAGCACCTGAAGCCAGTTAAAGCACCTGAAGCCAGTCACATAATTAAAAACCCCCTACTTCAATCAGACAAGAGGAGGAGTTGAAGCAGAGTGGATGGGAATTGGAGCAAAGAGCAGTTTGGAGAAGTTGAAACAGAGTGGATTGATGTTGGAGCAGAGAGCGGTTTGGAGAAGTGCTGCGGTGGGCTAAGAAGACCAAGACCCTAAGTAAAGGGACACTTGGTTTGTGCAGAGGGAGGGCAGGAAGCCACACAAGCTGAAGGGCAGGTGAGGGAAGTAGCCCAGGGGAAGGAACCACTGCTATCCCTGGGCTGGGACCCGGAGTAGAAAGTAGGCCTGGGTCCCTCCCTCCCTCCCTCTCCACTCCTCCCCTCTAGGACACTAGTGGGGTAGTTAATACCCCAGTTCAGGGGCAAGAAATGGTGCCCTGAACCCCCCCCACCACCACCACCACCAAGAAGAGAAAGCGTGAGACCCATCATAGTAGTGCTGGCAATTTGCCACAGTTTGTAAATACATAAAACCAGTATGAAAATATACCAGCTCATAGTAAGATAGGGACAAAGGGAAACAACTGAAAAATAGATATAATAATTATTCTGAGAGTAAAGACAACTAGAGAATCTGTTTGATCCCATAGATCAGGCCACTCTGAAAAACAGCATTGCTCAATAAACCCAATTGGTGGGATTTTCAAACTTCGCTCCCATTTCGGACATGGTACTGTTAGCATTAACTTCACTGGGACCGGGGTAGGCCGTTGCTTGGGGACTTTTGAAAATTCCCACTCTGTATGTCCAGAGTAGGAAAAGGTTGGTCCTCTAGCTAACATTCAAGACTGAGAGTCAAGAGATACTGACTCTATTCCTTGCTCATTCACAGATTCACTGAGGCTGTTGACCTTCAATCAAAGACCCATGGCATTGAGTCTCAGAGTCCAGGTCAATTGATTTGGGCTGCGAGGCTAAAAGTGGTATTGTAAATGTTCTGGCTCAGGCTCTGAAACCCCAACCAGGACATAGTGTGATGTGGTATGTCTACACTGCAGCAGAACACCCATGGCTGGGCCCATGTCAGCTGACTTTTGCTTATGCTGCAGAGCTATATAACTGCAGTGTAGATGTTTGGGCTCAGGTTGGAGCCTGGGGTGTGGGGGAACCCCCTCCTCCCCTTTGATGATCCCCAGAGCCTAGGCTCGAACCCAAGCCTGAACATCTACACTGCAGTTTTGTAGCCATGCAGCCCAAGCCCCATGAGCCCAAGTCAGCTGATCCAGGCCAGCTGCAGGTGCAGGTGTTTTTATTGCAGTGTAAACATGCACTCAAAGCCTGACCCCCAGCCTGAGTGGGAATGTCTACACTGCTATTTTCAGCTCCGTAGCCCAAGTCCTGTGAGCTTGAGTCAGTTGACCGGGACTTTGAGACTTGGCACTGCAGGTTCTCTTTCCAGTGTAGACATACCCTGAATAACTTTGTGCAAGTCATCTCTCCTCATTAGTAAAATGAGGACCACTATACTCTTTGACCTCACAGTTGTGAAACTGCATCCACTAGTGTATGTAGTGCTCAGATGCCAAAGCTAAGGAAATGTGACCTAGTTCTTGCCAATTTTGTTTGGATGTTGTGACAGTGCCCCCCATAAGGCTTCATGGAGATATGCTTATGAATGTATATATGATATAACTAAAATGTTTTATGCTACATGTGCCATGTAACATATCTCTGTAAAGGTTATGATTTACTGAATCTATTAATCTTATTTGTATGCATGTATCATTTTTGTATTCAAAGTTATGAATATTGGCCGTGTACTGGCTTGATTTCTAAATAACCTTAGTAGAGCATTTGGTCAGCTCCTGGAGAAAGAAATTCACAAAGTTAAGTGCCCAATCAAGAAGCACTTAAGGAACAATTTCTTGCTTGCATATTTATACCTGCCTCTGGAAATTTCCACTACATGCATCCGACGAAGTGGGCATTCACCCACGAAAGCTTATAAGGTGCCACAGGACTCTTTGCTCCTTTTAAGGAACAATCATCTTGGAAGGCTCCAGTCCACATAAGAAACCACTTGGGCAATGGCTTCTGCCTGTAAAAACTGTGAGTCACGCATGGACATGTGACTGGCCCAGGTGACTCCAGAACTCCATCTTGGAGCTGGACTTTGCATAGGAGAGAGGAGGGGGTCTCCATCCACAGGAGAGAGTCTATTTAAGCCTGTGGTAGACCCCTCCATTTTGTCTTCAGCTGGCTAAGGAGATAGGTATCCTTGGGGGTGGAGAGGCTGAAAGAAAGTGGAACAAAAGACAATAACTACAGGGGGTATGAGTGATTGCTGGACCTGGACTAGAAGGAGATTAGTCTTTAAAAGGAAGTTTACGAGAACTGGTGAAGTTTTGTCTGTATTCAGTTTTATTAGACATAGATTTGCAGGTTTTATTTTATTTTGCTTGGTAATTCACTTTGTTCTGTCTGGAACTTGGAATCACTTAAATCCTACTCTCTGTATTTAATAAAATCACTTTATTTATTTATTTAACTCAGAGTATGTATTAATACTGGGGGGGAGGCAAACAGCTGTGCATATCTCTCTATCAGTGTTATAGAGGGTGAACAATTTATGAGTTTACCCTGTGTAAGCTGAGTGTTAAAGACAGGCACACTTCTGTAAGCTGCTTTCAGTTAAGCCTACAGTGGTTAGACCCAGGTCTGAACCATGTCCCCTGGGTTTGCAGCAGGCTAGTGGGTCTGGCTCAAATCAGGCAGGGCACTGAAGTCCAAGCTGCCAGGGCAGGAAAGCAAGGGCAGAAGTAGTCTTGGCACATCAGGTGGCAGCTCCCAAGGGGATTTCTGTGATCCAGCCTGTCACAGATGTATTCCTTGATTTCATCACATGACATAATCTTTAATTCTTGGAGACTCCAGAACAATCCTGGAGGGTTGGCAACTTTATTCATTCTTCCCAACTTGCCCTTGGTATGTACGGAATGGGGAAAAGGGTGCAGGCAGTCCAGTCAGTAACAGGCACAGTGCTCTCTTACAGATGTACACCTAGTTCCTGATCCTGAGAGAGGTGCTCAGCACCCTCATTTCTCACTGAAGTTAATGGGAGTTGCAGGCCCTCCTATACCTCTCAGCTCAACCCTCTATGCGTCTAGTCACATGTCTCTTCAGAGGATGTAGCTAAATTATACATCACAAGCAAGTTTGTAATTTTAGAGCTGTTCTGTGTGGTGGGGGTGGGGGAATATATAAACATACAGGAAAGATTGGGTATTTTCCATAAATCTTTTTACAAAAGTTGCTTATCAGCTGTACCTGATAGACCACTCTGGAAAGATGCAAATAAAGTATTTAACTGGATTTGGTAAGCAAGGCATTCTTTCAAATTTAAGTGTAATGCAAGTCTATTTAAAAAAAAAAAGAGAGAGAGAGAGAAATCCTGGTGTGTTAGTATAGGCAATGAAGGCCAAGACTAGATTCCCGAGAAGATAAAGCCTGCAAAACACTGAACCTCCAACCTCATGGACAGCACACTGAGTATTTTAAAGAAATGACTGGATACAATTAGAAGCATAGCCAATAGAATCTGATGCATTCACAAGGTTTTAATCTGAAGCTTTTCTAGTCTGTGTGACAACCTAGCCAAGGTGGAAGAAAAAAATGAACTGCTTAATTATGGTCCCTTCCATTTTTCTCCCATCCCCTCCATGACAGTCCACATTGCTAGTGCTAAAAGACCAGTAAGCTTTGACACCTCCTTTAAGCATATGAAAGTGTGAGGAATACTGTGCATTGACACCATATAATTCTAGGCATAGCAGTTCTCTGATAGATTGGTGTGCTTCTGTCAACAAACTATTGATACCACAGCAGCTCTATTTCACACACACAAATGTGCAGAAATTGGAGAATGGCCCAAACCTAAGATGCTTGTCTGAAAATCAGAACACCCTCCATTTTGGATAAAAATGCTAACTGAATCACATTCAGCCTATAGATTTTAACTTTGACAATGGATACCTGATTTTTAGGTTTTGCACAACTAAAACCATGGCCAGTTTTGCATGTGTTTGATAGAGAAGGATGTGTTAATCCATGGAATACTTACTTGATATAGATTCATAGATACTAAGGTCAGAAGGGACCATTCTGATCATCTAGTCCGACCTCCTGCACAGTGCAGGCCACAGAATCTCACCCACCCACTCCTACAAAAAACCTCACCTATGTCTGAGCTATTGAAGTCCTTAAATCATGGTTTAAAGACTTCAAGGAGCAGAGAAGCCTCCCTCAAGTCACCCATGCCCCATGCTACAGAGGAAGGCGAAAAACCTCCAGGGCGCCTCCACTCTGCCCTGGAGGAAAATTCCTTCCCAACCCCAAATATGGCGATCAGCTAAACCCTGAGCATATGGGCAAGATTCACCAGCCAGATACTACAGAAAATTCTTTCCTGGGTAACTCGGATCCCATCCATCTAATATCCCATTTCAGGGGATTAGTCCTATTTACCCTGAATATTTAAAGATCAATTAATTACCAAAATCACATTATACCATCTCCTCCATAAACTTATCGAGTAGAATCTTAAAACCAGATAGATCTTTTGCCCCCACTGCTTCCGTTGGAAGGCGATTCCAAAACTTCACTCCTCTGATGGTTAGAAACCTTCGTCTGATTTCAAGTCTAAACTTCCTGGTGGCCAGTTTATACCCATTTGTTCTTGTGTCCACATTGGTGCTGAGCTGAAATAATTCCTCTCCCTCTCCTGTATTTATCCCTCTGATATAATTATAGAGAGCAATCATATCTCCCCTCAACCGTCTTTTAGTTAGGCTAAACAAGCCAAGCTCCTTAAGTCTCCTTTCATAAGCCAAGTTTTCCATTCCTCAGATCATCCTAATAGCCCTTCTCTGTACCTGCTCCAGTTTGAATTCATCCTTTTTAAACATAGGAGACCAGAACTGCACACAGTATTCTAGGTGAGGTCTCACCAGTGCCTTGTATAATGGTATTAAAACCTCCTTATCCTTACTATATATATATTCTAGTTAATAATGTCATAATGTATGCCATCTGAGATTTGCATAGCTAGATGGCATCCTAACTATTTATGCACGTGCAACACTGTTTGTGTGTACTCAAGCAGTAGTGTGTATACAAAGTAGATGTTCAGTTGCATACACAGAGATGCACACATCTGATTAATGTAAATCAGTCTTGTCTAACTTAATTTCCACTTTTATAGAAAGTGGATTTGGTCTTAACCTTTCAGCTGAGTTGCAACCAAAAGAACATTTCTGGGAGAAACTTTTGTCACGTCCTTCAAATTGTGTGGAAGAAATGGTCAGACCCTGAAGTAATCCATGGAACTATCATTACAGCATAGGCTTCCAATTTAAAATGCAAATTTGGGGGGCCTGATTCTCATTTACACTAAGATCCTTTACACACTTGTTGCACATTAAGGGGCTTTACATTTAAATGTGAATAAAACCCATAGTCTCCGATTTCACTATTCATTGAGATAATCCATATTTAGCTCTAGCCTTTATCATTCTAGATCTAGATGACCTTCAGAAGTGAACATGAGTTACTGTACCAAAAATAGCGGAGAAGTAGCGTCCACCAGTATTCCAGAAGACAGCAAACCAACATGATAGGCCAGTGGATAATGCTAGTTTTTTGTAATTCCAACCATGTATTAGCAACAAAATTGAAGAAAGTGGTATAAATTATACTTCTTAAAAAATAAAACCTAAATGATTCAATATCTATAAGTGCTATGCATTGATCCAATTTTAATGGGCATCTTGGCGGACTTTTTTGTGAAGTGCCGGCTCTGATCGCACTCCCTGCCGGGCAAACCTGCATATGCCACTTAGCCTGTGGCATCACATTCAGACTCCAGGCTACAAGGATCTTCCTCAGGGGGTGGCAGATATCATGAGGAATTTCTGATAGATTAGCAGCCAGAATCTGAACTTTTCCTCTTAATTGAATTTTTAATAAAGCTGTACGGGTTTCTTGAATTGCTTTCGGTCTCTAACGCTTCTTTGCTTTCTCTTTGTGCAGTTTCTCCATTAGACTTCTTGAAAAGTCTTGATAAGATTGGTTCTACTCTCAGCAAAGCTCCAACATAAGGGAAAAGTTCCCAACGGCAGTCATGAGATCCAAATGAGCCTAAGTCTGGTAGGTAGAATTTAGTCACTTTGAAACTGTTGTCACCCACCTTGCCTCTGTGCAAGCAAATGTGAGGGCTTGTCTTCGCTATCTGGATAAGTTGACCTAAGTTAAGCTACGTGAATAATGTAGCTGGAGTTTACTTACCCCGGTGTCTTCACTGTGCTGTGTAGATGGGAGACATTATCCCATCGACTTACGTTACTCTTTTTGGGGAGCTGGAGCAACGGGGTTGACCCCAGTACTGAAAAGCGCTCTGCTGTCAATTTAGCAGGTCTTCATTAGACCCGCTAAATCAACACCCACTGCATCGATTGCAGCAGTGCCAATCTCACCATAGTGAAGACCAACCCTAAGAGTACTTCCTCTCTCTCTCTGTTCCCAGTAGTGGAAAGAACTGTTGTACAGCTACACACAAGAACAGGTTGAGGAAAGTGGAGTGTGGTGGTACTTCTGTTGTTTAGAAAGAACTTGTCCTCAAGCTCAAAGCAGTATCTTTTGATTTAACAGGAGACCAAGGCAATAGCGTCACCACTTTCCAGTGCTCTGTATCAATAAGTGTGTCAATCTGCTAGGGAAGTTATTTAATGTTGTTGAATAGGCATTTAATGCCAATTGTTGTATGTAACAATCTGTGCTGATGAACTGTACTTGCAGCAGCATCAACAGAAGAAAATGAAATTTAAACTCAGAAAATCCAGCTCCAAACCCACTAAGCTTAGGACCTGATTCAAAGCTCATCAAAGTCAATACTTGTGCACAGAATTGTTAGTGTAGGTGGAAATCATAATAGTTGGTGGACAGTGTCCATGTAATTATTGCCACAAGTTTGGACTGGATGTACTACAATATGATCATTTTTATTCTGTGACTCTGCTGATTTACATGTTAGTGTGAAAACTGTCATCTCTGGCTGGTGATTCTGCATTGCTTAAAACTCTATACTTCTTGGGTAAGAGATGGATGGGATCTGCCCTTTTTTCTTGCTTGAAAAGTCAATTGTATGAATTGTAGAGCAGTATATTTTTATGCAAAAAACTTCCAATATTTCCATGGTTTCCCTTTTGCTATTACGACAAGATTTCTCCCTGCAACTGAACAATAAATGTTTCATAAACAGTTCCTTCCATCTGCAAGAGGACCTTGAAAATTGATTATTTTTGTTTGTTTCTTTTACTCTCCAAATGTTACTGCCATTATAAAGCAACCAGTTATTTTGCTAGGAAGGAATGTGAAGAATTAGAAAAGTTGAAAGCGATTAAGGCTCTGTCCTTTTAAAACAGAACCACTCCGTTCAGCCTGTGCAGAGCTAGCATCACAAGACACTCTGAAGCCTTGAAAACAAGTCCTTTTCTAATCCCATGGGGTCGTATTTGCATTAGCAAAGAAACAATATAACAGACTATTTTCTTCGTATTTAAAGGTCCCTGTGGCTAATACTTATTCTACGTAGATGTTTATGTTTGGATTCTTAGTTTGCTTCTAAGAAGGCCACCAAAAGTTCAGAGTTATGGAGAAAAGGTCACTTTGTATTGATGGTATAAAAAAGGTGCCAAATAGGCCTGCCACTGTTTTTTTTTTAATTTAAAGAGACAATTAATTTTCCACTCAGGCACATACAGTACAGCACATTCCAGTCATTGTCTAAATAGAAACAGATTTAACCCTGGTGTTATGACTTGGATAACTAGGTAGTGCATGTTTTTCAATATGGTTTCACTTTATTTTACAAGGAGAACTGTAACTTCACACAACCTGAGAGACCTGTTGTTTTGATGCCCTTTGCTTGTATGTAAAATGATGAAAATATGAAGAAGAAGAAAAACCAAAACCCAGAGTGGTCTTCCTTATAGGTAACTATTCAACATTCACATAGTGAATTTATTCTTCCTGTAAAGACCTCTGAATATAAACAGAGTTGTGTCATTCAGCTCAAAGGACAGTGCCCCTTTCTTTTGTCACTCTTGAAAAGAAGGTCAACAACTTTTTAAAAATCTCTGTCCTTTAAAATATCTGAATGCAACTCAGATTCCCTTACAGTCGGGGTGCTGGAACCATTTGTGTAGTGTGGGTGCTGAGAGCCATTAAACCAAACTGTAAACCCTGTATATAATGGAAGCCATTTCAAGCCAGGGGATGCGGCAGCACTCCCAGCACCCCTAGTTCCAGCACCTATGCTTACAATACATTCTTTCACTAAAGGCCTAATCCAAAACCAGCAAAGAGACTCCCATTGTCTGAAGTGAGCTTTGGAACAGGCTTTTGTTATCTAAAAAAACCTTGAAGTGTTTCTTCAGAAGGGTGGGGGGGAGGGGGAACTATGATAAAGGGTGAGGCCTGAAGATCCAAGAGGAAAGATGGGCTACCGTTTTTGTATATCAGGAAATGACCCATTACTCACAGTTTGCTCCATTTCCTTAGATGAGGGTCGCACTCTCTCAGTGAGAGGCAGAGAGATTAGAACAATATTAATGGTATTTGTAACATTCCATGGTTATTTATCATACTGAGTCTCTTTTTTTTTTTTTTTAAGGTTTCCACTAATAGAGTGTGTTTATCTGGTTGATAAGAATGTTGCAGTTTGAAATACTTGCAGTAGAGCAAATGGCAAAATGGTCATCTCTTTGCATGTCACAAAGGTTGATCCAGTAGTTTGGGATTAGGAAGATCTGGGTTCATTTCCCAGTTCCACTACTTTATGTATAACCTTGGGAAAGTCGCTCAGTCTCTCTGGATGTCAGTTCACCATCCTGCAAAAACAGAGATAAAATGGGCACTTCCCTACCACATAGGGATGTTGTGAGAATAAATATTTTAAAGATTGGGGGGATATTCAGATACTATGGTAATGAGGGCCATACTGTAACTTAGATTCTGGAGTAACATCCACCAAAATGTATATCCACTCTGAACATTTCTAGCTGTAGCTCTGAGTATGTTTCCCAGATCTGAAGAAGAGCTCTGTGTAGCTCGAAAGCTTGTCTCTCTCACCAGCAGAGGTTGGTCCAATATAAGATATTATCTCACCAATCTGGTCTTTCTAATATTCTGGGCCCTACCTGGCTACAACAAGACTGCAGACGTTTTTAGTTCTACACATTTTGAGTAGCAGGAATCAGCAGATATGACTTTGCTTCCTATCATCTGGGAGCTAAACATGACAACAACCACAAACCACACTTCAGTGTTCATTTTGCTTATTAAAGGCTCTTAACAAGTTTCTGCAATGATGGGATCTCTAAAATTGTGTGAGCTTTCCAATCAGTAAGTGGATTGGGTTTCAAAGCTCTAAATGAAAATGGGCAATAAATATTAGTGTTAGCTAGGTCATATAGAGCAAAGTGACAAGGAGACTGAAAGACCTTCTGGCAAAACTAGAGCTAACAAATACGAAATGCATCCACTAAATCTTCTAGCTGGCTTTCAAAAACAGTGCAAAGTTCCTCAGTTCCTTTAATTATTTTAAAAGCAAGTTCAAATGGAGGACCAGGATCAGTGCACCGGTCTGAGCACCAATGATAAACCAGGTAGTCCTGAATTCTAATCCCGACTTTGACATTTAGGTGCTCTGTAACCTGAAGCAATTTACTTTACTCTTCTGAGCGAAGTTTCTTCCTTAAAAGGGGGATAATAATAGTTACCTACCCTACAGAGAGCATGTGAGTATTTGTGTATGTCAATTTGTACAGTCCTTTGGAGTTACATGGACACATTTTTAGATGGGTGGTCTCTCAATTGTGGGACAAAATTTGTTCCTGATTTTTTTTTAAATTGAATCTTGCATACAAATCTGAGTGTTTGCACCACTAGATACCTGTATGCAGAAGCAAATCAAGTGGCTACAATTGCAGTAACTCATATTTGTGCCTGTATTTCCATTTGCTGGAAGAAAAAAAATGCAGATACTCCCTACTTGAGCATACAAATTTTCCAGGGTATGAAAAATCTGCTACATGAAGTGCTGAGTAATATTAAATGATAGCTTGACTTCTTTTATAGTATTTTTAAGGATTCATTTTTGCTCAGTCAAAAATATTAACCAACAACACGGCAGGTTATAGCCATTTAGTGTCTTAATTATTTTTTCTAGTCCCTTTCTCATAATATATAATTATGACAGTCTCCTGTGTAAATGGTTTTCTCCCTTACTGCCTCTCTCTCTCTCCCTGCTGCATGTTGCTACAGTGAAGCCACACGGTCCTAATTTATGACCTACCATGAAGGCAGCTTTCATAGTGAGAGCTCTGTGAATGTGAGATGTTCTTGCATGCCTCTGCAAACCCAAGGCAAATGCATCTCAACCCACCATATTCCCAAAGATCTCTGCTCTAGCCAGAAGAAGAATATATACGCTAACTTCTTCATCTCTCGGGAAAAGCAAACATTTTTGCCCACTTTTAAACCTGAAATGATGGAGAATGTGTTTTCTTTTCCTATTAAGAATAATGTTTAAACTGGATTTTACTCATTCGTTAACCTATTTTCCAAGCCGTAGCTGTAGGGACCTTGTATGTGATGACTGAATGATGCTGTCAGAAACATAACCATAAGGAGTCAAAGAGACGCACTCAGGGTTTGGGAAGGAGGCAGGCCCTACAGAAAAAGAATGAAGAGTAAGTGACATTGGTGAACTAAAAAGAAAAAAAGTTGGACCTTCCCAGAAACAAACCCTAAAGTACAGTCATTGTCTACTCTTCCAAAGGCTGTCAGTTTCTTTGAAAGAGTTGGGAGTGGGGTCTCGAGGTGTTCCCCAAGACTGAGAAAAGCATTTTGGCAGCTTGGAAGAGTCATCAATCTTCCCTAGTGACTAAAAAAATATTTTTTGGAAAAATTAATGTTTGACATAGTTCCAATCCCTGGCTGCATGTTCAGAGCTCAGATACCACAGTAATGGATGTAGAATAAAATAGAAATCCTTAGCCACACAGTGCTATTTCATAAGTACTGTATAAGAAAGACAAGCATCTACATTGTCCCTGCAAAAATTCTAGTCCAGGACCAGGCCGACTTGGAGAAGCAGCATGGAAAATGGGATTGAACCAATATGCTGTTTGAACTATCCCCACCCAATACACGCAAATGCAGCTTACCTCCTTCACACTTAAATCCAAGCCTCTACAGCTGGTGAGCATTCCAGATACATCTGGGGAGTTGAAGGCACCTGCCATGCTGCAATATGCCGAGTACACTTTACAGTTCTATTGACTTCAGCAGACTATTAACTCACAACAGGTGCCAGCAAGGAAAGGGTCAATATGAGAACACTGGTGAATATTTATTAACCAGCTTTAGAAATGGATATGGAAAGCTATTGTAGAATTCATTTAAAACAGACTTTGGCACCTGTTTGTGTACAATTCAAAATGTATAGTTCAGAACAAAGTTTTCCGATGCTATTGCTGCTAAAATCTCTTAATATGTACTGCATATAATTATACTTTTCACTTCTCTATGCCTTTTCATCCAGGTATCTTAAAGTATTTTAAACAATTATAGCCACATGCCAGCTAAGCTATTCCCCTTTTGCACATGGGTAAACTGAGGCACACCAGAGCTGTTAAGGGCTTTATCTTGTGAGATGCTGAGCACTCTCACTTCCCAAGTATAGTCTGTGGGATTTAAGGACACTCTGCACATCAAAGTGCATGGTAGAACTGAGCCTGTTGTGACTTGGTAAAAGACATATAATTGATATAATTAGACCTGGCTCTTGAGGTAAGCACTGCTGCATGTGGAAAAAATTTAGTGTGTAGTATGGGTAGTTCTGCACTGAGGATAAGGTGGCCAGAATGCAGACTGGAAAGAATTTTTGCTCTGAAGTTTTGGAACTTAAATTATGGACTTAGCAGTAAAGTTCAGTAGTTTCTAAAGCTGTTTTAAAAAAAAAAAATGTGTGAACCTGAGTGATGAACGCCAGGGCCCAAGTTTTCAAAACTACGGTTTTGCATGTATGCTGTCCCCACAGTACAAGAATGCAAGCCAGGATGGGCATATGCACTTGTGAAAATCTGGGCCGTAAAGGTTGACTTTTAATCCAAGCAAAGAAGCTTCCATAGGACTTTTTATTGTTTCTGTAGTTGGTAAAGAGCTATGAATAACTTTCCCCAGGTATTTCAACAAGTTGCATCCTTGAGGGGAGCATCACTTCTTTCACGTTCCCTTATAATTTGTGCTGTCTTAAGCCTTCATCATCAAAATTTTGGGTGAACATTATGACTGTTCTAAATGTATCTTTCCCACAGCAATGTTGGGTACCAGGCTCCAGTCATCTTAGCACGTGCACAACATACCTCAGGTGGCTTGTGACCAGGATTCATCATTGAATTTGGTCCAAAGGGTTGGAGCGCAACATGAATGCTGATCTATGCCCCCCGCCAGGCTCCAGTATTGTAATATAAATAGTATAGTTATTTAGTTACTGATATGGAAATAACACAGTGGCTTCATTTGTGATTCTTGAACGTATTGTCACTTTTGTCCTGTGTAAAACTCATCTCCAATGGCCCTTAGAAATATGAATTCCAAATATATTCTCATACTCTGTATAGATGTACTGATGACACTCCAAACAGTTTGGCTAGAGAAAATCTGAAACATCAGATCTAAATGACAGAGAACAAATCTTTGGAAGGAAGCATAATAATCCAGTGACATCTTTTGGAGCATAAGAAAGAAAGCATAATAATCCAATGACATCTTTTGGAGCATAAGAAAATTGAGGAACAGGGAAATGTCATCTAGGCCAATGTGCATGCCCATCCAGCCCTTACTCCCATCTATCACTGATTAAAAATGAATTAGGAAATGGCAGGCAGAGAGTTTTCTGGTTAAAGCCCAGGACTTGACGTCAGGAACTGTAGGGTTTATTTCTAGGCACTGCTACAGACTTCTTCTGAGCGTTTGGGCAAATCACTTAGGCCAACAGTTTCAAACCTGCATGACTAAATGCAGGTACCTGATTGCATACTTAGGGACCTAAATAGAAGTGCGTAGATCTCCAATGTGAGCTGGTTTGTTTGTTTCCCACAGTGCCTCTGAAAATTTGGCCACTTCGATTTAGGAGCCCACTTTAGGTAGCCATGTTTAAAAACATTAGCCTGTATGTCTCTTCACTTCCATTTACTCTTCTGCCTAAGAGAAGTGTCGCATGTGGCTGAATTCATTAAAATACTTAGAGCAAGAAGGTGAAAAGTAATTGTTTGGGTCTGAGTGCGTTCTCCCATGACGGAGAATATTCAAGGAAGGAAATCTAGGTAAGCTTCCTGGATGGAGTTCCACTAAGTTCTTACAACAATGGGTAGACTATCCCCTTCCTCCCCACACCAGGGAGAGAAGCAGGAGTATCTCCCCACAAGCTGCACATACACTCTGGGGTCTGCTATAAGTCAGGGGTTCAGGCTGTATAGACATTGCTAAGTAGTACCCACAGGGCTTGAGTATCTCCTCTCAACCCTCCCCTAGGCCTACCCACTCCACTAGGCCTACCTCCATGAAGTGGATGGTTCTACTGTGGCAATTGATCTTTCTTCTGCCACCCACCCCAACCCATTCCCCATCTGTATAGGACAGAGAAAATCTGCAGATGAATTTCAGAGGGGATGACTGAACTGATTATTACTAGTTTAGACGCTCGCTGGCAAAACTTCCAATCACCAGCAGGAAAACATCCCCTCTATCTCCAGTCACATGTGCCAGATCATCACCAAGATAATAACGAAATTAAGAAAAATCTTTTCCATATGTGTGTAAAAAAAAAAAAAAAAAAAAAGTGTTACCTGGGGTTGGGACGTCTAATTCAAGCAAACTGCTGAGTATCCATTTTGTTCAAAAAATCTTCCTCTTTATTTTTCCAGCCATATGGATTTGCCAGCTCACTGCATCATTACATGTTTATACTACAGCATATCTTCAGCAGCTGTCCATATCTCATAATGCTACAGCATCTCTCGTGCTGATTTCCAAGCCACAATAGATTGATATCATGTCCAAAAGAGCCCTAATATCCAGTCGGACTCCAACTGTGAACTTTTGAAGAGGAAAAGAGTGCTAGAAACACTCTTAATCAGGTCTGTTGTTTCAGCCTTGGTAAACTGTCATATTGCTGTTAATTCTCAGCCAGTGCTTGGCCTTTAATCAGGCACAATGTACATTTTATTGCCAAATGTAACTATGCTCTTTTTTTCTTTACTAATCTGTGAATCACAAATTAACCGCATGAGTTTAATTTGGGAATCTGATGTCCTAAGAGGTTATTATTTGGCAATGAGAAAGTTAAATGAAGACAGGAAATTTTCAGGGGTTGTCCTTGATTTGCATTAAAATTCTTTTTTTTCTCAGTTTGGGTTTGTATCTTCATTGATCTATTCAGCCCTTCAGGATTTAATATAGACATGGTATGGAGGGAAACTATAATCTGGGAACATACTCTGTCTGTATGCATGATCTTGTCCAATACCCTGCTCCTGCCACACTTGTATCCTTGATCCTACTATCTTAAAAAGATTTCTCCTGGATATTCAAAAGATTAATCAGAAAGGCAAATCTAACAAATGTGGGTTCCTTACTATCTATGCTGCACATTAAGAATGATGAACGGTTGTGCGCACACACACGAAGAAGAAGAAAAGGAGGGAAAAAAGGCCCAAATTTTGGCTCCAAGCTCAAATCAAGCTTCTTTTTTTGGGGGGGGGGGGAGACATCTGAAAAACTTCACTTATCTATTATCTTGTTTGTTGATTTCATTTTTGCAAACTTCCAGGTTTCAGCTCGGTATCAAAATATTTCAGATTAGAGTATTTCTGACCAGGCTGGAAAAAGGCAGGACTAGAAAATATAAGAGAACCTAATATCATGACAGGTTTCAGAGTAGCAGCCGTGTTAGTCTGTATTCGCAAAAAGAAAAGGAGTATTTGTGGCACCTTAGAGACTAACAAATTTATTAGAGCATAAGCTTTTGTGAGCTACAGCTCACTTCATCGGATGCATTTTGTTCTTGTTCAGTTTCCCAACCAAAGAGCATCAACTGTCTTGTGGACTGTGTGAAATGACTTAAAACCTGTTTCCGGTGGACTTTTGTCTACACTGCTATACACATTACTGCAAGTGGCCTTCTTGGCAGCCTCAAAAAGAGGCCAAGGACTGAAAAGCCATAGAGGCTAAGGTGAGTCAGATAAGTCAGGAATGAAGCAAGATAGTGTGGGGAAGCTTGCACTAATGCTGCCCAGGCTGTGCCTGTTGTATGGATAGAAAACAACCATTTTCCCCAGGATTGACAGTTTGGCACCTTTCTGCAATAGTAAATCCATACTATTGATAATATATAAATTCAGATAAATATCTAACCTGAGCCTTGAATCCTGCTGTATACCACTCGTTGTTCATACTAAGCCACTCTGCATAACCTGCTAATATTTTGATAATAAATGTTTTGTTTGCCAGATCCTAACATGATTGATTAACTAGTAGTAGTAGTTGCCTTCTTGTGGCGGTGTGGATTTCTTCTGCATATTAGTGTGGAAACTTCAAACCTGTCCCTACCTGGCCACAAGAAAAGGAGTTAAGTTTATGTAAGCTGGAAGTTGTTGATGGATATCTTGGAGTAGATGTAGCTATTCAGGCAATGGGTGCTGTTTCTGGGATTCAGCAGGTATTACTTTAACTAGATCACTCTTGAACCTTTATCATTTCAGAGTCACCAAGATGGGAAGAAGGTTGTTGGATTTTTTTAAATGCATTTTATGATAAGATAATTCAGGTTATTGAAGTAGTTTATGTGAAGTTGCACTGTGGTGGTTAAGTGACATAATATCCCTTGAGAGATAAACAGACTTATTCCTGGTAGTTATAACTCAATCAGATAACACCAAATCACAGAATAACTGAACTTGTCTTACAAGTTCCTCTGACACAACCAGATTGTCAATATTGTATTAAAACTAAAGCAACAAGGAAATGTCTCAATTTACAGTGACTTTAACACTCAAAGAAAAGGAGGTGGGAGTTGGCACATGATAGTTGTCCGGGAACAGAAAGGATCTCCCTGGTCCAGGGCATGAGAAAGGGAAGCCCACTAGGGTTTGCAGCCAATGATTATGGCTTACACAGTGGTGTTTGTTACTGCTGCTTTGAACAATATTACTGGTTCAAGAGTTGGAATAAGCAGAGAGCTGGGTGTGAGAAAGTCCTGCATTCTAATCCTCTCTCTGGAACTGACCCACTGCATAACCTTGGGCAAGTCACTTCATCAGTCTGCACTTCAGTTTTCCCATCTGTAAAATGGTGGGAATAATTCTTATCTACCCTCTCATAGGAGTACCAAACCTATGAGTGAGGATTAAAGAATTAATGATAGTAAAGCATTTTAAATAGGTAAAGCTATGCATGTGCTAAGCAGAGCTGTGCAGAGGCTCAGAAATGGAAAGTCCATTTTGTCAAGCAGTTTGAGATTTGGACAGTCTTTGTTCTGAGAAGGAACAAAATCTGGAAATCTCTAAATTCTCTGTGAAAGAAAATTCTAATGAAAATTTTGGATCAAGCAATTTTGTTTCAATTTCACCTTTTTTATTTTATTATAATAGAATACTCATTTCAAACATAAAGTAGTTTTAAATAAACAAAAAAAAGAAGCTTTTCATTCCAAAATATGTTGAAACGTTCAACATTGTTGAGACTGTTTTTGCCAGTTTTCTCTAAAATGAAATTTCTGCAAAATTAACATGATTTCATGAAACATTTTGACTTTGACAGAACTGCATTGGCTGATGGAAAAAGGTTCCATCAAAGTTTTTCCAACAAGCTCTAGTGCAAATTATTGTTAGTATTGCATATAATGGTACATACCTTTAGCACCAGTAAAAACATTAAATGCAGACATTGAATCATAGAATCATAGAATCATAGAATATCAGGGTTGGAAGGGACCCCAGAAGGTCATCTAGTCCAACCCCCTGCTCAAAGCAGGACCAAGTCCCAGTTAAATCATCCTAGCCAGGGCTTTGTCAAGCCTGACCTTAAAAACCTCTAACGAAGGAGATTCTACCACCTCCCTAGGTAACGCATTCCAGTGTTTCACCACCCTCTTAGTGAAAAAGTTTTTCCTAATATCCAATCTAAACCTCCCCCATTGCAACTTGAGACCATTACTCCTCGTTCTGTCATCTGCTACCATTGAGAACAGTCTAGAGCCATCCTCTTTGAAACCCCCTTTCAGGTAGTTGAAAGCAGCTATCAAATCCCCCCTCATTCTTCTCTTCTGCAGACTAAACAATCCCAGCTCCCTCAGCCTCTCCTCGTAAGTCATGTGCTCTAGACCCCTAATCATTTTTGTTGCCCTTCGCTGTACTCTTTCCAATTTATCCACATCCTTCTTGTAGTGTGGGGCCCAAAACTGGACACAGTACTCCAGATGAGGCCTCACCAGTGTCGAATAGAGGGGAACGATCACGTCCCTCGATCTGCTCGCTATGCCCCTACTTATACATCCCAAAATGCCATTGGCCTTCTTGGCAACAAGGGCACACTGCTGACTCATATCCAGCTTCTCGTCCACTGTCACCCCTAGGTCCTTTTCCGCAGAACTGCTGCCGAGCCATTCGGTCCCTAGTCTGTAGCGGTGCATTGGATTCTTCCATCCTAAGTGCAGGACCCTGCACTTATCCTTATTGAACCTCATTAGATTTCTTTTGGCCCAATCTTCCAATTTGTCTAGGTCCTTCTGTATCCTATCCCTCCCCTCCAGCATATCTACCACTCCTCCCAGTTTAGTATCATCCGCAAATTTGCTGAGAGTGCAATCCACACCATCCTCCAGATCATTTATGAAGATATTGAACAAAACGGGCCCCAGGACCGACCCCTGGGGCACTCCACTTGACACCGGCTGCCAACTAGACATGGAGCCATTGATCACTACCCGTTGAGCCCGACAATCTAGCCAGCTTTCTACCCACCTTATAGTGCATTCATCCAGCCCATACTTCCTTAACTTGCTGACAAGAATGCTGTGGGAGACCGTGTCAAAAGCTTTGCTAAAGTCAAGAAACAATACATCCACTGCTTTCCCTTCATCCACATTCTATAGCTGTGCTTCATGCAGCAGGTCAAATACTCTCAGGAGCGGAAACCTGCGTGAAGGATTGGACTAATGCAGCACCCCAAGGAATCTGCAGAAGTCCAAAACCCACCACACTGGGAGGACATGTCTAACATAATGCAGGAGAAGTGATAAAATGGTGGCAGCAAAGCCTAATAGATTTTTCAAGGAGATTGAACAGGAGCTTCTGAAGGTAGAAGTGAAGCATAGAAAGCAAAAGTAAACTAGGGCTCATTTAATTATCTTTTTCACGCTGCATTAATCACCACAAACACAGCTTTATGCCTATTTTTACATCAGTGTTAGAGATTAATACAAAGGTAATTTCCTGAATTGTCTGTCATCAGCAACTGAAAAATCAACAGCTTGAAGAGCAAAATAACAAGATCCTTTGACCTATTGTTCACCAAGCACTGCTTTCCCTTTGACCTCTGAATTTCTCCTATCAAATCATCATATGATTTGCTGCTATTGTGCTCAATCTCCCTGTCCTCCCTTCTCTCCCCGCCACCCCACAATCCACCCTGGCACTTGTTGTTTTCTTGACCACTATCCTCATTCACCTCTATGTCCTTTGAGTCAGTCAATTCCTCCTGTTAAGGTTTTCACATTTCTTTGCTCTCTAGTTATCTTCCTACTTTGCCAGTTGCTTGTTCAGCATCTCTGTTGGTGGTTGTTACCGAAACCCCCTTCTACCTTCTGTTGAGTCCCTCAAAGTTCTGTTTCTCTACAGCCCTTGTCTCAAACTACCATCTCTACATGTTACACCCAGAGTAACTCTTCATCTATGTCCCTAATCCCTTGCTCCAGTCTTGCCTCTTTGACTCTCTCATTCCAAGGGTCTCATTGCCAACTGCAGCTCATCAGTGTGAAAACTCCTCACCTTTCCTCTAAGGCTATGTCTACACTACTGCGGTAAGTTGATCTAAGTTTCACAACTCCAGCTATGTGAATAACATAGCTGGAGTTAACGTAGTTTAGGTCAACTTACTGCAGTGTCTACACCACCCTAGGTCGACGGGAGACATACTCCCATTGACTTACCTTACTCCGCTTCTTCCTGGTAGAGTACCAGGATTGACCAGAGAGCGTTCTGTGATACAGACCCGCTAAATTGACCCCCGGTGCATCGATCGCCAAGTGTCGATGCCGTGGTAGTGTAGACATAGCCTAAGAGTCCTCTATTCTTCCTCATCACTTTCTGCTACTCCACCAACCTCCCTATAAACCAGACTGACAATATCAGTGTATCCTATTCAGTTTCTATCTTTCTTTCCCTCCCCACATCTTCACAAGCACTTCTAATTCCTGGTTCTCACTTTCAAGGCCCTGCACAAGTTTGGTTCTGCTTAGATTTCTGCTCCTATTGCCTCCTTTCATTCCCTTTTGCCTGCCTCTGCTCCCTTGTCCTACCCTGTTCCTTGACTTTTAAAATAATTTACAATTGTATGTGAATTTAGTGTTCATGAAAGTAGAGGCTTGACAGCCCTGGAGACTTAAATCCTCTGTTAACCTTGCAGAGTAAGAACCTCCCAGGCAGCAGGTTCTCTATGGTGCTTTACCACACAAATGTGCATTCAAACTAATGTAGAAGGGCAACCACTAGGGGGAGAGAGATGTTACATTTTCCAAGCCCGTTCAGCGATTGGTCTCACTGCTCAGAGTTCTCACTGCTCAACAAGAGTCCCCTCTTCTAAGAGTTACTAGAATAGATTAGCTCATGAGTCCATTTTGTGCTATATCCTCATCCAGAAATGACCAGTAGTTGATACTTCAGACAGCAAAACAAACAAATAAAATAAAAACCAACCCCATAATACATCTAGCTAATTGTTCAATATTACACAAGGTGCGTATTGGGTTTAGATTTCTTTCTGACCCATGTAGGCAATAAGCTTATACCCTGAAGCATGAGGTGAGTTACTCCTATAATTATTTCTGCTCACAACACTACTGCTCTGATGCTGTAAATGGTCACAGAAGTATTAGGTCCTTTATTAAATCCACCTATAGTAATTGTCTTGGTGACCTGCTGAACAGTGAATCCCACAGGTTGTCTCTGCTGCATAAAAACATATCTTATTTTTATTATTCCTAAATAGATTGACCTCTCATTTTATTGAGTGTTCCCTTGTTCTTATTTTATGGGACATGGTTAAAAAGAGAGCAGATCCATTTCTCCTTCCCAGATGGAATAATCCTAATCTTTCCCATTTCTCATTTATAAATCCTGTCCTATTGCTCACCATTTTCGCCATCCACTCTGAACTTTCCATTTTCTTCTGTCTCTGTGTTGGCTTGAAGGTCTGGTGTTATATGTATTGCAAAATCAGGCAGAGATTCAGAATGGTGCATAGGGTACAGCACTGTGCTTTTTATATGGGTGAACCAACAAGAAATAACTCAAAAAACCAAATCTTCATGATTTCCAGGGACTTCAGGAAATAAAATTCATCCAATCATTTTACAGCACTGATTCCTATGGAATGAACAGGACTATATCTTCCCAGATTAGCAACCCCCTTGATTGTCATCAGTCTTTATAAACCATATCTCTATTTGAACGATGGACAATTGACTGCATCTGTTTTACTTTACTAATTCAAACTGTCTAGGAAAACTACTTTTGCAGGAACTTTAAAGGTGAAAAATAGCACCAATTATATTCTTTAATACAATTGATCTTTAAGCACCTTTGATTCTTCTGTAAACCCCAACTGCAAACACCGTAAAAAGGGGTTTTATGAGCTTCTGAAAGCTTTATTTCCAAGGATAATAGCCACAGATTCCACAGGTTCAGCAGTAGAATTTAAGCACTGTACAAGGCCAAGTATACAGGAAATTGCTCTTACTGCTAACAAGAATGGGCAGGATTACGTATGATATGATTTGAACCTTTGCCCGTGCCCTCCAACCAATTGTTGTCAACGGCTCTTTTGAGCTTTCCAAAGTTTTGTTTTTTTCTCCAGTTCTGTGACTGCTATGCAACCTTAGTACCAGTCAGAATAATAAGCAGAAGTAAAACTGTTGGTCCAGTACTGCCCACCCAAAAAGAAATGGGAAGTAGTTGAAATTTCTCAAAGAAAAAGCTCGTGTTCACATGACTTCTATTAACGTAAGGGGAAATGCAGCAAATTTAAAATACTTTAACATTTTTTTTACATAATGGGCAAGTTGGGGTTGTCTGTGGAACTTATTGCCACAAGATGAGACAAAGAACCTAGCAGGATTCAGAAAAGGATTGGACATTTTATGGTTTATGGGCAATTACTGTAGTGAGGATTAAAAAAACAAGAGTTTGGGAAGTGATTTAAACCCTCCTGCTTCATAGCTTAACCCAATCTCTAGCTAAAGGAGGTTAATAAGAAACATTCCCTATGAGCAGATTCTTTAATAAATGCCTACAGCATGGATCTTCCTCAGAAGCTGGTGGGTATTGGTAACTGATGAAGACAAGGTACAGTATTAGATGGGCTACTGGCTTGATTGAATATGGCAATTTCTATGTACAGTAATTGTTTTGCCTTTAGACTGCTACTTCTAGCTGAGCTAGTCGCTAGTTGTTCCCAAGGTTAGGGAAATGGAAAACCACTCTGTTCTAAACACAATGCCGCCCAGACCAGCTAGTATGGGTCACTAATAAATACACACACACTCAGTGTTGTATGGAGAGATCTAACACTCTCACTAAGTGCAAATTTAGGAGGAGAATTATCACTTTGTTAAAATAAAACACATGGCGATTGACGTATATTATGGAATTATATAAGTATACATAAAATTCCATTTTAGAAATGTGTTCCTTTAATACTAATAGGATGCAAAAATCTTATCACATTAGTAACCTTCATACCTTTATAATAAGTCTCTTATTGTATTAGCCAGCTTGGTTTTCACTAATATGATATGAAAGACTTGCTAATATATTAGGAAAGCCACTAACACTATTAATTTACTAGATAAATTACTTCTCTATCTTGGAACTTTAAATGAAATGGAATTCACTAATCCTAATTGGTTTGCCTTCTACCAGAATTATTTCCCATTAGTTCAGCATGTTTTCTTGTTTCATACTTGAATAGAGGAGACTTCTTAAACTCAAAGCCTTGGGGTACGGTATATGGGTTTATTAATTATCGGGTATTCATTCAAGGGGTTTAATTAAGCACTAACTTTCCATTGACTGGAGTATACAAAGGAATAAAAGGCTTGACTTGTCCTGCTGATTAAAGCATTGAGGCCATTTTGTCATCATTTTGTCCCATTTGGTGCGGGGAATAAAGATTTTTTTGAATTGTTTAGTATGATTGGCTCCAAAC